>NC_134400.1:12320642-12920642 GCF_050003625.1 Haematobia irritans
TTATTATAGAAATAAAATTTTGACAAAATTTTCTTTAGAAATAAAATTATGACAAAATTTTCTATTGAAATAAAATTTTGACAAAATTTCCTACAAAAATAAAATTTTGAGAAAATTTTCTTTAGAAATGAAATTTTGAAAAAAATTACATATGTATAGAAATAAAATAGAGTGCTTTGGTTTCGTTGGCTGTGTGATCCATAGTTTTGAAAATCAAATTTAAAGTTTTAATTATTAGGGCTTTATTTTGAATTTTTTTTTTCAAGAACACTGAAAGACCTCTCAAAAATTGACAAAATCCAATTCACGTTGCAATCGCAGGGTCAAAATCAATTTTTCCAAATCTTTGTCATATTTTGCTCGACATCTGTCCACATTGACTCTTTGAGTCAAAGGCAATTTAAGACAGTACATTGGGGTGGCTAGATCTAGTTGCGTTGCTGTTATTGACAAGGACATCTTATCGGCTGGAGTTGAATCACCAGGTAAAAATATTTCCAATATTAAATCTTCACAACTGGCAGAGGCATTTGTGCGATTACCCATTTGAAGATAAATATCTTCGGTACCCACAGCTTGGCGATATGTCATTGTATATTCTGGAGTTTTCCGATTATCCAACGCATTTAAATCGTCCAGTTCTTGTTGCTGTTGCCATTCTTCTAGGGTAGAGGGTTTATTTTTTGCTATGATATCGTCGTCTTTTAATGGAGCATAGGGGGAATCAATGGTCCTGGTGGCTTTGATTTGTTTAGATTGAGGTCCCAAGTTTGCAGGATCTGTTAGAAAAAAAATTATAAATTCGATTAAGTTGCTCTAGCATGATTTCTATTTTACTTACTCAATTGTTGTTGGACCAAAGGTTCTCCTTCTTCTTCTAAATCTGAATCATCTGCCTTAGAATTTTCTTCAGGATTTAGGAGGTTTCTTAAAAGTCTTAAATTTTCCACATTTTCAAATAAAGACATTGTCAAAATGAGTTTTTGTTTTTGATTGATTTATTTGCTTAATTTTTTTGTGTGTTTCGAAAACTTTATGATTTATTTTTTCAATCAAGCCCATAATATGAGGATATTGGTTTTCTGCTTCGTTATTGGTTTGATTTTTTTCTTATATTGACAATGAGCTCATTTCAAACAATGGTTTATTGATGGTTGTTTTATTTTATTTACAAATGCTTGTTGTTATTGTTTATTTGGTTGCCTAGGAATCTGGGCCATTGCCATAGCACAGTTTTAGGCGCCCACAAAAAACAATTATTATTCTAGGGGTGAAGTTTAAAGACAATACCGAATATTTTATGAAATTATCCAACAAATTCTTGTCTTAATATATTTAAAATTAAAAAAACAACATTAATATTATCACTTTTGTTTGATGAGTCAAAGTTTAATAATTCAATTCTTTTGATTTGCTTGTTTTCATTGTGTCTTTGGTTGCCCTGGAAATTCATGCATTACTATGGCATAATTTTAGGCGCCACAAAACATTTATTCTTTGGACGAGTTTAAAGAGAAATGTTTTGCAAAATTTCATTTCTATAAAAAAATCATTTCTATAGTAAATTCTTATAAAATTTAATTTCTTTAGAAAATCTTGTCAAAATTTTATTTCTATAGAAGATTTTGTCAAAATTTAATTTCTATAGAAAATTTTATCAAAATTTTATTTCTATAGAAAATTGTTGCAAAATGTTATTTCTCTAGAAAAATGTTGTCAAAATTTTATTTCTATGGAAAATTTTTGTCAACATTTTATTTCTATAGAAAACTTTGTCAAAATGTTATTTCTATAAAAAATTGTAACAAAATTTTATTTCTATAGAAAAAAATTTCAAAAATTTATTTCTAAAGAAAATTTCGTCAAAATTTTATTTCTATAGAAAGTTTTGCAAACATTTTATTTTTATAGAAAATTTTGTCAAAATTTTATTTCTGTAGAATATTTTTGCAAAATTTCACTCTAATGCTTAGTATTATGCTCGTTTCTTAGGAAAACGAATATCAAACCCAGGGATGTTAACGTATTCATGCGAAATATTATGCCTGCCTATTTTTTCGTGCGAAAATTCCAGGGTTGTATAAATATGTGTCTGAAAATGCTCGAAACAAAGATTTCGCATTTATCTTTGTACTTGGCTTAAAGCGGCTTGTCCATGGTTATTCATTATGGATACCCTAAAGAGAACTCCAACATCTATTCATCATTTACCTATAATTTTCTGGGAAAACTTAGCTTTATTATTCGATGGAAAACAACATTTCTCGAAATAAAGACAATATTTTTTTACCAAACTCCTGAATATTCTCTAGGAAATTTTTTCGAAATTTTATTTCTATAGAAAATTTTGTCAACATTTTATTTTTATAGAAAAAGTTTGCACAATTTCATTTCTATAGAAATTTTGTCAAAATTTTATTTTTATAGGAAATTTCGTCAAAATTTTACTTCTATAGAAATTTTTGTCAAAATTTTACATTTATAGGAAATATCGTCAAAATTTTATTTCTATAGAATTTTTTTGTCAAAATTTTATATCTAAGAAAATTTTGTCACAATTGTATATCTATAGAAAATTTTAGTTTTTAGAAATTTTTTGCAACAGAAATTTTTGAAAAATTTTATTTCTATAGACAATTTTTGCAACATTTTATTTCTATAAGAACATTTTTGCAAAATTTTATTTCTATAGAAAATTTTTGCAAAATTTTATTTCTATAGAAAATTTTGTCAAAATTTTATTTCTATAGAAAATTTTGTCAAAATTTTTATTTCTATAGAAAAATATTGTTCAAATTTTATTTCTGTAGAAAATTTTGTCAAATTGTAATTCTATAAAATTTTTTTTTTAATTTCTATAGGAAATTTTTTCAAAATTTTATTTCTATAGGAAATTTTTTCAAAATTTTATTTCTATAAAAGGGTTTATCAAACTTTTGTATAGAAAATTTTATCAAAATTTTATTTCTATAGCAATTTTTTTTGTCAAAATTTCTATAGAAAATTTTGTGAAAATTTTATTTCTATAAAAAATTTTATCAAATATTTATTTCTATAGAAAAGTTTATCAAAATTTTATTTTTATAGAAAATTGTTGCAAAATTTTATTTTTATAGGAAATTTCGTCAAATTTTATTTCTATAGAAAATTTTTGTCAAAATTTTATATCTATAGAAAATTTTGTCAAAATTTTATATCTATAGAAAATTTTGTCAAAATGTACTTCTATAAAAAATTTTGTCAAAATTTTATTTCTATAGAAGGTTTAGTCAAACTTTTATTTGTATAGAAAATTGTATCAAAATTTTATTTCTTTCATTCTTTTTGTTTTGCAATTTTTGCAACATTTTATTTCTATAGAACATTTTTTGCAAAATTTTATTTTTATAGAAATTTTTTACAAAATTTTATTTCTACAGAAATTTTTACCAAAATTTTATTTCTATGGAAAATTTTTGCAAAATTTTATTTCTATAGAAAATTGTTGCAAAATTTTATTTTTATAGGAAATTTCGTCCAAATTTTATTTCTATAGAAAATTTTTGTCAAAATTTTATATCTATAGAAAATTTTGTCAAAATTGTATATCTATAGAAAATTTTATTTTTATAGAAATTTTTTGCAATATTTTATTTTTATAGAAATTTTTTGCAAAATTTTATTTCTACAGAAATTTTTATCAAAATTTTATTTCTATGGAAAATTTTTACAAAATTTTATTTCTACAGAAATTTTTATCAAATTTTTATTTCTATGGAAAATTTTTCAAAATTTTTATTTCTATAGAAACTTTTTGCAAAATTTTATTTCTATAGAAAATTTTGTCCAAATTTTATTTCTGTAGAAAATTTTGTCAAAATTGTACTTCTATAAAAAATTTTGTCAAAATTTTATTTCTATAGAAAATTTTGTCAAAATTTTATTTCTATAGAAGGTTTAGTCAAACTTTTTTTTTGTATAGAAAATTATATCAAAATTTTATTTCTTTCATTCTTTTTGTTTTGTTTGTTGGTTTTTGTTCTTTAATCATTGTTGTTGTTTTTTTGATTTCAGCTTAAAACCATACATTGACTAAACTGGTTGACTGGTTGACTGGTTAAGCTACACTTGTAGTTTAGTCAATGTATGGTTTTAAGCTGAAATGAAATGAAAAAAACAACAACAAAATTTTATTTCTATAGAAAATTTTTGCAAAATTTTATTTCTACCGATAATTTTGTCAACATTTTATTTCTATATAAAAAATTTTTAAGACATTTAACATCTATAAAAAAATTTATCACAATTGTGTTTCTTTATTTTTTTGTTGTCAAAATTTCATTTCTATATATATATATATATATATATATATATATATATATATATATATATATATATATATATATATATATATATATATATATATATATATATATATATATATATATATATATATATATATATATATATATATATATATATATATATATATATATATATATAATATATATATAATATATATATATATATATATATATATATATATATATATATATATATATATATATATATATATATATATATATATAATATATATATATATATATTGTGAAAATTTTATTTCTAAAGAAAATTTTGTCAAAATTTTACTTCTATAGAAAATTTTATCAAATATCTATTTCTATAGAAAAGTTTATAAAAATTTTATTTTTAAAGAAAATTTTGTCAAAATTTTATTTCTGTAAAAAATTTTGTCAAAACTTTATTTCTATAGAAAATTTTGTCAACATTTTATATCTATAGAAAATTTTATTTTTATAGAAATTTTTGTTAAATTTTATTTCTATAGAAAATTTTTCCAAAATTTTATTTCTATAGAAATTTTTGCAAAATTTTATTTCTATGCAAAATTTCTATAAAAAATGTTGTCAAAATTTTATTTCTATAGAAAATTTTGTCATTCTATTATTTTATTTCTATAGAAAATTTTCTATAGCATATTTGTCAAAATTTTTATTCTATAGAAAATATTGTCAAAATTTTATTTCGACAGAAAATTTTGTCAAAATTTTATTTCTAAAAAAACTTTTGTCAAAATTTTATTTTTATTTAAAATTTCATTACTATAGAAAATGTTATTTCTAGAAATTTTTTGTCAAAATTTTATTGCTATAGAAAATATTTTTAAAATTTTATTGCTATAGAAAATTTTGTCAAAATTTTATTGCTATAGCAGTTTTTTTAAAATCTCAGTTCTATAAAAAATTGCTTATTTCTATAGTCAATTCGTGCAAAATCTTATTTCTTTAAAAAATCTTTGCAAATTTTTTTTCTGTAGAAAAATTTATCAAAATTTTATTTTTCTAGAAAATTTTATCATTTTATTTCTATATAAAAAATTTTTAAGACATTTAACATCTATAAAAAAATTTATCACAATTGTGTTTCTTTATTTTTTTGTTGTCAAAATTTCATTTCTATATATATGTATATATATATATATATATATATATATATATATATATATATATATATATATATATATATATATATATATATATATATATATTATATATATATATATATATATATATATTATATATATATATATATATATATATATATATATATATATATATATATATATATATATATATATATATATATATATATATATATATATATATTGTGAAAATTTTATTTCTAAAGAAAATTTTGTCAAAATTTTACTTCTATAGAAAATTTTATCAAATATCTATTTCTATAGAAAAGTTTATAAAAATTTTATTTTTAAAGAAAATTTTGTCAAAATTTTATTTCTGTAAAAAATTTTGTCAAAACTTTATTTCTATAGAAAATTTTGTCAACATTTTATATCTATAGAAATTTTATTTTTATAGAAATTTTTGTTAAAATTTTATTTCTATAGAAAATTTTTCCAAAATTTTATTTCTATAGAAAATTTTTGCAAAATTTTATTTCTATGCAAAATTTTTCCAAAATTTTATTTCAATAGAAAATTTTGTCAAAATTTCATTTCTATAAAAAATGTTGTCAAAATTTTATTTCTATAGAAAATTTTGTCATTCTATTATTTTATTTCTATAGAAAATTTTCTATAGCATATTTTGTCAAAATTTTATTTCTATAGAAAATATTGTCAAAATTTTATTTTGACAGAAAATTTTGTCAAAATTTTATTTCTAAAAAAACTTTTGTCAAAATTTTATTTTTATTAAAAATTTCATTACTATAGAAAATGTTATTTCTAGAAATTTTTTGTCAAAATTTTATTGCTATGGAAAATATTTTTAAAATTTTATTGCTATAGAAAATTTTGTCAAAATTTTATTGCTATAGCAGTTTTTTTAAAATCTCAGTTCTATAAAAAATTGCTTATTTCTATAGTCAATTCGTGCAAAATCTTATTTCTTTAAAAAATCTTTGCAAATTTTTTTTCTGTAGAAAAATATTGTCAAATTTTATTTTTCTAGAAAATTTTATCAAAAAAATTTTTTCTATAGAAAAATATTGTCAAAATTTTATTTCTATAGAAAATTTTGCCAAAAATTGTATTTTTGTATCTGTAAAAAATTTTATCAAAATTTTATTGCTATAGGAAATTTTGTCAAAATTTTCTTTCTATAGAAAATTTTGTCAAAAATTTCTTTCTATAACAAATTTCTTTAAAGTTTCACTCTAAAGCGGCTCGTCAATGATTGTCCATTATGGATACCCTAAAAAGACGCCCAACATCGTTGTAGCAGTTAGCTACAATTTTCTCACAATATTTAGATTTACCAGTTCGATGGAAAACCCCTTTCTCGAAATAAAGAAAAGAGACTTTTGCCAAACTCCTGAATATTCTCTAGTGACTTTCAAAAATAAAAAAAACAGGTGCGTGCTATTTTCACCACAAAATCCTTTTAGTTGAGCCATGCAAGTGTGCATGATGTGTGTGTGTCCATAGGCATTATGACATTTTTGCAAATCCTCTGGTTCTTAAAGCCTTTTTGTTAAAGCACCACAGTTACATGTTTAAGTAGGCATTTTTATGAATTTGTAAATCTTTGCAACAATTTTGTTTGTGTTTAATTATCTTTTTAGATTCTATTTGGTAGACATTCTTAGTGACTATTATGAATGAATTCTTACAGTTTTGTTGAGGGGGTGGGCAAAGAACATATACTGGTGCAGAGACATTAAGTGGGGTCGAGTTTTAGTCGGAGAATGTGAACATCTTTTGATAAGATCGACTTTTCCACTTTTTCACAATTCGACTTTTTGATTTTCTAATCTTTCCTGATATGAAAAAATTGATTTTTCTACAGATTATTCAATTTTGCAGCTATTAAAAAATGTCAAAATGTTTGTAGAAAATTTTGTCAAAATTTTATTTCAATAGAAAATTTTGTCAAATTTTATTTCTATAGAAAGTTTTCTCAGAATGTTATTTCTATAGAATATTTTGTAAAAAAAAAAATTTCCTATAAAAATTTTCCCAAATTTTTATTCCTATAGAAAATTTTGCAAAAATTTTATTCCTGTAGGAATTTTTTGTCAACACTTCATTTCTATAGAGAATTTTTTTATTTTTATATATATAGAAAATTTAAGTGCCTTTTAGTAAGTGTCCTCTCTTACTTACTTGCAAAATATACTAAAACATCAAGGATTCTTCCAATCTACCGAAGTGTAAAAAACTATAATTTGTGGGAGAATTCTAGCAACTTTGGTAATCGCACTACAAGTGCACATTGTCGTCTTCGCCCAATCTTAATCCTTTCAGCCAACCCAAGTGCTGATTATGTTTTATTCTATAATGGTATATTGTTGCCTTTTTATATGGACTGGAAATGAGATAAAAAATCTCTTCTATGTAAGGTCAGGGTTAAGTTGCCACGCTCACACAACTTAAACCAAGTACCTCACCATTATGATATAAAAATATTCACGTTAGGTGATTATGTTCATAGAAGTCATTTAAAGAGATATTAAATGTCAGTAGGCTATGTGTTGGCTCTTTTGAATTGTTTTTGCATAGAAGATGACCTCTAAATTAAGCACTAAGATAAATAAGAAAAGAGCTAAAGTCTGTGTGGTATGTAAGCAACTCAAGCTAGTTGATATGCAACCACATTTGAAAAGAGGATACAGATTTTGTTGTCTCATTTCAACGGAACGTTAGCCTATGTCAATATTTGGTATGTTGTGTACTCTCTTTTACTCATCTTTTCAAGCGTAGTCTTCTCTTATTCTAGTCATAATACAATTTTATGGTATTGTCAATCTTCTGCTATCAAATGCTTTTTCAATGATTCTCACACTGTGGTCCATATGGCAATTGCTAATAAAAACTAATACGCATGCGAAAAAAAGCTTCTCAAACTAACCCTCCAAGCTATTGTCAATCACTTATTGTGGCCCTTGGTCAGTTATATTGCTATTATTGTCATTTAACTCTCTCTCTCTCTCTCTCATTTAAGAATGATCTGCATATAAATCTCATACTATTGTCTTCATGATAGCATACTAAACATCAAATACACATACAAACAACTGCTACTCAAACTGATGCAACAACTAGAAATAAGGCATATTTAAGAAAAATTGTAAAATTTCTGAAATAAAACTTAAACCAATTAATATCTAATATCTTGACTATAATGCGTTGCATGAATTCTAAAAAATATTTTCCTTTATAATATTGGAAATTACATTTTTAATAGAAAGGGGAATGAAAGATAGACCTTTTTATGCGGAAGACAACTGAGCGAAATGGTTTTTATTTCGAAATTTGAAAAATGCCAATAAGTCCATTTGTCGGCTTTGAATGTTTTTGAAAACCGAGTTAAATCGACTAGTTTGATATTAGACATTATAGACTAATGGAACTTTAACGAAAAAATCGGAAAGGGGCTGATTTCATGCTCAAAACTCGACTTTTTTAATAATCCCGAAAATTGGAAAAATCAACTTTTGGGAAAACTAAGAAATTGGGAAAAGGTAGGAAAAGACGACTATTTGATATTGTTTTGAAGTTTTTGACCTTAATTTTGCCAAAATTTGTTTCTTTAGAAAACAAATTTTATTTTCATAGAAAATTTTGTCCAAATTTTATTTCTATAGAAAATTTTGTGAAAATGTTATTTCTATGTAGTTGAAGAGGAATATTGTGTAATATTTACCAAAATATCAAGAATTTTAAAATCTTGTAAATTTTTTTATATAACATTTTCTCAAAATTTTATTTCTATAGAAAATGTTGTCAAAATTTTATTTCTATAGAAATTTTTTAACATTTTTTTCTATAGAAAATTTTGTCCAAATTTTGTTGGTGTTATCACAATGGACTGAATAGTCTAAGTGAGCCTGAATCTTAATCGGGCTGCCACTTTAACCTTTGTTGGTGTAGAAAAGTTGTCAAAATTTTTTTTTGTATAGAAAATGTTGTCAAAATTTCTTTGTATAGAAAATTTTGTCAACATTTTTTTTGCATATAAAATTTTGTCACATTTTTTCTATAGAAGAAATTTTGTCAAAATTTTATTTTATTTCTGAAGTACATCTTAGATGGAGAGGAAAACTTTATTTTATTTCTGAAGTACATCTTAGATGGAGAGGAATATTTTGCAAAATCTACCAAATATCAAGAATACTTTTTTTATGGAAAATTTTGTCAAATTTTTTTTCTATACAAAATTTTTTATACAAATTTTCTTCTATATAAAATTTTGTAAATTTTTTTTGCATACAGAATTTTGTCAACAGTTTTTACTATAGAAACTTTTGACAATTTTTTTCTATAGAATTATTTCTGTAGAAAAATTTTTTTATATAGAAAATTTTGTCAAAATTTTTTTGTATAGAAAATTTTGTTAAAATTTATTTGAAAAAAAATTTTCAAAAATTTTCTTTAGAAAATTTTTGTCAAAATTTGTTTCTATCGAAAATTTTGTCAATTTTGTTTTTGTATAGAAAATTTTGTCAAAATAGTTTTGTATAGCAAATTTTGTCAAAATTTTTTTCAATCGAAAATTATGTCAAATTTTCCATCATAGAAGATCTTGTCAAAAATTTTTTTCTATATAAAATTTGGTCAACATTTTTTTCTATAGAAAATTTTGTCAGCATTTTTTTCTATAGAATATTTTGTCAGCATTTTTTTTACTATAGAAAACTTTTTCAACATTTTTTTCTTTAGCAAATTTTTGTCAAAATTTTTTGCTATAGAAAATTTTGCCAAATTTTTTTTCTATAGAAAATTTTATAATTTGTTTTCTATAGAAAATTTTATAATTTTTTTTTGTAGAAGATTTTGTCAGCATATTTTTCTATAGAAAATTTTATCATTATTATTTTATCAAATTTTTTTTTGTAGCAGATTTTGTCAGCATATTTTTCTATAGAAATTTTTTCACCATTTTTGTTCTATAGAAAACTTTTTCAACACTTTTCTCTTTAGAAAATTTTTGTCAACATTTTTTGCTATAGAAATTTTGCCAATTTTTTTTCTATAGAAAATTTTATAATTTGTTTTCTATAGAAAATTTTATAATTTTTTTTGTAGAAGATTTTGTCAGCATATTTTTCTATAGAAAATTTTATCATTATTATTTTTATCAAATTTTTTTTTGTATCAGATTTTGTCAGCATATTTTTCTATAGAAAAATTTTTTCACCATTTTTGTTCTATAGAAAACTTTTTCAACACTTTTCTCTTTAGAAAATTTTTGTCAAAATTTTTTGCTATAGAAAATTTTGCCAATTTTTTTTTCTATAGAAAATGTTATAATTTTTTTTTAGAAGATTTTGTCAGCATATTTTGCTATAGAAAATTTTGTCATTGTTTTTTTTTTCTTTAGAAAATTTTATTAAAAATTTTTTGTAGAAAATTTTGTCAGCATATTTTTCTATAGAAATTTTTTTTCACCATTTTTGTTCTATAGACAACTTTTTCAACATTTTTTTCTTTAGAAAATTTTTGTCAAAATTTTTTGCTATAGAATTTTTTTTTTTCTATAGAGAATTTTGTCAAAATTTTATTTCGATAGAAAATTTTTCCCAAATTGTTATTTCTATAGAAAATTTTTCCAAAAATATTGTTTCCATATGAAAATTTTATTTCTATGGAGAATTGTAGTACCTCTTATTTGGAGAAGAATGTTTCGCAAAATCTACTAAAACATTAAGAAGTCTACAAATCTACCAAACAGTAAAAAATTTAGCATTTTTGGTAGAATTCTAGCAACTGTGGTAACAATAATAGCCGTATATCTGACCGTGGTGGCCATTGGTCAGTTATAACTCTCTTTCTCTCTCTCTATCTCTTGTTATAAATGATTTCTCAATAAATCCAATACTCCACGCTAACATCATAAAAACCAAATACACACATAAACAAGAGCTTCTCAAACTATTGCAAACTACTACTCACACTATAGAAATAAGGTAAATTTAAAAAAAATGCAAATTTCCCAACCAAAACTTAAACCAATTAAAAAAAGATATCTAAAATCTTGACTATATGTGCTGCAAGATTTCTAAGAAATATTTCCCCTCTATAATATTGCTTGTACTCTTTTTGTCTTTTTTTTTAATTTTTTACATATCTTGATTTAAAAAGAAGTATATTTTTAAAATTTTTCCCTTATAAGAATTATAGTTAGTATTACTTCAACTAATTTACTTCGGTACTGCCATAGCTACTCCTAGCCAAAGTGCTTTTCTGTGGTTTTGGCTTTACATTGTCTCTGCCATGGCGCATGTTAATCCTTTTGATAGGAATCAACGGGTGCACATACAATGCACCCCCACAAAGCTCTCGTGACAGTCATAATTGAATTTTATGTGAAGCCCACTTTAATCTGTTTTCCCACTTGGTCCCTTATACATGAATCCCATACCAATAGAAACTACATGAAACAACTCCTAACAGGACCAAGAAAAAAGGATAGAATCATCAAAATCACCAAATGGAGTTGTAGAATTGTTGGCAAAAGCTGTCTGGGTATTATTGCATATCCTTTTAAAATGGTCTTTGACTCTAGTCATCGGTACCAGGATTTAGTTCTCTGGGCCATTACATGAAATGAAAAAATCAAACCAGTCCAATGATTTTTAAACTCTCAATCGTAGAAATACGCTGAGTGTGATAACATAGAAATGATTTTATTGCACATACATAGGTAGCGGTCGAAAATGATGCTAGGGTAAAAATTATATCTATAGAAAAATTTTCAAAATTTTATTTCCATAGAAAATTTTGTCAAATTTTTTTCTATAGAAAATTTTATAAAAATTGTATCCTTTAAAAAATTTTATCAAGATTTTATTTCTATAGTAAATTTTTGAAAAATTTTATTTCTGTAGTAATTTTTTTTTTAATTTTTATTTCTGTAGAGAAATTTGCCAAAATTTTATTTCTATAAAAAATTTTGTCACAATTTTATTTCCATAGAAAATTATGTCAAAATTTTATTCCTATAAAAAATTTTGTCAAAATTTTATTTCTATAGAAATTTTTGTCCAAATTTTATTTCGTTGGAAAGTTTTATCAAAATTTCAATCCTTTAAATATTGTTGTCAACATTTTATTTCTATAGAAAATTTTGTAAAAAAAATTTATTTCTATGGAAAATTATTTCTTTAGAAAATTTGGTAAAAATTTTATTTTTGTAGAAAATTTTGTTAACATTTTATTTCTATCGAAAATTTTGTAAAAATTTTATTTCTATAGAAAATGTTGTCAAATTTTTATTTCTATAGAAAATTTTGTAAAAACCTTTTTTTGTTAAGAAAATTTTGTCAAAATTTTATTTTTATAGAAAATTTTGTCAAAATTTTATTTCAATAGAAAATTTTGTCCAAACTTTTTTTCTTTAGAAAATTTTGTCAAAATTTTATTTTTATAGGAAATTTTGTCAAAATTTTATTTCTATAGAAAATTTTGTCCAAACTATTTTTCTTTGGAA
The DNA here is from genome assembly GCF_050003625.1 of Haematobia irritans. Classification (NCBI taxonomy): domain Eukaryota; kingdom Metazoa; phylum Arthropoda; class Insecta; order Diptera; family Muscidae; genus Haematobia; species Haematobia irritans. The sequence continues at coordinate 12,333,596 of NC_134400.1, forward strand.
AATTTTGTCAAAATTTTATTTTTATAGGAAATTTTGTCAAAATTTTATTTCTATAGAAAATTTTGTCCAAACTTTTTTTCTTTAGAAAATTTTATCAAAATTTTATTTTTATAGGAAATTTTGTCAAAATTTTATTTCTATAGAAAATTTTGTACAAACTTTTTTTCTTAAGAATATTTTGTCAAAATTTTATCTTTATAGAAAATGTTGTCAAAATTTTATTTCTATAGAAAATTTTGTCCAACCTTTGTTTCTTTAGAACATTTTGTCAAAATTTTATTTTTGTTGATTTTTTTTCAAAATTTTATTTCTATAGAAAATTTTGTCAACATTTTTGTAGAAAATGTTGTTAACATTTTATTTCTATCGAAAATTTTGTAAAAATTTTATTTCTATAGAAAATGTTGTCAAAATTTTATTTCTATAGAAAATTTTGTAAAAACCATTTTTTGTTAAGAAAATTTTGTCAAAATTTTATTTCTATAGAAAATTTTGTCCAAACTTTTTTCCTTTAGAAAATTTTGTCAAAATTTTATTTCTATAGAAAATTTTGTCCAAACTTTTTTCCTTTAGAAAATTTTGTCAAAATTTTATTTTTATAGGAAATTTTGTCAAAATTTTATTTCTATAGAAAATTTTGTCCAAACTTTTTTTCTTTAGAAAATTTTGTCAAAATTTTATTTTTATAGGAAATTTTGTCAAAATTTTATTTCTATAGAAAATTTTGTCCAAACTTTTTTTCTTTAGAAAATTTTGTCAAAATTTTATTTTTATAGCAAATTTTGTCAAAATTTTATTTCTATAGAAAGTTTTGTACAAACTTTTTTTCTTAAGAAAATTTTGTCAAAATTGTATCTTTATAGAAAACTAGCGTAACCCGGCCCGCTTCGCTGCGCCTTCCTAAGCATATTTGGAGGAATATTTTGCGTTAACTTAGTCAACTATATCCTTCGTGCTGAAAACAAATTCGAAAAGATTTGAATTCTTTTAAACAAATCGGACTACTTGATTTTTCGTTTATAGGTACAAATACGGAATTTTAGGTGTGGTTTGTCAAGGAAAGGTATCCTTCTCCTCAACATATCTGAAAATTAGGCACTATATTATAATAACATACAAAGAATTACTCTTTCCCATCCAATAAATCGGAAAAAGCAAAATTAGTAAAAAATTTTACCACATTAACATTTGCTAAAATGTTGGAAAATGATGCACCCTCTACGTTGGCTGCCAATTTCATGTAAATTTAAGTTCTTTACTAAAAAGAAGTCTGGCAGAAGCCTGTGCAAAAATCATAAAATTATGTACCGAGTTCCCATTTACGGACAACCCTCTACTTTCAATTTAAGAAAAAAAAAGGACTCCGACCTGATATCGGTCTATCACGTACCCTATATTAGTTTCGCAACTACTCAATGGTCCCTATAAATTCTATCGAAGTAAATCGACAAAGTTTATTGAAATTGTCCCCTTCCCCAACCAGATATCGAAAAATTATATACTAATTTAAAAGTCATGTATAAATTTAATCACCTCCGCGATGTCGCGATGCAGCAGTTCTTATCAGTTGGGAGCGTAATCGTTCATCCCATTGTTGTTGCGTCTCCGATTCTCTTAATGAAAGAGTTCTGACCAATTGCGATTGGAGGCGTGTATCGCGTTGTTCTTGCGTTTCAGATTGTCTCAATGCAATAGTTCTTACCATTTGCGATTGGAGCCGAATATCGCGCTAATTCTGAGTTTCGATTTCTCGAGAAGCTAACGTCCGCATTCGTTGTGCTTGGATTCTGCGGCGACTTTCTTCAGATTTCTCTAATGTACGCAATGTGCTTGATCGAGATCTTTGTGACAGGATTCGAATTTCATGCTGTTGGTTTGTCTCTGCTTGTCTAGAAGTTGTTGCTCTATTTCTATTTTCTTCTAAACGCAACTCACGCTCTTCTTGCGACTCTTTATTCCTTCTTTGTTTTAGTTTCTGCGATTTTATAGAACGTTTCGTAAGAGTTGCCTTCTTCTTCATTGGCATGATTTAAAAATTTATTACAGGAGTTACAGAGTTGTGAATGCAAATGGTAATAATCGAAGGTAATTATTGCTACACACTGATTTCACACTGACTACTTTATCGGTAATAGTTATGAAAGGTAAAATAACAAAGCCACAATTTAATAGTTTTTTTAATATCAAAAGATACGCGTGTCCGCACTATTTCGTTTTTAAAAAGCAGGTAGAACAGTTTCCTAAAATCATTTTGCACGACTACTGTGTAAATTTCAATAAAACCCGAGAAGAGTAGTACTGTACACTGTATTTTACTGTACTGTATTTAAAAAAAGTAGAGTAAAGGGGAGAGACCCCTCCACGACTAAATTTCGAAAAATAAATTAGCGGCTCCTTTTCTAGGGGCCACCCCTACCATCCTGAAAAATTTTAAGTTAATCGGAGAAGTTATGTCCAATTTTCAAAAAAATCGGGCAAGGGGGAGGTACCCCTCCCAGACCAGATACCAAAAAATGAGGTACCCTATTTTCACAACATGGTCACCCTCTACATTCTTGAAAAGTTCAAGTAAATCTGCTTGGCCGTTTCCGACTTCAAGCAAATCCGAAACTTGAAAAAGGATCGGCAAGGGGGAGGTACGCCTCCGGCAAAGGGTCCCTTCCCTGATTCAATTTCAGAAAATGAAGTTGCGGATCTTTGTCCCATAGTCACCCCCAACTTTCACTGAAAATTTTAAGCAAATCGAAGAACGTAAGTCAAATTAACAAAAAGTCGGGCAATGGGGAGGTACCTCTCCACGACCGGATATAACAAAAGGGAGTACCTTTTTCTACCAAATGATCATATTTTACCTTCGGTTCAACCGTTTGCGAGTTCAAGCAAATCTGAAAACGTAAGTCCAATTCTAAAAAAATCGAGCAAGGGGGTGGTACCCCCACCCCCCCGGGCCAGAAATATAAAAATGATTTACCATATTTCTACTACATGATCATCCTTTACCTTCTCTTAAAATTTCAAATAAGTCGGTTCAGCCGTTTCCGATTTCAAGCAAATCGGAAAATTTGAGCTCTATTTTCAAAAAGTCGCTTAAGGGGGAGGTACCCCCTCCCGACCAAATTTCGAAAGAAAATTTGCGAATCTTTGTCTAGGAATCACCCCCTACTATCCCAGAAAATTTCGTGCAAATCGGTCAACTTTGGTCTAATTTTCAAAAAGTCGGACAAAGGGGAGGTTCCTCTCCGCGACCATATGTCAAAAAATGAGGTACCCTATTTTCAGCACATGAGTGCCCCCCACGATCTCTGAAAGTTTCAAGTAAATCGGTTCAGCCGTTTTCGCGCCAACCCGGAACATACAAATAAACAAACAAACAAATAAACAAACATAATTTGAATTTTATATATATAGATAGATGTTGTCAAAATTTTATTTCTATAGAAAATTTTGTCCAACCTTTTTTTCTTTAGAACATTTTGTCAAAATTTTATTTTTGTTTGAATTTTGTCAAAATTTTATTTTTGTTGGAATTTTGTCAAAATTTTATTTCTATAGAAAATTTTGTCAAAATTTTATTTCTATAGAAAATTTTGTCAAAATTTTATTTCTATAGAAAATTTTGTCAAAATTTTATTTCTATAGAAAATTTTGTCAAAATTGTATTTCTATAGAAAATTTTGTCAGTTTTTTTCTAAAATTTTTTCAATAGAAAACTTTTTATTTTTTTCTATATAAAATGTTGTCAAATTTTTATTTCTATAGAAAATTTTGTCAAAATTTTATTACTATAAAAAATTTTGTAAAAATTTTAGTTCTATAAAAATTTTTTGGAAAATTTTATTTCTATAGAACATTTTTGTCAAAATTTTATTTCTATAGAAAATTTTGTCAAAATTTTATTTCTATAGAAAATTTCATCAAAATTTTATTTCTATAGACAATTTTGTCAAAATTTTATTTCTATTGAAATTTTTGTCAAAATTTTATTTCTAAAGAAAAATGTTATCAAAATTTTATTTCTATAGAAAAATTTTGTCAAAATCGTATTTTTACCAAAGCATCAAGAATTCTACCAATCTACCAAACAGTAAAAAATCTACCTTTTTTGGTAGAATTCTACCAACTGTGGCATCTGTGGTTATGCTCCTATGTCAGACATTCTTTATTTATTTGACCATGAGCTGAAATAATCTATCATTTTCTCTCAATATCATTTTCATCGGTTGTTTGCTACTATTAATATTAATCATACGCCCTATTGATTTTAATGTGACAGTTCTATAAGAGGTTTTATTTTCTTTTTTTTTTGTTGAAATTAATGGAATACCTCGTTTGTTTAGGTATCTGCTAGGGAAATCGAATCATTTATTTAGTGGGAAAATCTTGCGACTTGACATCGCAGGGAACAATGCCATATATATGAGACTAAGTCATTAATTTATATTACAAGCTAAAGAAAAAAGAAATGTTTTTTTAAACTCAAGTAAATATTTTATGTGTGATATTATGCGATGCAAATAGATACCCTACAGGAAATTGGTGCACAATTGCCACAAATTGACCTATCAAAGGACTGATACTAGTACTCCAGTTTTAATTCGATCGGAAAAAAATTGTTTTTTCTAGATACCTTTTAATAAATGAAAATTGCGAAGAAATAATGTTTAAAACAAAATTTATCAAAATTCAGTTAATAACAAAAATTGTCTTTAGTATAAATTGTTTATTTAAACTGCGAAAAGTTCGAAAAACACCTAATGCCCCTTATACACTACTCTCAGCCTTTTTTGAGTAGCTATTGTTCAGATATATTGATATTATGGTAATTTAAATATCTCTTTCTCTCTTGTTACATATGATATCCCAATAACTGTCCTACTATTTTCTATACAAGTTTAACAATTTGAGAAACACCTAATCCCCCTTCCACACTACCCTCAACCAGTTTTTGTATAGCTATTGGTTTGTTATATTCATATTATTGTAATTTAACTCTCTCTCTCTCTCTCTCTATAGATGATATCCTTATAACTCTCGTACTATTTTCTCAATGCTGGCATAATTCAAGAGTCGACTTCTTTTAATAATCCCGAAAATAGTAGAAACGACTTTATTGGGAAAAGAAGGAAATTGGGAAAATGTAGGATAATACGACGATTGGAAATTGTGAAAAAGCCGAAAAAAAACAACATTGTGTGGCCATTGGTCTGATATATTGATATTATTGTCATTTAACTCTCTCTCTTGTTATGAATGATCTCTCAAAAACTTTCAAACTATTGTGTCTACGCTAACATCACACATAAACAACAGCTTCTCACAATTGCAAATTTTGACACAATTTCCTATAGAAATGAAATTCTCAAAAAATTTTCAATAGAAATAACATTTTGACAAAATTTTCTATAGAAATAAAATTTTGACAACATTTTCTATAGAAATGACATTTTCAAAAAAAATTCTATAGAAATAAAAAAAAATACAGAAATAAAATTTTGACAACATTTTCTAAAGAAATAAAATTTTATCAAAGTTTTCTATAGAAATAAAATTTTGACAAAATTTTCTATAGAAATGAAATTTTCACAAAATTTTCTATAGAAATGACATTTTCAGAAAATTTTCTATAGAAATAAAATTTTAACAAAGTTTTCTATAGAAATAAAATTTTGATTTTCTATAGAAATGACATTTTCAAAAAAATTTCTATAGAAATAAAATTTTGACAAAAATTTCTATAAAAATAAAATTTTTACAAAATTTTCTATAGAAATAAAATTTTCACAAAATTTCCTATAGAAATAAAATTTTCACAAAATTTCCTATAGAAATAAAATTTTCACAAAATTTTCTGTAGAAATAAAATTCTGACCAAATTTTCCATAGAAATAAAATTTTGACAAAATTTTCTATAGAAATAAAATTTTGACAAAATTTTCTATAGAAATACATTTTTGACGAAGTTTTCTATAGAAATAAAAATTTGACAAAATTTTTTATAGAAATAAAAGTTAACTAAATTTTCTATAGAAATAAAATTTTGACAAAATTTTCTAAAGAAATAAAATTTTGACAAAGTTTTCTATAGAAATAAAATTTTGACAAAATTTTCTGTAGAAATAAAATTCTGACCAAATTTTCCATAGAAATAAAATTTTGACAAAATTTTCTATAGAAATAAAATTTTGACAAAGTTTTCTATAGAAATAACATTTTGACAAAATTTTCTGTAGAAATAAAATTCTGACCAAATTTTCCATAGAAATAAATTTTTGACAAAATTTTCTTTAGAAGTAAAATTTTGACAAAATTTTCTATAGAAATACAATCTTGACGAAGTTTTCTATAGAAATAAAATTTTGACAAAGTTTTCTATAGAAATAAAATTTTGACCAAATTTTCTATAGAAATAAATTTTTTACAAAATTTTCTATAGAAGTAAAATTTTGACAAAATTTTCTATAGAAATACAATTTTGACGAAGTTTTCTATAGAAATAAAATTTTCAGAAAATTTTCTATAGAAATAAAATGTTGACAAAATTTTCTATAAAAATAAAATTTTGACAAAATTTTCTACAGAAATAAAACGTTGAAAAAATTTTCTAAAGAAATAAAATTGTGACTAAATTTTCTATGGAAATAAAATTTTGACGAAATTTTCTATAGAAATGACATTTTCAAAAAATTTTCTATAGAAATAAAATTTTGACAAAAATTTCTATAAAAATAAAATTTTCACAAAATTTTCTATAGAAATAAAATTTTCACAAAATTTCCTATAGAAATAAAATTTTGACAAAATTTTCTGTAGAAATAAAATTCTGACCAAATTTTCCATAGAAATAAAATTTTGACAAAATTTTCTATAGAAATAAAATTTTGACAAAATTTTCTATAGGAATAAAATTTTGACAAAATTTTCTCTAGAAATGCATTTTTGACGAAGTTTTCTATAGAAATAAAATTTTGACGAAATTTTCTATAGAAATAAAAGTTAACAAAATTTTCTATAGAAATAAAATTTTGACAAAATATTCTAAAGAAATAAAATTTTGACAAAATTTTTTGTAGAAATAAAATTTTGACCAAATGTTCTATAGAAATAAATTTTTGACAAAATTTTCGTTAGAAGTAAAATTTTGACAAAATTTTCTATAGAAATACAATTTTGACGAAGTTTTCTATAGAAATAAAATTTTGACAAAGTTTTCTACAGAAATACAATTTTGACAAAATTTTCTATAAAAATAAAATTTTGACAAAATTTTCTACAGAAATACAATTTTGACAAAATTTTTTATAAAAATAAAATTTTGACGAAATTTTCTATAGAAATAAAATTTTCAGAAAATTTTCTATAGAAATAAAATGTTGACAAAATTTTCTATAAAAATAAAATTTTGACAAAATTTTCTACAGAAATAAAACTTTGAAAAAATTTTCTAAAGAAATAAAATTGTGACTAAATTTTCTATGGAAATAAAATTTTGACGAAATTTTCTATAGAAATGACATTTTCAAAAAATTTTCTATAGAAATAAAAGTTAACAAAATTTTCTATAGAAATAAAGTTTTGACAAAATTTTCTAAAGAAATAAAATTTTGACAAAGTTTTCTATAGAAATAAATTTTTGACAAAATTTTCTATAGAAGTAAAATTTTGACAAAATTTTCTATAGAAATACAATTTTGACAAAGTTTTCTATAGAAATACAATTTTGACGAAGTTTTCTACAGAAATAAAATTTTCAGAAAATTTTCTATAGAAATAAAATGTTGACAAAATTTTCTATAAAAAAAAAATTTTTACAAAATTTTCTACAGAAATAAAACTTTGAAAAATTTTTCTAAAGAAATAAAATTGTGACTAAATTTTCTATGGAAATAAAATTTTGACGAAATTTTCTATAGAAATAAAATAAATAAAATTGTGTCAAAATGTTCTATAGAAATAAAATTTTGACGAAATTTTCTATAGAAATAAAATTTTGACAACATTTTCTATAGAAATAAAATTTTGACAAAATTTTCTATAGAGATAAAATGTTGAAAAAAAAATTATAGAAATAAAATTTTGCGAAATTTTCTATAGAAATAAAATTTTGACAAAAAAAAATCAAATTTCTCATCTGAAACCAATTAAAATTCTCTCTCTCTCTCACACTTGTTATGTATATCCCAATAACTCCCATACTATACATGCAAACAACAGCTACTCATAATTTGTTTGTCCCATATTTTCTCTAAGGTCTATTTTTTGTTTTTCCGTGTAGTCTCCATAAACCATAGACTCATTTTCATAATCATAATTTGTAAAACTCAGCGAAGAGTTCCGTTAGCTCTGCATGAGAGATTTTTTTTAGCATAAATTAATAAATTTGTTTCAATCACACATACGAGAAATGAAAAGAAGACAAAAAACTTTTTTGTTTTGGATGTTGAGAGACAGTTGTTGCTGTAGTCATTTTGTCATAAAATGTTCAAAGTTTAACTCAGTGTTAAATCAACTTTGGATGTAGTAGCACATTTGACACATGACATATGTAACATATTTTAATGTTTCCTACAAAAATCAAAAATAACAAAAATAAAAACAATAACATTACAATATATATTACCGAAATTTTTTTAAGAACGAATCTTATGTACCCTACATCATGGATTGCATATGGTCCGATATGGCTCCTTAGCATGAAGACGAATTTTACCTGGTTTAATTATGAAAGGAAACCAATTAGCTCCCTCCTGCAATACCAGTAACCAATTATTGTGCTATTTCATCGTATACTATTTGGAACCCTTTTTCCTTCTTTCACACAACCGACATAGAAAAAAATCATCGTTAAACTGATGAAAAAATTAATTTATTTTTATAGCAAACAAAAATATTGAGATAAACAAGTCAAATCTGTAAGGACAACAAAATTGCTATAAAATTAATAATTTAATTAAAATTATACAAGAGACACTAAAGCAATTTTAATTGAATTTATTTTTTTTTATTTATTTTTTTATTTATTTTACAATATTGATAACAATTTCAATTTTAGCAAGAAATAGTTATAGTTTTTTTCTATCAAACAATTAGCTTTTTCTCAGTGTTTTCGCAGTTCCACTCTTAATTAATTTTAATGGTGAATTTAAGATGGTCTTGTCATTAAAGATAACCAATTGACTTCCTCATGCATTACCAGTAACCAGGGTTGGATTAATTCTGTAAACTTATGTTATATGAAAACGTAATTTCTATTATTTTTTTAATTTTAAGATAATCACAGAGCTTTTTCATTTCTTTGACTTACAATTTTTTCCCATATTAACCCTTTGACTGAATCAGGACAATAAAAGTCGACTATACATCGAGTGACTGGTGACATCTGGCTTATGAATTCAGTTGATGGAATGTAAATGTGTGTTTTTTTTTGGTATGTTTCCATATTGCATGAAAAAGTTATTGTTTTTTTCGACAAAAAAACTGACAAAAATCTTTCATTATGTCATTCATTTAAACACAAAATGTAATGAGAGCATCAACATGGACGTTATCCCCCCCAAATATATCGTCATTATCATCATAATTTTCAACGTCCTCCTCCTCCTCCATCAAGTCCTTGCGTGTTGATAGTTTGTATGCCATGTGTCCTTTTCATGGACTATTTTGGTTATCTGCAATATTGTTCTCTGGCTTGAGGTCCTTGTAAGTTGCCTGTAACTTAATAGTCTGTATCGTGTTTGAGTTTTTTTACTCTCTCTTGTTTTTGCTGCTGGTGTTGTTGTTGTCTCTACCAACAATAATTTTTTTATGAGTTGTTGTAATGATGATGATGACGACGATGATGGTGTTGACGGACTGTGAAAATATAAAACAACGACTACAAGATGTTGGTAAAAAAAAATATCAACTCAACTTTTGTTTTTTGTTTTAATGCTGCCAAGAAATTGATTTAAAATGGAAAAGTTTGTGAACCGAAAAGATAATGCATTTTTTAAATGAAAATGATTTGGTGAAATTAAAAAGCAAACAACAATAAATAAAAAAATGTACAGTTATAATGTAAATACTCTTAGGAATGATTATGTGATTATAGAGACAGGGACAGAGAGAGAGAGAGAGTTAAAGTCAAATAGCTCAAAGGCCATTCATACTAAGACACTGTTGTGGCATAAGCCTGGTATACAGGTTTTACGGAATTTCTTATATCCACAAGTGATGCATACATAGAATATATTTTTTTTTCAATCACGAAATAATTACAATTTCTCCAATCACAAAAGTGATAGTATGTTTCATTTCTGTAAAAGGTAAGTTTATAATGTAAATACACATATAAATGATTATTTGCCTATAGAGAGATAAAAATACATAGACCTTTGATATAAAGAGAGAGAGAGAGACCGAGCGAGAGTTAAATACAAGATAGCTCAAAGGCTATTCATATTAAGCCATTGCTTTGGCACAGGGAAATGCAGTACCATAGTACTTTTTTCAATACTTTTTCATCCTGGTCAGTACCGTAGTACCCCCGCAAATGATTTAATATCTTTTCTGAATATCATTTTGAGCCAATATCAAATTCATGAAATAATAGTTTTGATAAAATATTTTAATATTTGAAAGCATCTAACAAACTTATTTGATAATTATCTTTTACAAATTTGGCAAAACAGACAAGTACATGCGGGAAGAAAATCTCGATTTTGTAAAAGCCAGTGTCAAAACTATGATTTAAAGAACGTTTTGGTCTGAGAAAGCATATGATTCTATATTGCGGCTCCAAACGAACACTTTCTAGATAAGAAGTTATCGATCTTTTTTTTCTATATTTAATTTATAATTATATAATTTTTCAATTTTTTTCTATAGAAAATATTATTTTATTTTTTGTCAAAATGTTATTTCTATAGAAAATTTTGTCAAAATTTTATTTCTACAGAAAATTTTGTCAAAATTTTATTTCTATAGAAAATTTTGTCAAAATTTTATTTCTATAGAAAATTTTGTCAAAATGTTATTTCTATAGAAAATTTTGTCAAAATTTTATTTCTATAGAAAATTTTGTCAAAATTTTATTTCTATAGAAAATTTTGTCAAAATTTTATTTCTATAGAAAATTTTGTAAAAATTTTATTTGTATAAAAAATTTTACCAAAAAAATTATTCCTGTTTGCTGCAAGTAGAGGATGCTAATGATGAGGAATGTGGTAATTCCGAAACAGCTGTACATCCAACCATCTGGCAGTCTATAAAGCTTTGCCCAAATAAATTTGACAAGCTTACTTTTCCTCTGTTAGTTAAGCTACACTTGTAGTTTAGTCAATGCATGCTTATAAGCTGAAATCAAAAACAACAATAATGATTGAAGAGAAAACCAACAATAACAAACAACACTAATGAAAAAATTTTATTTCTATAGAAAATGTTGTCAAAATTTTCTTTCTATAGAAAATTTTCTCAAAATTTTATTTCTATAGACAATTTTATCAAAATTTTCTCAAAATTGTATTTCTATAGAAAATTTTGTCAAAATTTTTTTTTCTATAGAAAACTTTGAAATTTTATTTATATAGAAAATTTTGTTAAAACTTTATTTCTATAGACAATTTTGTCAAATTTTATTTCTATAGAAAATTTTGTGAAAACTTTATTTCTATAGAAAATGTTCTCAAAATTTTATTTCTATAGAAAACTTTGTCAACATTTTATTTATATAGAAAATTTTGTGAAAAATTATTTCTATAGAAAATTTTGTCATAATTTTATTTCTATAGAAAAAAAATTACCAAAATTTTATTTCTATCAAAAATGTTCTCAAAATTTTTTTTTCTATAGAAAATTTTCTCAAATTTTTATTTCTATAAAAAACTTTGAAATTTTATTTAAAAAAAAAAATTGTGAAAACTTTATTTCTATAGACAATTTTGTCAAATTTTATTTCTATAGAAAATTTTGTGAAAACTTTATTTCTATAGAAAATGTTCTCAAAATTTTATTTCTTTAGAAAACTTTGTCATTATTTTATTTGTATAGAAAATTTTGTGAAAAATTATTTCAATAGAAAATTTTATCAAAATTTTATTTCTATAGAAAACTTTTTCAAAATTTTATTTATATAGAAAATTTTGTGAAAAATTATTTCTATAGAAAATTTTGTCAAAATTTTATTTCTATAGAAAATTTTGTCAAAATTTTATTTCTATAGAAAATTTTTACCAAAATTTTATTTCTTTAGAAGATTTTGCCAACAATTTATTTCTATAAGAAATTTTGTTGAAATTGTATTTCCATAGAAAATTTTGTCAAAATTTTATTTCTATAGAAAATTTTATCAAAATTTTATTTCTACAGAAAATTTTGTCAAAATTATATTTCTAAAAAAAAATTTGTCAAAATTTTATTTCTATAGAAAATTTTGTCAAAATTTTATTTCCATAGAAAGTTTTACCAAAATTTTATTTCTATTGAAAATTTTACCAAGGTTTTATTTCCATAGCAAATTTTGTGAATATTTTATTCTATGGAAAATTTTGTCAACATTTTTTTTCGATAAGAAAATTTGTCAAAATTTTATTTCCATAGAAAATTTTGTCAAAATTTAATTTCCATAAAAAATTTGTGAAAATTGTTTTCCTATAGAAAATTTTTACCAAAATTTTATTTCTATAGAAAATTTTACCAAAATGTAATTTCTTTAGAAAATTTTTACCAAAATTTTATTTCTATATATAATTTTGCCAAAATTTTATTTCTATAGAAAATTTTTACCAAAATTTTATTTCTATAGAAGATTTTGCCAACAATTTTTTTCTATAAGAACTTTTGTTAAAATTGTATTTCCATAGAAAGTTTTACCAAAATTTTATTTCTATAGAAAATTTTGTCAAAAATTTATTTTATTTATCTATAGAAGTCCCATGAATTCTACCAATCTACAAAACAGTAAAAAATGGTAGAATTCTTTCAACTGTAGTAAGCGGATATAAAACTAATAAACAAAATTTTATTTTCTTTCATATTCATTCTAATAATTTCTTGTTGAAATGTATTAAAAATTACCTTTTCGCTCATAAAAAAATAAATTTTTTATTACTTTCTTAAAAATTGTATTTTCCATCCCTGCTTTGTTATAAACCCAGTATGCAGCTCTTATAAAATTTCTGATACCTATACAAATGATCATACGTTTTGTTTTCAATCTCCAAATTCTGAACTTTTTACACGAAATTAGTAAATCTTTATGCTTCATTTGTATATAGTTTTTTCTCATTTTTTTAAATTAATTTAACTAACGCAAAGAAATATTAAAGTCAAGAACACTTTCTCAAAACATAATAATTACATGAACTAAAATAGAGTTAAATTGTTTTTAGTGAAATATAGGGTTCACTGTTTTTTGAGTGTACTAATTCCCTCACTTTGTCCCCTATAGTTTCTTACCTCTCACTTCACTCATTCCACTTTTGGTCAACTCTTGCACACCACCAGAAGTAAAGAGACACTCTGAGAGACATTTAGAGAGAAAACAAATGAGATTTTTTTCTAATTTAATAAATGATATATAAGAGGGACGATTTAAGATGCGTTTATTTGAAAATTTATTAACAAAAAAAGAATGAATTATGTATTTAAAGTGTTTATTCTTATTCTATCATTACTTGCTTATAAATCAGAGTTATTAATTACAACTCTAACCTAACAACTTGTGAGGTTGTGAAAGAGAGTCAACAAATACATGATTGACACTATAGAGTGTGAAAGTGAATATTTATTGTAGCTCTTGGAGCATATCGGCTTTTTACATTGACTTCGAAACAAATACATAGAAAATCAATTACCACTCATAATATTTATATAGCGTGCTTCTTCTTTCATTACTAGCTTATGAATCAGAAACGTTAGGTTATCGGAGAAAGTCAACAGATAAATGTTTGACATTATTCAATGAAATGAAAGAAAGTTTGTGGATAAGTGTATGTGAAGATATTTATTACGGTTTTTTTGATCATATTGAATTTTTTACGTCTTTTGCTTAATCAAAACTGCCTTCTCAACAAATTCACAGAAAATCATTTTCTACTCATAGGCCTCTAAAGTAGTGACTTGTGCTCTCTCAACAAAAGAGAGCAATATCATGTCTTAGCATGATACTTTTGTTGGTCAAATATTTTCCCACTGTGACCAAACCGTTAGTTTTGTGCCTTTTTTCATTTTTCATCCACTCCACTAGTGATGTATGCGAATTGTCTGTGACAATGAAGAATTTTTATATTGTGATTGTCAGATGGTTGGCGCTATATCCTTTTTTGTTTTTGTTTTTTCTCACAATGACACTCAATTTCTCACCCCCCAGAGCCCGACAAACCTCTAATAAAAGGTTACGAATGCCTTGTGTGGGAATGTATCACTTTTATTACATCAATTCTTGTTGTTCGAGAAATTCGAGAAAATTTATGGCCACTTCTTTTGTTGACTTTATTGGCCATTTCTACACACTTTAATCGGAATTCTTAATAAAGCAATTTGTTTTCCTTGCAATTTGTCCATTTTGTTTGTTTTTGTTTTGGTCTCGCCCCATTGTTTTGACTTTAGACTTATATCATATGTTTCTATCTTTATATCTTTGCAGGTATGTGCACAAGCAAACATGGACATTTGATATCAAGGAACTGTTGAATATTCATCATTACCATATGAATATACATACAAATATATTTATATTCAGCATTTATTTATGAACCCATAGTTATATGATGTAAGTATGAAATAAGCACGAAGTATTCCATGAACAAGTATAGTATATTATAGAAATGAGTAATAAATAAAAATGGTTATGGAAATTTCTGAAAAAAATCAATATAAAATACAAAAATTAAATTTAAACAAGTATATACGGCCGTAAGTTCGGTCAGGCCGAGTCTTATGTACCCTCAACCATTGATTGCGTAGAAACTTCTTCGAAAGACTATCATCCACAATCGAATTACTTGGGTTGTGGTATCTTAAAACTTCTTAACATCGTTTTCTAAATTGTGAGTTAGTCCATACGTGGTATATATTAGACAAAAAAGGTGTGTATATGTAAGTCTACAAATAATTACGAATCGATATGGACTTTTGCACGATATGATATGGACCAATTTTTGTGTGATTAGGGATCGATTTATCTGAGGGCTATATAACTATAGACCGATATGGACCTAGTTAGACATGGTTATTAGAGACCATATACTAACACCATGTACCAAATTTCAACTGACTCGGATGAAATTTGCTTCTCCAAGAGGCTCCAAAACTAAATCTTGGAATCGGTTTATATGGGGGCTATATATGATTATGGACTGATATGGACCACTTTTGGCATGGTTGTTAAATATCATATACGATCACCACGTACCAAATTTCAAGCAGATCGGATGAATTTTGCTTCTTCAAAAGGCCCCGGAGGTCAAATCTGGGGATCGGTTTATATTGGGGCTATATATAATTATGGACTGATATGAACCAATTCCTGCATGGTTGTTGGATACCACGTACTGACATCACGTACCAAATTTCAACCGAATCGGATGAATTTTGCTCTTCCAAGGGGCTCCGGAGGTCAAATCTGGGGATTGGCTTATATGGGGGCTATATATAATTATGGACCGATGTGGACCAATTTTTGCATGGTCATTAGAGGCCATATATTAACAACCTGTACCAAATTTCAGCCGGATCAGATGAAATTTGCTTCTCTTAGAGGCTCCGCAAGCCAAATCGGGGGATCGGTTTATATGGGGGCTATATATAATTATGGACCGATTTGAACCAATTTTTGCATGGTCATTAGAGACCATACACTAACACCATGTACCACATTTCAGTCGGATCGGACGAAATTTGCTTCTCTTAGAGGCTCCGCAAGCCAAATCGGGGGATCGGTTTATATGGAGGCTATATATAATTATGGACCGATGTGGACCAATTTTTGCATGGTTATTAGAGGCCATATATTAACAACCTGTACTAAATTTCAGCCAGATTGGATGAAATTTGCTTCTCTTAGAGGCTCCTCAAGCCAAATCTGGGGCTCGGTTTATATAGGGGCTATATATAATTATGGACCAATGTGGACCAATGTGGACCAATTTTCGCATGGTTGTTAAAGACCATATACTAACACCCTATACCAAATTTCAGCCGGATCGGATGAAATTTGCTTCTCTTAGAGGCTCCGCAAGCCAAATTTGGGGGTCCGTTTATATGGGGGCTATACCTAAAAGTGGACCGATATGGCCCATTTACATCAATAACAACTACTTGTGCAAAATTTCAAGTCGATAGCTTGTTTCGTTTGGAAGTTAGCGTGATTTCAACAGACGGACGGACGGACGGACATGCTCAGATCGACTCGGAATTTGACCACGACCCAGAATATATATACTTTATGGGGTCTTAGAGCAATATTTCGATGTGTTACAAACGGAATGACAAAGTTAATATACACCCATCCTATGGTGGAGGGTATAAAAAAGTTCAAAAAATAATTTATTATAAATAAAAATAATAATACAAAAAATAATAATTATTTTATTTTTCAGAAAGGGCCCTGTAATATTCCATATTTTTTTAAATAAAATGTAGACAAAATTTTCTATAGAAATAAAATTTTTGACAATATTTTCTATAGAAATAAAATTAAAAAAAAAAATTTCCATAGAATTAAAAAAAAATTTCCATTTCTATAAAAATAAAATTTTGTCAAAATTTGCTATAGAAATAAAATTTGGAAAAATTTGCTATAGAAATAAAAATTTTGGAAAAATTTTCTATAGAAATAAATTTTTGACAAAATTTTCTACAGAAATAAAATATTGACCAAATTGTCTATAGAAATAAAATTTTGACTAAATTTTCGGTAGAAATAAAACTTTCCAAATATTTTCTATAGAAATAAAATTTTCTATAGATATAAAATTTTGACAAAATTTTCTATAGAAATAAAATTTTTGACAAAATTTTTCATGGAAATAAAATATTGAAAAATTTTCTATAGAAATAAAATGTAGGCAAATTTTTCCACAGAAATATAATTTTAGCAACATTGTTTATAGAAATAAAATTTTGACAAAATTTTCTATAAAAATAAAATTTTGACAAAATTATCCATAGAAATAAAATATTGGCAAATTTTTCTATAGAAATGAAAATTTGACAAAATTTTCCACAGAAATATAATTTTAGCAAAATTTTCAATAGAAATAAAATTTTGACAAAATTTACTACCGAAATAAAATTTTTACAACATTTTCTATAGAAATATAATTTCGACAGTATTTCCTATAGAAATAAAATTTTGACAAAATCTTGTATAGAAATAAAATTTTAACAAAATTTTCTTTAGAAAAAAAAATTTTGACAAAATTTTCTATAGAAATAAAATTTTGACAAGATCTCCTATAGAAATAAAATTTTGACTAAATTTTCCATGGAAATAAAATATTGGCAAAATTTTCTATAGAAATAAAATTTTCCACAGAAATATAATTTTAGCAAATTTTCAATAGAAATAAAATTTTGTCAAAATTTACTACAGAAATAAAATTTTGGCAAAATTTTCTGGAGAAATAACATTTTGACAAAATTTCCTATAAAAATAATATTTTGAAAAAATCTTCTACAGAAATAAAATTTTGACAAAATTTTCTTTAAAAATTACATTTTGAAAAACAACTTTTCTCTAAAAATAAAATTTTAAGAAAATTTTCTATAGAAATAAAATTTTGTTGGATGTGGCACCCATACATACAGTCATCTGTGTATTTTTTTTTTTCTTTCATGATGCCTACACTCTTTCTAGGATATTCCATTCACAATATTGCTTGCCAGCTTTAACAACTTCTTATTTCCAAAAGCACATACACACTAAGGATATCCTGCATACTTATTAAGGGCTTTAGCTATGCATGGCTTTGATATCCTTGTTTTTCTTATCTCTTTTGTTTGGGATGGTGGAGGTTGCAACTTTTTTTTTTGTGTTAACCAAAGAAGATTAACATTTTGGACACACTTAGAAAGTCTTTGTGTGTTGTCGGTAGAAATGGATGATGATGGTTTCTTCAGGGAAATCTTAATTAAATTGTACTTAAATAATACTCAGGATATACCAGCATCCTTTATAAGAGGATATGTAACAAATAATGCCATTGTATAGTCTCTATAGAATAGAGTAAATGATGTTAACAATTAACAAATTGTATATGAAATGAATGTTAAGTTAATTGAATATAATTATTTTGTTGGACGCACACACGCACATTGTGAATTTAAAGGTCTAAGAGTTCAATATATAAACATTTAAGTAAAAAGATTTGTTGGTTTACTGTCATAGGTTAGGAAGTAGTTTATATGGACTCGAAATCAATGCAGGTACATAGATTTTTGGGCATTTGGTTATAACAGACTGTCAAAAATTCGTTTAGTGCGTTTGTCACACTTTTTTCATTTTTATCTCCTTTTTGCCATATTATGCCACTTTATAATTAATAAATTTTTTGGTTCAATATTTTTCACTAAACCAGCAAATCTTTGTAAAATTTATTTAATTCTTAATTTTTTTTTTATAAAAAAGTGTAACACTTCTTCAAAATTAGTGTGCTTTTTTATAATTGCAAGTTACACTCTTTGTGCTATCTCAAGAGAGTTCTCTTTGCAATTTCATTTCAAGAGAGTGGTGCCTAATGACATGTTCTCTTTTACTCTAGTAAACAAACAGATACTGAGCGAATCATATACGGACTGAGAAGTAATTTCTTTATTTGCTGTGATCAGTGCTTCCGCTAGTAAAAAATTGAGTGAAGTAGATTTTGGAAAAAAGTGGAGTAGATTGAATAAAATTGAAGTAGCATACATTTTTGAAAGCAAAACAATAGCGTCGGTGAGCGTATTCCTTTGCTAAAGATATTAAAGAATTTGTAATTAATAATATATTTATATTTTTCATGGAAATTATTGACAGTTCACGCATTGACACTTGTACAAAGCAAAAATAAAGGGTTACCATTCCAGCGATGAAAAATAGGGTTTGCATATGTTCAATGATTAAAACTACTATGTTCATCGTAATTAAAGGAATAGGAAAAACAATTGGGTAATATGGGGAAAAATTTAAAAATTTGAAGCAGAACAAAAAGTGAAGCAGATTTTTGGAAGAAGGAGTGACGAAGTAAATTTTGAGAAAATGAAGCAAAATACTTCGATTGAAGTAGTAGCGGCAGCACTGGCTGTGAACATGTATAAAGCACACGTTATACCTTATAACAGGTTTATTGAGGATTTATATGATTTCATCAAGAGATTTGTGAGTAAGAGTTATCTTTGCTATATTATCTCAAGTGAGTGCTTTCATTATTCTCTTATTCTCTTTTATGACTAAAAGCCATTCCCTCTACGCGTCGATAGTCTTTCAGAACCCAAAATGAATTCTCTGACATTTCGATATTTTTCTAAAGAGAAAATTTCCTCAAAATTAAGTTTTGCATTATTGGCCGCAAATTTTTATCTACCATAATATGGTAAACAAAAAATCATCATCATATGGTGTATCAAACATTTTTAAACTGTGGATAAATTCGGAAAATTGTGAAAATGAAGATCAAAGAGAATTTAGAATCCCCATATTTTTTCGTTTTGGGAACTGTCAAACTAAAAGCATATGATGAGTGATCTATTTTATTATTCTCTTTACAAATCTCTATAGAAATAAAATTTTGACAAAATTTTCTATAAAAATAAATATTTGACAACATTTTCTATTGAAATCAAATGCTGACAAAATTTTCTATAGAAATAAAATTTTGACAAAATTTTCTATATTATTGAAATTTTGACAAAATTTTCGATAGAAATAAAATTTTGACAACGTTTTCTATAGAAATAAAATTTTCAGAAAATCTTCTATAGAAATAAAAGTTTGACAACATTTTCTTAGAAATACAATTTTGACAAAATTTTCTATTGAAATAAAATGTTGACTAATTTTTCTATAGAAATAAAATTTTGACAAAATTTTCTATAGAATTTAATATTTGACAACATTTTCTATAGAAATAAAATATCGACAAAATTATCTATAGAAATAAAATTGTGACAAAATTTTCTATGGAATTAAAAAATATTCTATAGAAATAAAATGAGTGCGATACTTCAGAATTGCTGACCTTTACCAACTAGTATTCCTATAATCTCTTTCCAAACAACAAATCTCTAAGCAGAAAAATAAACTCATTGGATGGTTTTTCTCACCCCCTTTGGTATCTCTTAAGAATATGTATAGTGCAGTTTTGCTCTTAGGTTCCACAAAAACCCATGGTGATTTAAAACCCCATCAATGGATGAAAGTGTGTCCAGTGCTCTCCTCCTAACGGCGCATGGACCATAGCTTATAAAGTTTAACAGTATGAGTTAACAGAGTTCTCTCTATCTTAAATGCAACATGTGGTTGATGATTTCCTTTTTGACTAAAGGAGCTGAGAGTATGAATGTTATATTATTTGATGGTCATTTCATTTATGTTACATAGATGTTCTCATGTTTTTGGGCTATGATGTTTTGCTCGTTATATTCGCATTTTTTTCACTTTTCTTTTTTTGATCAGTGGGAGGGGGTAAGGGCTATCGACCGGCAATGTGCTAATGCCATGTGCTTGGCCATGGCATGTGCCATTTTTTTGGAAGTTCTTTTCTTATATCATTTTCTCCGTAGGCCACAAGGGGAATATTTGTTTGTGTGTGTGTGTATGAGAGAATATTTGGGGTAGTAGTAAAGTAATCATGATGAAATTTGTATTTGTAATTTCTCCACCAAACCAAACCAAACCAAGCCAACCCAAACCTCATACATGTAAAAATACACATGCTCTACCCCAACATTATTATTGTTGTTGTTGTTGTTTGAATCAGTTGGTGTTATAAGGCGAAATGTTGTTGCAGTTGTTGTTGTTTATTTCAACATTCGTATCGTTCGTCTAATCGGGTTTTCTTTTGTCAGACGAGGAGTCAAATACAATGTAAGTTTTTGTGGGCCATGTAAATGAATGAATGAGTGGGGATGTGTGTGTGTGTTTAGGTTTTATAGGGAAACCGAAGGGATACCAGACATAACTGTGTTTGACACAGATGCGATTCGGTGTGTGTGGCAATGCTTGGCCTGACTACTGCCTACTGTCAGAGTATATGTGCTTCTTACTTTGCTTTATCAAATGCTACTCCATTCAGAGTCATTCAGTTGCCGCTAAGAGTTTGAAGACGACGGTTTAAAATTCCCAAAACGTTGCTTCGTTTACAAATTCGATTGTGGAAAAGCATGAACAAAATAAGAATTTATTCTTTATAGTTTACTCCATATTCGAAAAAAAAAACGGTGTTCGTGAATATCTTGTTTTTGTGCGACAGTGCTGTTTGGTCCTTTGGCCTGCAATTTTTCTTCTTCTTTTTTGACTTGGAAAATTGCTTGTAATTCGTTTTTCCTCCAACTAAAGTTGCCGGTTTATCATCTTTGAGAAGCAAAAGAAGAGAAAATACAAAGTTTGTTGTTTTTTATGTGTGTGTGTTTTTTTTTATTCTGTTTTGTGTGTTCTCGCCTTGAGTCGGTTCGTTGTACGTTGTACGTTTGCCTTTGTCAAAAACGGGCACGTGCGGTTTCCTAAAGTGTGTGTGTGTGTTGTGTGGCATATCAGCCTGCTGTGTTTTTTTTTTTTGTGATGATGCCTTGCTTTGCGGTTGCGGTAAAAAAGGAAGTACGTTTGTCGCCTTTCTGTCTGCTTCAAATGATTTTTTTTATTTTTCTTTTTTCATTGTAATAACTCCAAGCTGGTGAAATTCACAAAACTTTGTCGATCATGTCTAGTCTAGGGAGTCTCCAATAATGCTGATGCAAAGAGTTTCTGTGTTTTTTTTTGCAAGACCTAGTTAATAAATTTTCCTTCCTTGGCACTTGGTTGAAATGGATAAAGTGGGCCACTAGAACTCTATATTTGTGAATGTGGAGAAAAGTGGCACCCCTTGCCTTCAATGGAAATTCCCAGCCATTTCAATTATTCAACTTTATGGATAATTTTCTTCTTTTTATTGCCATTTTACACTCCTATTCCCATTGCAAGGTCTTCTTTCTGATTGCTTTTTCATCGTTTTTTTTTTTTTTTTTTTTTTTTGGAATATTTGCCTTCTCCAATAAAACGGAAATTATGCATAATCAATTTGTTGGCCCGACGACAATAATCATCAGAGAATAATCATAAAATAAACGAAAAGTGCCAACAAATCTCATTTGAAAAAGGTCATTATGGGCCTCATTGTCCATCAGTGAAATGAAACGTTTAACATTGACAAATAAAAAAAAAAAAACGAATTGAAAGTTCTGAAAAATCATATCCTTTGAAGGCAGCTACCACAATGAAGCCAAAGTTTTTTTTGGCTTTCTGGAGAATTATGAATATTGCTACGCATTTGTAATGCTTCGTCGCTACGGCTCACCTTTAACTTGGCAACATTGTTCATTTTGGAAAATGAAGGCGAAAGGTCTGGATTATTGCAATTGAACCATGGTAAATATTTACATTTTAAAAACAAAGTTTTTCTATACCAGAAATTATTTGGGTTTCTTATGCGTGTGTTTGTGTGTGTGCGTGAATATTTTAGACATTCGAGTTTTTTTTTATAATAAAAAATTCATTATAATTTTATATTAAATAACAAAATATTATGTTTTCTCTTTAAGGAATCGTATTTATGTTTTTGTTTGAAAAAAAAAAAAATAATAAAGGACCATTTGAAGTTTGTAGCCCTACCAAAAAAAAACTGCATAAATTTTGTCACTAGTTTATGGAATAAAAAAAAATAAATCAAAAGTTGGCCATAAATACCCTACGGTAAATTGGTGCGAATTATCACTGACGGACCTATCACAGAACTGGTACTTGTGCTCCAGTTAGTTGCAATATTTAAATAGTCGTAATTTATTTATGTCCGTATTCGCTTGAATTTAAAATCTTAGATCCATTAAGATTTTAATATCAAGCATTTTCACATTTACATATTCGACATATTTCGAAAGTTTGTTGTTTCATTTCGGGTTCGATTTGGATGCCCAAATTGAAAGGGATTTCTAAGAGTTTGTCGGAGACTGGTTCCTGCTGACCTGTCTATGTTGTCCCAGGACGTGTTCTTTGGGATGGGTACAAGACGCGTCCTAAAATGTAAATTTACCCCGTCAATGACAAACCCATGTTAAAGTGACCGGTCCCTTCCATACGTTTTGACCAGAACTGGGACTGGTCCATACACACCAGGGACTAGTCCTGTACCGGTTCTGTGGGTGATCCATTTCCCGTAGGATATATCTTCATATGAACATATGGCTAAAATTTTGGACAGGACGAATTTTAAATATCCATCAACATAGATAAAGTTTTGCGAAAATTTCCTATAGAAATAAAATTTTTACAAAATTTTCTATAGCAATACAATTTTGACAAAAATTACATAAAAATAAATTTAGCACAAATTTGCAATGGAGATAAAATTTTGACAAAATTTTGCAAAACATTTTGCAATAGTTTTCTATAGCAATGAAATTTTGCAAAAATTTTCTATAGCAATCAAATTTTGCAAAAATTTTCTATAGCGATACAATTTTGCAAAAGTTTTCTATAGCAATAAAATTTTGACAAAACTTTCTATAGTGATAAAATTTTGACAAAATTTTCTATAGCAATAAAATTTTGACAAAAATTACATAAAACATTTAGCAAAAATTTCCAATGGAGATACAATTTTGCAAAAGTTTTCTATAGCAATGAAATTTTGCAAAAATTTTCTATAGCAATGAAATTTTGCAAAAATTTTCTATAGCGATAAAATTTTGCAAAAGTTTTCAATAACAATAAAATTTTGACAAAACTTTTTATAGTGATAAAATTTTGCAAAAGTTTCCTATGGACACAAAATTTTGCAAAAAAAAATTATAAAGATACAATTTTGCAAATATTTTTTACAGAGATAACATTTTGCAAAATTTCTATAAAAAAAATTGCCAAAAATTTTCTATATAGAAATAAAATTTTGATAAAATTGTCTATAAAAATAAAATTTTGTCAAAATTTTCTATAGAAATAAATTTTGACAAAATTGTCTAAAGAAATAAAGTTTTGACAAAAATTTCTATAGAAATAAAATTTTGGCAAAATATTCTATAGAAGCAATTTTCTATAGCAAAAAATTTTTGACCAAAATTTCTATAGCAATAAAATTTTGCAAAAGTTTTCTATAGCAATAAAATTTTGACAAAACCTGTTATAGAGATAAAATTTTGAAAAATATCATATGGCGACAAAATTTCGAAAAAGAACAAAATTATAAAGATAAAATTTTGCAAAAATTTTCTACAGAGATAAAATTTTGACAAAATTTTCTATATAGAAATACAATTTGACAAAGTTTTCTATAAAAATAAAATTTTGCCAAAATTTTCTATAGAAATAAAGTTTTGACAAAATTTTCTATAGAAATAAAGTTTTGACAAAATTTTCTATAGAAATAAAATGTTGACAAAATTTTCTATAGAAACAAATTTTTAACAAAAATTTCTATACAAATAAAATTTTGACAGAAATAAAATTTTCTATCAAAATAAAAGTTGTAACAATTTTCTATACAAATAAAAATTTTGACAAAATTTTCTATGGGAATAAAATTTTGACAAAATTTTGTATAGAAATAAATTTTTGACAAAATATTCTATAGAAATGAAATTTTTACAAAATTTACCATAGAAATAAAATTGTGACAAAATTGTCTATGGAAATAAAATGTTGACAAAATTTTCTATATAGAAATAAAATTTTGACAAAATTTTCTATATAAAAATAAAATTTTGACAAAGTTTTCTATACAAAATAAAATTTTGCCAAAATTTTCTATAGAAATAAAATTTTGTAAAAATTTTCTATAGAAATAAAGTTTTGACAAATTTTTCTACAGAAATAAAATTTTGGCAAAAGATTCTATAGAAGCAATTTTCTATAGAAATAAATTTTTGAGAAAATTTTCTATAGATATTAAAAATTTTGAGAACATTTTCTATAGCAATGAAATTTTCCAAAAATTTTCTATAGCAATGAAATTTTGCAAAAATTTTCTATAGCGATAAAATTTTGCAAAAGTTTTCAATAACAATAAACTTTTGACAAAACTTTCTATAGTGATAAAATTTTGCAAAAAAAAAAAATATAAAGATACAATTTTGCAAATATTTTTTACAGAGATAACATTTTGCAAAATTTTTATAAAAAAATTTGCCAAAAATTTTCTATATAGAAATAAAATTTTGATAAAATTGTCTATAAAAATAAAATTTTGCCAAAATTTTCTATAGAAATAAAATTTTGAAAAATTGTCTAAAGAAATAAAGTTTTGACAAAAATTTCTATAAAAATAAAATTTTTGCAAATTTTCTATAGAAGCAATTTTCTATAGCAATAAATTTTTGACCAAATTTTCTATAGCAATACAATTTTGCAAAAGTTTTCTATAGCAATAAAATTTTTACAAAACCTTCTATAGAGATAAAATTTTGAAAAATATCCTATGGCGACAAAATTTCGAAAAGAAATTATAAAGATAAAATTTTGCAAAAAAAATTTTTCTGCAGAGATAACATTTTGTAAAATTTCTATAAAAATAAAATTTTGATAAAATTTTCTATAGAAATAAAATGTTGACAAATTTTCTATAGAAATAAAAGTTGTAACAATTTTCTATAGAAATAAAATTTTGACAGAAACAAAATTTTCTATAGAAATAAAAGTTGTAACAATTTTCTATACAAATAAAAATTTTGACAAAATTTTCTATAGAAATAAATTTTTGACAAAATATTCTATAGAAATGAAATTTTGACAAAATTTACCATAGAAATAAAATTGTGACAAAAATTTCTACGGAAATAAAATGTTGACAAAATTTTCTATATAGAAATAAAATTTTGACAAAATTTTCTATATAGAAATAAAATTTTGACAAAATTTTCTATATAAAAATAAAATTTTGACAAAGTTTTCTATACAAAAAAAAATTTTTTGCCAAAATTTTCTATAGAAATAAAATTTTGAAAAAATTTTCTGTAGAAATACAGTTTTGACAAAATTTTTATAGAAATAAAATTTTGGCAAAAGATTCTATAGAAGCAATTTTCTATAGAAATAAATTGTTGAGAAAATTTTCTATTGATATAAAGTTTTGACAAACTTTTCTATAGAAATAAAATTTTCTATAGAAAAAAATTTTTAACAAAAATTTCTACACAAATAAAATTTTGACAGAATTTTTTATAGAAATAAAATTTTTCTATAGATAATTATGACAGAATCTTCTACAGCTATGAAATATTAATTGAAACGGATTTCTTAGAGTTTGTCGGAGACTGGTTCCTGCTGACCTGTCTATGTTGTCCCAGGACGTGTCCTTTGGGATGGGTACAAGACGCGTCCTAAAATGTAAATTTACCCCGTCAATGACAAACCCATGTGACCAGTCCCTTCCATACGTTTTGACCAGAACTGGGACTGGTCCATACACACCAGGGACTAGTCTTGTACCGGTTCTGTGACAAAATTTTCTATAGAAATAAAAGTTGTAACAATTTTCTATAGAAATAAAAATTTGACAAAATTTTCTATAGAAATAAAAATTTTGACAAAATTTTCTATGGGAATAAAATTTTGACAAAGTTTTCTATAGAAATAAAATTTTGACAAAATATTCTATAGAAATGAAATTTTGACAAAATGTTCTATAGAAATGAAATTTTGACAAAATGTTCTGTAGAAATAAAATTTTGACAAAATATTTCGTAGAAATAAAATTTTGACAAAATTTTCCATAGAAATAAAATTTTGACAAAATTTTCTATAGAAATAAAATTTTGACAAAATTATCTGTATAAATTAAATTTTTAAAAAATTTTCTATAGAAATAAAATGTTGACGAAAAATTCTATAGATATAAAATTTTAACAAAATTTTCTATAGAAATAAAATTTTGAGAATATTTTCCATAGAAATAAAATTTTGATAAAATTTTCTATAGAAATAAACTATTGACAAAATTCTCTCTAGAAATAAATTTTTTGTCAACATTTTAGATCCCTTTAGAATTTCGAGTCTAATTGGAAATCGATATTTCGATATGTTATTAAAGCGTATGACCCTTTAACCCAAACCTAACCCCCACCGTATGAAGGTGAGTATGAAAAAAAAAACACAGCATAACTATCAGTAGCAGAAATTAAAGTAAAACCTTGTTCCACTTAGACGACAAGCAATCTATTCTAGCAATTTTACTGCTTCATCTTCAAATCTTTCCCCAAACTTTTGGGGCGGAAATAGCTTGATACTACCAAAAAAAAATAACATCCAAAAAAAGTAGAACAAAATTCTTCAAATGAATGAACTTGATACTCATATTGAACCAATATTATGTTATTAGCCAATAATAGAGGATGTTGCCCATAAGAATAGAGGGTGTTGTCCAGAAGATTGCTGAAATATCCAAACCTTTAGTTCACTTGCAAATTAATTGCTTGATTGATCATGATGGACATTTTCATTTCTGTACTTGCAGAAATTTCAATAAATTTCAGGATTAAGGGTGAACAATTTTTTTGGGTGCCTCTCTTAGGCTTATATGCAAAATTGCCATCATTCCAAACTATGCCTATTATTTCTTATATAAATATAAACTAGGCATTTTGCTTGTATGTCAAAAGTGACTTTAAAGCAGACACAAAATAAATTGCCACAAAATATTTGACAATTTCTATCTCTATGTTTTGGCCCTTCTGAGTTTAAGGCTTATGCATATTGAAATATTAGATACTAAGTATAATGTTGGGCTTTTAAATGTATGAAAGTTAAGTTATAAGACCAAAGGTGAACAAACAAAATTAAAAGAAAAATATAATTCCGTCAATTCCACATTATGTGAGGAGAAAAATGTTAATTAAATTGTTTTGCAATTTACCCGAACCACATATAATTCAGAGTATTTTCAAAAATCAAACTTCCAAAGTTCCTATACACAATAGAAGTTTACTTTGATCGAAAGATTTTGACCTTCCCTTAAGGATTTTGGTATTGATTCCGAACCAAAGATGCGGCTTTTTTACAATAAATGCAGGCATTTAGAGACTTAAATTGGTTCAAAATTTTATTTTACTCCTATAGAAAATTTTGTCAACATTTTACTTCTATAGAAAATTTTTCAAAATTTTCTTTTATTTTACTTCTATCGAAAATTTTGTCACAAATTATTTTATTTCTATAGTCATCTTTTTCAAAATTACATTTTTGTAGAAAATTTTCTCTAAAATTTATTTCTATAGAAAATTTGTTCAAAATTTTATTAATATAGAAAATAGTTGTTAAACTTTTAACTCTAACGAAAATTTTGTCAAAATTTTATCTCCAACGAAAATTTTCTCAATATTTTAATTCAATAGAAAATTTATTTCTATAGTAAATTTCATCAAATTATATATCTATAGAAAAATTTTTCATCTTTTTTTTCTATGGAAAATTTTGTCAAACTTTCATTTGTATAGGAAATTTTGCAAAAAATTTATTTATGTGGAAAATTTTGTCAAAATTTTATTTATATGGAAAATTGTGTCAAAATTTTATTTATATGGAAAATTTTGTCAAAATTTTACTTCCATAGAAAATTTTTTCAAAATTTTATTTATATAAAAATTTTGTCACAATTTTATTTATATAGAAAATTTTGTCAAAATTTTATATATAGAAAATTTTGTGAAAATTTTATTTGTATAGAAAATTTTGAAATATTGAGAAATTTTTCGTTAGAGATAACAGTTTGCAAAACTTTCTATAGAAATAAAATTTTGACAAAATTTTCTATAGAAATAACATTTTGACAAAATTTTCTATTCATCTAAAATTTTGAGAAAATTTTCTACAGAAATTTAATTTTGAAAAAATTGACTATATAAATAAAACCATGACAAAATTGTCTATATTTAGAAATAAAATTTTGAGAAAAGTTTCTATTGAAATATATTTTGAAGAAAATTTTCTAGAGAAATACAATTTTAACAAGATTTTCTAAAGAAATAAAATTTTGAAAAAGGTGACTATAGAAATAAAATATTGAGAAAATTTTCGTTATAGATAAAATTTTGACAAATTTTTTTATAGAAATAAATCATTGACAAAGTTTTCTCTGTGAATAAAATGTTGACAAAATTTTCTATATATATAAAATTTTTTTCAAAATTTTATTTATATAAAAAATTTTGTCACAATTTTATTCACAGAGAAAATTTTGTCAAAATTTTATATATAGAAAATTTTGTCAAAATTTTATTTGTATAGAAAATTTTGAAATATTGGGAAAATTTTCGTGAGAGATAAAATTTTGACAAAATTTTCTATAGAAATAAATTTTTTTTTTTGTTTTTTGATCTCAGCTTAAAGCCATGCATTGACTAAACTACAAGTGTAGCTTAACCAACAGAGGAAAAGTATGCTTGTCAAATTTATTTGGGCAAAGCCCTATAGACTGCAAGATGGTTGGATGTACAGCTGTTTCGGAATTACCACATTCCTCATCAGCATCCTCTACTTGCAGCAAAACTATCAACCAATTATCAGAATAAATTCGGGTAATTCACTCAACCCAACGTGAACTACACTTGAACCTCCCGAAAAAGGGTTTGATAGTCGGCTACTGCCTAAACAAATTTGCGGGAGGTTCAAGTGTAATTCACGTTGGGTTGAGTGAATTACCCGAATTTATTCTGATAATTGGTTGATAGTTTTGCTGCAAGTAGAGGATGCTGATGAGGAATGTGGTAATTCCGAAACAGCTGTACATCCAACCATCTTGCAGTCTATAGGGCTTTGCCCAAATAAATTTGACAAGCATACTTTTCCTCTGTTGGTTAAGCTACACTTGTAGTTTAGTCAATGCATGGCTTTAAGCTGAGATCAAAAAACAAAAAAAAAAAAAAAACAACAATAACGATTGAAGAGAAGCCAACAATAACAAACAAAACGAAATAAAATTTTGACAAAATTTTCTATAGAAATAACATTTTGACAAAATTTTCTATTCATCTAAAATTTTGAGAAAATTTTCTACAGAAATTTAATTTTGAAAAAATTGACTATATAAATAAAACCATGACAAAATTGTCTATATTTAGAAATAAAATGTTGACAAAATTTTCTATAGAAATAAGATTTTGAGAAAATTTAATATAGAAATAAAATTTTGAGAAAAGTTTCTATTGAAATATATTTTGAAGAAAATTTTCTAGAGAAATACAATGTTAACAAGATTTTCTAAAGAAAATTTTGAAAAAGGTCACTATAGAAATAAAATATTGAGAAAATTTTCGTTATAGATAAAATTTTGACAATTTTTTTATAGAAATAAACATTGAAAAAATTTTCTCTGTAAATAAAATTTTGACAAAATTTCCTATATATATAAAATTTTGACAAAAATTTTATATATAGAAAATTTTGTCACAATTTTATATATATAGAAAATTGTGTCTATCTATGGAACATTTTCTCTAAATTTTATGTAGAAAAATTTCCCCAGATTTTATTTCTATAGAACATCTTTTTAAAATTTTATTTCTTAAGAAATTTTCTCAAAAATTTATTTCTATAGAAATCTTTCTCCAAATTTTATTTTATTAGAAAAATTTTATGACAATTTAGTTCTATAGAAAATTTTATCAAAATTTTTTTTCTATACAAAATTTTTGCCCAAATTTTATTTCTATTTTCTCAAATTTTCATTTCATTTTTTTCATTTTCATAGAAAATTTCGTCAAAATATATTTCAATAGAAATTTTTCTCAAAATTTTATTTTTATAGTAAATTTTCTCAAAATTTTATTTCTATAGAAAATTTTGTCAAAATTTTATTTCTATAGAAATTTTTGTCAAGGTTTTATTTATATAGCCACCCTTTTCAAAATTTTATTTCTGTAGAAAATTTTCTTAAAATTTTGGATGAATAGAAAATTTTGTCAAAAATTTTTTTTTCTATAGAAAATTTTGTCAAGGTTTTATTTTTAGAGTCAGCTTTTTCAAAATTTTATTTTTGTAGAAAATTTTCTCAAAAATTTTGTTTCTATAGAAAATTTGGGCAAGATTTTATTAATATAGAAAATTTTGCAAAAATATTTTGTTTCTTAGAAAATTTTGTCAAAATTTTATCTCTAACGAAAATTTTGTCAAAATTTTATCTCTAACGAAAATTTTGTCAAAA
Organism: Haematobia irritans; assembly: GCF_050003625.1. Taxonomy (NCBI): domain Eukaryota; kingdom Metazoa; phylum Arthropoda; class Insecta; order Diptera; family Muscidae; genus Haematobia; species Haematobia irritans. Next base: position 12,364,933 of record NC_134400.1, read on the forward strand.
TTTTATCTATAACGAAAATTTTCTCAATATTTTAATTCTATAGAAAATTTATTTCTATAGTAAATTTCCTCAAATTTTATTTCTATAGGAAATTTTCTCAATTTTTTTCTATAGAAAATTTTGTCAAACTTTCATTTCTATAGAAAATTTCGATGAAATTTTATTTCTATAGAAAATTTTGTCAAAATTTTGTTTCTATAGGAAATTTTGCAAAAATTTTATTTATGTAGAAAATTTTGTCAAAATTTTATTTATATGGAAAATTTTGTCAAAATTTTATTTATATAGAAAATTTTCTCAAAATTGTATTTTTTGTTTATTTATGTCTAAAAAATGAAGTTTTGAGAAAAATTCCTCGAAATTTTATTTTATAGAACATTTTCTCAACATTTTATATCTATTTTCTCTAAATTTTATTTCTGTAGAAAAATTTCTCCAGATTTTATTTCTATAGAACATTTTCTTAAAATTAAATTTCTATACAAAATTTTCTCAAAATTTGTTTCTTTAGAAATTTTCTCTAAAATTTATTTCTATAGAAATTTTTATCCAAATTTTATTTTATTAGAAAAATTTTATGACAATTTTATTTCTATAGAAAATTTTGTCAAAATTTTAATTCTATAGATAATTTTGTCAAAATTTTTTTCTATACAAAATTTTTGTCCAAATTTTATTTCTATGGTAAATTTTCTCAAATTTTCATTTCTATAGAAAATGTTCTCAAAATTTTATTTCTTTAGAAATTGTTCACCAAATAGCTCACATTTAAATACACTTCTATAACAGTGACCGACTTTAATATACATACATTAATAAAAATTCGCTTTCACATGATTTGCACGCATGAAATGAATTCTTTGTTTATTCACTACCCAAAGTTACCGCACATACCGCATCAATATCCTTTATTCAGGATAATCCACAGCAACATAGCTTTTTGTCAGTTTTTTTTTATTTTTGGGAAATCGCATGTATCCGAGATAATAACCACTGTGAAGGCATTCATAATCATACAGATTATGAATAATTTAAATGCCATTAATTTTTGGGAATTTCATTGTCATGGATCCTTTTTTTTTGAGAGAGAGAGAATCTCCATCACTACCACAACAATTGGTCTCATTATTAAAGTGGGCTCGAATTTGTTTAATTCTTTGCTCATAACGAATAATGGCTTTCAGGGGCAATATTTGTTTTTAAATAGTATATGTGACACATATATGTACATATATTTCACATAACAAAATGCCATAAAAGTTTGCTTTATACTGCTGCCATTTAATGAAGAATATTGTTTAACATATTTGGAAACTTATTTACTAACATCATACAGACAAAGATATAAGTCCTCACGATAAGTCCTCACGATGTTAAAACTGTATGAAATTAACTCATTGAGAGGAGAATGGGGAGGGTGAGAGGATGGATAAATTTGTTGGGCTGTTTATGGAAAATTTTGACAAAATTTTCTATGGAAATACAATTTTGACGAAATTTTCTATAGAAAAAAAAATGTTGACAAAATTTTCTATAGAAATAAAATTTTGAAAAAAATTTCTATAGATAAAAATTATTGACAAAATTATCTTTAGAAATAAAATTGTTAACAAAATTTTCATTAGAAATAAAATTTTGACAAAATTTTTTATAGAAAGTAACATTTTGACAAAATTTTCTATAGAAATAAAATTTTGACAAAATTTCATTTAGAAAGACAATTTTGAGAAATTTTTCTATGGAAATAAAACTTTGACAAAATTTTCTATACAAATAAAATTTTGAAAAACAATTTTATAGAAACAAAATTTTGAAAAAAAATTTAAAGAAATAAAATTTTGAATTTTTTTTTATAGAAATAAAATTTTGAAAAAATTTTCTATAGAAATATAGTTTTGTAAAATTTTCAAAGAAATAAAATTTTGCAAAAAAATCTAAAGAAATAAATTGTTAACAAAATTTTCTGTAGAAATAAAATTTTGACAAAATTTTCTATAAAAAAATTTTGAGAAAATTTTCTATAGAAATAAAATTTTGACAAAATTTTCTATAGAAATAAAATTTTGCAAAAATTTCCTATAGATAAAAATTGTTGACAAAATTTTCTTTATAAATAAAATTTTGACAAAATTTTCTATAGAAAGCAACATTTTGACAAAAATTTCTATAGAAATAAAATTTTGACAAAATTTCCTTTAGAAATAAAATTTTGAGAAATTTTTCTGTGGAAATAAAATGTTGAGAAATTTTTCTATGGAAATAAAACTTTGACAACATTTTCTATAGAAATGAAATTTTGAAAAAAAAAATGTTATAGAAATAAAATTTTGAAAAAATTTTTTATAGAAATAAAATTTTGAAAAAAAAATTTTATAGAAATAAAATTGTGAAAAAATTTTCTATAGAACAAAATTTTGAAAAAATTTTCTATAGAAATATAATTTTTCAAAATTTTCTATAGAAATAAAATTTTGCAAAAAAATCTATAGAAATAAATTGTTAACAAAATTTTCTGTAGAAATAAAATTTTGACAAAATTTTCTATAAAAACAAATTTTGAGAAAATTTTCTATAGAAATAAAATTTTGAAAAAAATTCCTATAGATAAAAATTATTGACAAAATTCTTCATAAAAAGCAACATTTTGACATCATTTTCTATAGAAAGCAACATTTTGACAAAAATATCTATAGAAATAAAATTTTGACAAAATTTCCTTTAGAAATAAAATTTTGAGAAATTTTTCTATGGAAATAAAATTTTGAGAAATTTTTCTATGGAAATAAAACTTTGACAAAAGTTTCTATAGAAATAAAATTTTGAAAAAAAATTTTATAGAAATAAAATTTTGAAAAAAAAAATTTATAGAAATAAAATTTTGAAAAAATTTTCTATAGCAATAAAATTTTGAAAAAATTTTCTATAGAAATATAATTTTGCAAAATTTTCTATAGAAATAAAATTTTTGCAAAAAAATCTATAGAAATAAATTGTTAACAAAATTTTTTGTAGAAATAAAATTTTGACAAAATTTTCTATAGAAAAAAAATTTGAGAAAATTTTCTATAGAAATAAAATTTATTTATTTATTCATTCAGAGCATGTAATTCTAAGCCTATTTGTGACAAAATTTTCTATAGAAATAAAGTTGTGACAAATTTTTCTATAGAAATAAAATTTTGACAAAATTTTCGATAGAAATAAAATTTTGACAAAATTTTCTATAGAAATAAAATTTTGACAAAATTTTCTATAGAAATTTAATTTTGCAAAAAATCTATAGAAATAAATTGTTAACAAAATTTTCTGTAGAAATAAAATTTTGACAAAATTTTCTATAGAAAAAAAATTTGACAAAATTTTCTATAGAAATAAAATTTTGAAAAAAATCCTATAGATAAAAATTATTGACAAAATTCTTCATAAAAAGCAACATTTTGACATAATTTTCCATAGAAAGCAACATTTTGACAAAAATTTCTATAGAAATAAAATTTTGACAAAATTTCCTTTAGAAATAAAATTTTGAGAAATTTTTCTATGGAAATAAAATTTTGAGAAATTTTTCTATAGAAATAAAACTTTGACAAAAGTTTCTATAGAAATAAAATCTTGAAAAAAAAATTATAGAAATAAAATTTTGAAAAAAAATTTTATAGAAATAAAATTTTGAAAAAATTTTTTATAGAAATAAAATTTTGAAAAAATTTTCTATAGAAATATAATTTTGCAAAACTTTCTATAGAAATAAAATTTTGCAAAAAAAATTATAGAAATAAATTGTTAACAAAATTTCCTGTAGAAATAAAATTTTGACAAAATTTTCTATAGAAATAAAATTTTGACAAAATTTTCTATAGAACAAAACATTTGACAAAATTTTCTATAGAAATAAAATTTTGAAAAAAATTCCTATAGATAAAAATTATGTACAAAATTTTCTTTAGAAATAAAATTTTGACAAAATTCTTCATAGAAAGCAACATTTTGACAAAAATTTCTATAGAAATAAAATTTTGACATAATTTCCGTTAGAAATAAAATTTTGCAAAAAAATCTATAGAAATAAATTGTTAACAAAATTTTCTGTAGAAATAAAATTTTGACAAAATTTTCTATAGAAATAAAATTTTAACAAAATTTTCTACAGAAATAAAATTTATTTATTTATTCATTCAGACCATATAATTCTAATCCTATTTGTGACAAAATTTTCTATAGAAATAAAATTTTGACAAAATTTTCTATAGAAATAAAATTGTGACAAAATTTTCGAAAGAAATAAAATTTTGACAAAATTTTCTGTAGAAATAAAATTTTGACAAAATTTTCTATAGAAATATAATTTTGCAAAAATTTTCTATAGAAATAAAATTTCTACCAAATTTATTTTTTGCACCTTCTACTCAAGGACGAACACATAATAAGCTCCTATTAAAGTAGCTGCTGTAATTTCTATAAATGGATAGATCTAAAACAATTAAATCTACAATAAAAACTAAAACTATAACATAAGCATTATTGTAAAAGCAAACACAAAAGTGTTTTTAGAATTTTTATCTCGTTTCCAGTCAAAATCATTAAAAACAATTTTGTTGTTCTCTCTCGCTAATGTTCACACTAGGGAGTCACAATGGCTGCCTTATTGTCTATGGAATAATAGAAAAATTATTTGGTACTTTGGGTGGGCGGGTATTGGTATAAATAACTGAAACAAAAAATTTTTGCCATAGAGATGTTTGTTTTGTTTTGTGGAGATTTTACTCATTGGGCTGTAGCAAAAGAGACAAATAAAACAAAACAAATTGATATCAACTAAATGTAAAATAACTTTCAGACCTTTTTGCCATATAAATAAAAGCTATTTGACGATAATAGATTTTGTTTGAATTAATTTCACAGTAGTTTTATAGGATTAGTGAGTTCAATTGAATTGAAGATAAAAGCTAGTAAGGAAGAGCTAAAGTCACAGAGAGATAGAGAGCGGGAGAGAGACGATTTTATATTACCTTAGTATAAAGCCAGTGTATTAGTATTTATCTACGCCGCTCGAATTAGGTAGATGATTCTAAATGTTTGTATGTTTATGTATTGGTAACCAAAACATGGATAACTGTGTTCATATACATTGGCACAGACAGTACACTTACTTGAATTCATCTCAGATAGAGAAAGAGATAGAAATCTTAGCACATTTTAAGCCTTTTGGATTGGAACGACTGTATTGGTCTACATTATGATGAAGGGTATAATAAATTCGAGTGCTTCCGCCTTCAAACTCTTCTCACATTTTTTTTTATTAAATTTTAGAGTATTTGATATATGATAAAATTAATTAACCCATTGACATTTTATTATGCAATTCAATGATGATGTTTTTTTGCTCGCCATACATTGTATCATCATCATGTCATCAGAAAATTCAGAGGAATTCATCAATGAATTTTCGCTATGTCATTCATGTTAGGTGTACACAAAACATTTAAACGCTTTCAGATGGCTTATTTTCAAGGACTCGCAATTTTTTAAATGAAATTTGCAAATTGGACGGAAAAATTTGTATCATAAAATAAAAGCTATAACATTCACTGAGGTGCCAACTTTGACCTCCAACCAATGAATCATTGGGAAGAAAAAATCGCATATCTCTTAACCACCCTACTCGGTTTATATCCTTTCAATAAAAAAAATAATAACTTTAAATGGATTTTGTTTACTTTGATAAAATTTAAATTTATTATTATTTGAATACAATATACGCTGCCAAAATTCTCTACACTGAAAAAAAAATATTGTCATGAGGTCAAAGATTTCATGTCTTTAAAATACGAATGCAAATTTTGCTTAGCATAGAAGACGCATTTCTCTAATATAAAGTTTTTTGCCTTGTCTAAAAGTCGATAAACTTTTCAATGAAGTCGTATTGTCCTTATAATTAAGTGATTTCACTTAAAAATGGGTATCATTACATGAAAGAAAAAAATCGTTTACTCGTTTTTAAAGGACTTTGATAGCATATGAAGAAAAAAAGCTGAAAAACGAGATATTAAAATTTGTTTCCTAGAAGCAAGTACACAAAACCCAAATTTAAAAGAGAATTGTGTCTTAAAAGTATTCTTACTTATATTCTCCGCTTATTTGGCTCGGAATCAATACCAACATTTTTAAAGAAAAGACAAAATCTTTGGAACCTGGCAAGTTTTTTTTTTCATTGTAGATTCTGCCATAGAATAAACTCAACTACTACTGCCAATTGTAGTTCAAAACACTTAGAAATGTCACCCCCATTACTGAGAGGGGAAATAACATTTTGACAAAATTTTCTATAGAAATAAAATTTTGACAAAATTTTCTATAGGAACAAAATTTTGACAACATTTTCTTTACACTGAAAAAAAGCATACTCGGTTCCAAAGATTTTGTCTTTACTTCAAAAAAATTGGTATTGATTCCGAGCCAAAGAAGCGGAGAATACAAGTAAGGATAATTTTAAGACACAATTCTCTTTTAAATTTAAATTTAGGTTTTGTGTACTTGCTTCTAGGAAAAAAATTGTAATTTTTCGCTTTCTCAGCTTTTTTTCTTCATATGCTATCAAAGTCCTTTAAAAACGAGTTAACGGCAACTTTATTTTCCAAATTAGGACTCGACTTCCAGTAGAAATTATGCTATGTTTGAAGTAAAAAACTTCTTTAAAATAAAGTTTTGAAAAACATGTCCTATATTTGAACGATTTTTTGCTTTGTGGACAAGATGCAAAAAGACAACAAATTTAAAGACAATTTCATTAAATTTAAAGAATTTTTCTGAATTATTAAAGTCAAGTTGACCTTAGACTATAAATTTTTTCTTTCATGTTAAGATACCCATTTTTAAGTCAAATCACTTAATTATAAGAACAATACGACTTCATTGAAAAGTGTATCGACTTTTGGGCAAGGAAAATAACTTTATTTTAGAGAAATGCGTCTTCTCTGCTAAGCAAAATTTGTATTCGTATTTTAAAGACATGAAATCTTTGACCTCACGACAATATGTTTTTCAGTGTAGAAATAAATGTTTGACAAAATGTTCTATAGAAATGAAATTTTGAAAAATTTTTCTATAGAAAATATTTTGACAAAATTTTGTAAAGAAATAATATTTTGACAAAACTTTCTATAGAAATAAATTTTTGACAAAATTTTCTATAGAAATAAAAATTTTGACAAATTTTTTTATAGAAATAAAAATTTTGACAAAATTTTCTAAAGAAATAAAATTTTCTATAGAAATAAAATTTTGGGGAAATTTTTTAAAGGAATAAAATTTCGACAAAATTTTCTATAGAAATAAAATTTTGACAAAATTTTCTATAGAAATAAAATTTTGACAAAATTTTCTACAGAAATAAACTTTTGACAAAATGTTCTAAAATTTTGAAAAATTTTCTATACGAAATATTTTGACACAATTTTCTAAAGAAATAATATTTGGACAAAATTTTGATAAAAATAAAAATGTACACAAAATTTTCAATAGAAATAAAATTTTGAGGAAATTTTTTAAAGAAATAAAATTTTGACAAAATTTTCTATAGAAATAAAATTTTAACAAAATTTTCTATAGAAATACAATTTTGAGCAAATTTTCTACAGAAATAAAATTTTGACAAAATTTTGCAAATAAATAAAATTTTGATAAAATTTCTATAGAAATAAAATTTTGCAAAAATTTTGTACAGAAATATAATTTGACAATATTTTCTATAGAAATAAAATTTTGACAAAATTTTCTATAGAAATAAAATTTTGACAAAATTTTCTAAAGAAATAAAATTTTGACAAAATTTTCGATAGAATAAAACGTTGACAAAATTTTCTATAGAAATAAATTATGACAAAATTTTCTATAGAAATAAAATTTGGCAAAATTTTCAAAAGAAATAAAATTTCTTTCTTATACTGAGAAACTGCTAGTGCCTCTATATAATATTACTATTTTTAGTTAACCCCATGTCCAAAGGTGATAAATTAAAGAAACCAAAAAAAAAATACCAAAAATTAATTTTCTGATAGTAGGACATTCCTAGCAAACACATAAAACCAACCAAATAGCATCTCAAGATTCAAGATGTGGATAACTTTCAACACAATTCACAAGGTAGTGACAACGACAAGAAGAACAAAAACACAAAAATAATGGCAAAGTGAATAGGCACCAAAACAGAATTGAAAGTATGCAAGTACCACAGAAAAAAGAAAACGAAGCAACATTAGCTCATAAAGCAACAGTGCCCATAGAAATGGGGGGAAGCTTTTCTAGTGTTAACGAAAGCATCTTCTATTGATGACAAAGAAAAATTCCAAGGAGCAATGTCTGTGAATGAATGTGACAATAAAACAAATCCTAAAGTAACTGACATTCTGGCTGGTATGGGCATATACGCCAAGAAGGGAAAGTCAGGAAGGAGAAAATCTAATTTACTTTAAGATGTTTTTGTTCTTTTTGAGAAATATAGTCCTGGGGGATAAATAAAAAACAGTTTTGGCAAATCTACAAGGATATAAAAGAAAATTTCCTAAAAATCAAAAATCGTGAGGACCATCAAAATAGGTGCCAGGTTTGTTCTGAGAATTGAGCAATGGCCATGTGGAAGGCCCCAATATTCGACCTGCAGAAGGCAAGATTTTCCAACTGCTTATAGGCCATTTCCATAAAGCAAAAGGTTCAACAAGGAATGCTTAATTTATAGTGAACACAGCGTCCAGTAATCAAAAATATTCCCAGGCTTGTGGTCGCTTCAATAATTTCGCTTATATTTCTGATTTTCTTTCTTAGCCATATTAAATTTTCTTCTTTTCGCAACAACCATTAATTCTATTATCCTTCTTTGTCTCCCATCCATCCCATGAATCCACAACCATATTTTCGACAAAAATATAAAACAGAAATTCTTCAGATTCCAAATGGAGTTGCAAAAGAGGAATGGAATTTCACGGAATATACTCAACTTCCAGTGATGGTTTTTGTGTGGATTGCTCAACAGTCAGCCAGCAATGTGAACACTGTTGCCAATCAAACCGAAAATAATCTACCAAAAAAATTTACTTTGCAAAATTTTATTTCTATAGAAAATGTTGTAAAAATTTTATTTCTATAGACATTTTTCTCAAAACTTTATTTCTGTAGAAAAATTTGTCAAAATTTTATTAATATAGAAAATTGTGTCAAATTTTATTTCTATAGAAAATTTTATTTTCATAGAAAATTTTATCAAAATTTTATATTTATAATAAATTTTATAAAAATTTTCTTTTTATGGAAAATTTTATCAAATTTTTTTTTTCATAAGATTTTTTTTCAAACTTTTATTTCTATAGAAAATTTTTGCAAAATTTTATTTTTATAGAAAATTTTGTCAAAAGTTTAATTCAATAAAAATTTTTGTCAAAATTTGATTTCTATAGAAATTTTGTAATAATATTATTTCAATAGAAAATTTTTGTAAAATTTAATTTCTATAGAAAAAAAAATTATTTTTATAAAAAAATTTTGTCAAAATTTTAATACTATAAAAAATTTTGTCAAAATTTTATTTCTATAAAAATTTATGTTAAAATTTTATTTCTATAGAAAATTTGGTAAAATTTATTTTAGTTCTATAGAAAATTTGGCAAAATTTATTTGTATGAAAAATTTTTTGTCGAGATTTCATTTTTTTGGAAATTTTGTCAAAATTTTATTTCTGTAGAAATTTTTGTTAAAATTTTATTTCTATAGAAAACTTTGTCAACATTTTATTTCTATAGAAAATTTTGTCAAAATTTTATTTCTATAGAAAATTTTGTCAAAATTTTATTTTTATAGAAAATTTTGTCAATTTTTTATTTCTATAGAAAAATTTGTCAAAATTGTATTTCTATAGAAAATTTTGTCAAAATTTTATTTCTATAGAAAATTTTGTCAAAATTTTATTCCCATAGAAATTTTTTGTCAAAATTTTATTTTTATAGAAAATTTTGTCAAAATTTTTTTCCTTAGGAAATTTTGTCAAAAATTTTATTTCAATGTTGGTGTTTTTTTGATTTCAGCTTAAAACCATGCATTGACTAAACTACAAGAGTAGCTTAACCAACAGAATGTTTGCAAATTTATCTTTTTCTCTGTTGAAATCAAAAAAACAACAACAATGATTAAAGAAAAAAAACCAACAATAACAAAACAAAAATTTGATTTCTATAGCAAAATGTTGTCGAAATTTTATTTCTGTAGAAAAATTTGTCAAAATTTTATTTCTATAGAAAATTTTATTTCCATTGAAAATTTTATCAAAATTTTATTTCTATAACAAATTTTATCAAAATTTTCTTTTTATGGAAAATTTTGTCAAAATTTATTTTCTATGGGATTTTTTTTTCAAATTTTATTTCTCTAATTTTTTTCAAACTTTTATTTCTATAGGAAATTTTATTTCTATAGAAAATTTTGTCAAAATTTTATTTCTATAGAAAATTTTGGCAAAGTTTTTTTCTATAGAAAATTTTGTCAAAATTTTATTTCTATAGAAAATTTTTTCAAAATTTTATTTCTATAGAAAATTTGTCAACGTTTTTTTCTATACAAAATTTTATTTCCATAGAAAATTTTGTCAAAAAAATTTTATTTCTGTAGAAAAATTTGTCAAAATTTTATTTTTATAGAAAATTTTATTTCCATTGAAAATTTTATCAAAATTTTATTTCTATAACAAATTTTATCAATATTTTCTTTTTATGGAAAATTTTGTCAAAATTTGTTTTCTATGGGATTTTTTTTTCAAACTTTTATTTCTATAGAAAATTTTGTCAAAATGTTATTTCTATAGAAAATTTCTCAAAATTTTATTTCTATAGAAAATTTTGTCAAAGTTTTATTTCTATAGAAAAATGTGTCTAAATTTTATTGAGATAGAAAATTTTGTAAAAATTTTATTTTTATAGAAAATTTTGTCCAAAATTTTCTTTCCTTAGAAAATGTTGTCAAAATTTTATTTCTATAGAAAATTTCCCAAAATTTTATTTATATAGAATATATTATTTATTTATATATTTATATATTAAAATCTTGTCAAAATTTTATTTCAATAGAAAATCTTTTCAAAATTTTATTTTTAAAGGAAATGGCAACAATTTCTTAAAAGTAAAAAAACAGTAAAAAATCTACCTATTTTGGTGGAAATCTACCAACTATGGCAACCGTGCATGTGATCCCCACGGTACATTACATATAAAACAAAGACGCTTCGCCAACTACATCAATAACACCAACAAAAGCTTAGTAGTAATAACGATGACATTTTCGTAACGACCATTACGAGCATTAAAGTCTTCTCAAATAAAATCACCTAAGGCAGTGGTGATGTGACATGTCGGTCGTGTGAGGGATGACAAGGGGAGAGTTTTAATTTTCGCCTTTTACCAATTAACAAATTCCAAATGTTTGTAATAGCACATCACAAGCAAAGTTTTGCAAAGGCAACAGATTAAAAATAAAATAAAAAAGGAATGGAAAGATACAAATTCCGTAAGAATAGGGATAAATGAAATGCATGCGAACAGTGTCCAAATTATTTAAATAAAATAAAATTAAATTAATTTTTTTTGGCAAAATTTTCCATAGAAATAAAATCTTGACAAAATTTTCTATAGAAATAAAGTTTAAAAAAAATTTCTGTAGAAATAAAATTTTGACAAAATTTTATATAAATAAAATTTAAAAAAAATTTTCTATAGAAATAAAATTTTGACAAAATTTTATATAGAAATAAAATTGTGACAAATATACATAAAATTTTGACAAAATTTTATATAGAAATAAAATTGTGACAAAATTTTCTATAGAAATAAAATTTTGACAAAATTTTCTGCAGAAATAAAATTTTGACAAAATTTGCTATAGACATAAAATTTTGACAACATTTTATATAGAAATAAAATTGTGACAACATTTTCTATTTTTTATAGAAATAAAATTGTGACAAAATTTTTATAGAAAAAATATTGACAAAATTTACTATAGAAATAAAATTGTGACAAAATTTTCTATAGAAATAAAATTTTGATAAAATTTTCTATAGAAATAAAATTTTGACAACATTTTCTATAGAAATAAAATTTTGACAAAATTTTCTATAGAAAAAATATTGACAAAAATTTCTATAGAAATAAAATTTTGATAACATTTTCTATAGAAATAAAATTTTTACAACATTTTATATAGAAATAAAATTGTGACAACATTTTCTATTTTTTATAGAAATAAAATTGTGACAAAATTTTTATAGAAAAAATATTGACAAAATTTACTATAGAAATGAAATTGTGACAAAATTTTCTATAGAAATAAAATTTTGATAAAATTTTCTATAGAAAAAATATTGACAAAATTTCCTATCGAAATAAAATTTTGACAACATTTTCTATAGAAATAAAATTTTGACAAAATTTTCTTTAAAAAAATTTGGAACAATTTTGATCAAAAAATTCAAAATAACTTTTTTAATTTGGTTATTTTGGTAAAATTTTCTTCAAATTGTTGGTAGATTATTGTTTGGACGAGTGGCAACCATGGTGACCACCCGTGTGCCGTACTCCATCATTTTAGACGATACCGGGTAAAACCCATCCCTCTTCCCTCGGGGTATAATTACCACCCCGGAACCGTTTCCACGTTACTTCGAGGGTTCACAATTATGTCCTTTTGTCATACCACTGTATCCTTGTGAATTCATTTGACCTAATAACAATGATAAGGAGCTTAGCGCGAATTACAAGGCAATTAACAGGAGGCTATTGTTTAGTCAAATTCTTGGGCATGTTTCAGTCAAATTGGAAAATCTCTTACCTCGGCGATCATCATAGTAATTTTAATAAATTAAGGCGATTACTAAGTGAGTTCTTTCACGTAAATTTAAAAGGTATATATTACGCTCAAATATCTCTCCCTCATCCAATCCAATTCGTATTTATAAATATTTTTAATTGCATGGAAATTCCTACAGTAATAATCAGACAATGGCTGGCATATTGTAATTGGCTTTGGTAAACACACAAAATACAAACCTTTCGTTTTAATTGCCTTCAGAAATAACATGGAAAAAGCTTTGGTCATTGAGTAAAACAAGAAAATCTGAATGGAACAAGGACATTTTCATGCTACATGTACGGACCGTAATCAATTTAGTTAAACAGCAGGAAATATGGAGAAAAACGATGTGAAATCAAGAAAACGAATGGATGGAATGAAGTATTGAACAACGCCAACATTTTCTGTAAGGCCATTCCATGTACCAAATATGGCCTCGCTATGGAATGACTTAATTTATATACTAAGTTGAGACAGAGAGAAAATTTTGATAAAAATTTTCTATAGAAATTTTTGATAAAATTTTGTTTCTATAGAAAATGTTTGGCAAAATTTTATTTTTAAAGAAAATTTTTTCAAATTTTTATTTCTATAGAAAATTTTGTCAAAATTTCATTTCTATAAAAAATTTTGTCAAAATTTTATTGCTATAGAAAATTTTTGCAAAATTTTATTTCTACGGAAAATTTTGTCAAAATTTTATTTCTATGGAAAATTTTTGGCAAAATTTAATGTTTATAGATAAATTTATTTCTATAGCAAGTTTTCTCAAAATTTTATGCCTATAAAAATTTTGTCAAAATTTTATTTATATAAAAAATTTATCAAAATCTAATTACTATAGCAAGTTTTCTCAAAAGTATAGTTCTATAGAAAATTTTTTCAAAATTTTATTTTTATCGAAAATATTTTTCACAATTTTATTTCTATAGAAAATTTTGTTGAAATTTTAGTTCTATTGAAATTTTTTTCAAAATTTTACTTCTATAGATAAATTTGTCAAATTTTTATTTCTATAGAAAAATTTGCAAAAATTTTTTTTTCTCAAAATTTTATTAATAAAGAAAATTTTGTCAATATTTTGTTAATATGGAAAATTTCGTCGAAGTTTTTTTTCTATTGAAAATTTTGTCAACATTTTATTTCTATAGAAAATTTTCTCAAAATTTTATATCGATAGAAAATGTTATCACAATTTTATTTCTATAGAAAAATTTATCAAATTTTGGCAAAATTTTATTTCTATAGAAAATTTTGTCAAAATTTCATTTCTATAAAAAATTTTGTCAAAATTTTATTTCTATAGAAAATTTTGCCAAAATTTTATTTCTATGGAAAATTTTGTCAAAATTTTATTTATGTGGAAGAATATTTGTCAAAATTTTATTTCTATGAAAAATTTTTGCAAAATTTAATTTTTATATATAAAGGGTGATTTGTTAAGAGCTTGATAACTTTTTTTAAAAAAAAAACGCATAAAATTTGCAAAATCTCATCGTTTCTTTATTTGAAACGTTAGATTGGTCCATGACATTTACTTTTTGAAGATAATTTCATTTAAATGTTGACCGCGGCTGCGTCTTAGGTGGTCCATTCGGAAAGTCCAATTTTGGGCAACTTTTTCGAGCATTTCGGCCGGAATAGCCCGAATTTCTTCGGAAATGTTGTCTTCCAAAGCTGGAATAGTTGCTGGCTTATTTCTGTAGACTTTAGACTTGACGTAGCCCCACAAAAAATAGTCTAAAGGCGTCAAATCGCATGATCTTGGTGGCCAACTTACCGGTCCATTTCTTGAGATGAATTGTTCTCCGAAGTTTTCCCTCAAAATGGCCATAGAATCGCGAGCTGTGTGGCATGTAGCGCCATCTTGTTGAAACCACATGTCAACCAAGTTCAGTTCTTCCATTTTTGGCAACAAAAAGTTTGTTAGCATCGAACGATAGCGATCGCCATTCACCGTAACGTTGCGTCCAACAGCATCTTTGAAAAAATACGGTCCAATGATTCCACCAGCGTACAAACCACACCAAACAGTGCATTTTTCGGGATGCATGGGCAGTTTTTGAACGGCTTCTGGTTGCTCTTCACTCCAAATGCGGCAATTTTGCTTATTTACGTAGCCATTCAACCAGAAATGAGCCTCATCGCTGAACAAAATTTGTCGATAAAAAAGCGGATTTTCTGCCAACTTTTCTAGGGCCCATTCACTGAAAATTCGACGTTGTGGCAGATCGTTCGGCTATTCATGATGAAATGTCAAAGCATACTGAGCATCTTTCTCTTTGACACCATGTCTGAAATCCCACGTGATCTGTCAAATACTAATGCATGAAAATCCTAACCTCAAAAGAATCACCCTTTACATTTATTTCTATAGCAAATTTTCTCAAAATTTTATGCCTATAAAAATTTTGTCAAAATTTTGTTTATATAAAAAATTTATCGAAATCTAATTACTATAGCAAATTTTCTAGAAAATGTAGTTCTATAGCAAATTTCGTCAAAAATTTTATTTCTATAGAAAATTTTGTTAAAATTTTATTTCTAGAGAACATTTTCTCAAAATTTTTTTTTCTATAGAAAATTTTTTCAAAATTTTAATTTTATCGAAAATATTTTACAAAATTTTATTTCTATAGAAAATTTTGTTAAAATTTTAGTTCTATTGAAAATTTTTTCAAAATTTTATTTCTATAGAAAAATTTGTCAAATTTTTATTTCTATAGAAAAATTTGTCAAATTTTTATTTCTATGGAAAAATTTGCAAATTTTTTTTCTCAAAATTTTATTAACCCTCTAATGCCCATTTTTTTTATTTCTATAGAAAAATTTATCAAAATTTTTATTCTATAAACAATTTTGTCAAAATTTCATTTCTATAAAAAATTTTGTCAAAAATTTTATTTCTCTAGAAATTTTTTGTCAAAATTTTATTTCTATAGAAAATTATGTCAGAAATTGTATTTCAGTAGAAAGTTGATGTACCTCATAAGTTGCTCACACATTTTTTTCTGTAATAAATATCAAACAAACTTCCCCCAATAACTTACTGGTGAATATGCTTGCATTCATGCTGCTATGTCATGTTTATGACAACTTTAATGTGCCTAAGTGCTGTGGCCCTGGTGGTTCCTTCTTTTTTCCTTTTTTTTTTGGGCTCTACTACGACTGACATTTCTTTTGTTTGGCCGTCTTTGGCACTTGACATTATTCTCTGTTTTGTGAATACTGACTGTGAATGACAATCTGGAGAATTTTTTGAAGTGTCTTGACTGCTGTGGCGGCATGACTTTAAGGACCTTCTATTTGGTTTTCTTCACTTAGCTGCCACATCACCTAATGAGATCTTTTATCCCACCTCAAATGAGCCAGAGTAGCGGGGAAAAACAATCTCCGCGTAGACAGTTTTTTCCGTCTTCTTTATATTTTTGTAGATTCCAAGATCTCAAAACCACATTCATATACACCAATGTTGAATGCTATTGCCAACATCGTTACCACCTTCAAAACCATCAGAATAACAATTGCCATTAAAACGATGACTTTGCCACAGGGAATGTCACATATTGCAGAGGGAGCATCACAATGAAACTAAGCAATGTGAAGTGAAGTTCTGGCCTTCCTCCTTAAAGGTGTAGGCCTGTATATAGCTTTCGAGGGGGGAGACAAAGAGACTAAAATAAAAACATCTAAATCACTTTATTGTACATCTTTTGCATGTAATTGACATTGAGGTGAATTTTCGCAACTATTTGCCATGAAGTAATGAAATGTCCTTGAACTAAGGATGTTAGAGTAGGGAGACCCTAACGAGCCAACGTATTCAAAAGTATGGTCAGGAATAATCTTAAGTACCTTCCATAATATGTGGCACATTAGAAATTCTCTTCAGGATTAAAGCTTGTAACTACTGATGATGAATTTTTGGAGGCACCAAAGGGCAATGAATAATTTACATTAAATTTTAATTGAATTTAGCTACATTTAAATATTTAATAATTTTTCCTATATTTTCCTATAAAATCTCTCCTTTTTCATTCATTAAACACCATTTTGTTTTCTTCTTAAATTTTACTTACTACTTTACCAAAGACAGTATCATTGTATGCATACAATTCACCCGACATTCGACTTTGTAAATATTTATGTATGTCACATTTGTGATTAATAAGATTTTATTTGTTATAATTCCCATGATGCTGATGAGTACAATGAGTGGGTATTTATTTTATCATTGCTGGATGGCCCTTACGAGCATGTATCCTGCAGCAAGGATACACTCTGAGTTTATGATGATGTGGTCTTATTTATTTATGTCGGCTTTTGTGTATTAAGATGTGTGACAATTTGCACATACTTACAAGTACATAAGATGAATATTAATATACTGCTTGCTATTGTCTTAAGCAAGTGTATCCTTTGAAGAAAGAGCGTGAGGAATTAATCGTTAGAGATTTCTGCATGGCACTTTGTTCTAACAATGATTTTTTTTTGTTAATTTGTACAAAGTTTTATTTCTATTTTTGTCTTAATATTATTTCTATCAAAGATTTTCTCTAAATTTTGAAATTTTGAAAATTTTATTTCTATAGAACATTTTGTTAAAATGTTTTTTTCAAAATTTTGTCAACATTTTTTCTTATAGAATTTGTAAAGAAAATTTTACAAAATTTTATTTCTATAGAGAATTTTGTCAAAATTTTATTTTTATAGAAAAATTTCGCAAAATTTTATTTATATAGAAAATTATGTAAATTTTTTTTAGAAAATTTTGTCGGAAATGTATTTGTCAAAATATTTTTCCATAGAATTTGTACAGAAAAATGTATCAACATTTTATTTCTATAGAAAATTTTGTCAAAATTTTATTTCTATAGAAGATTTTGTCAAAACTTTATTTCTATAGAAAATTTTTTAAAATTTTATTTCCATAGAAAATTTTATCACAATTTTATTTCTATAGAACTTTTTTTACAATTTTATTTTTGTCAAAATTTTATTTCTATAGAAAATTTTGTCAAAATTTTATTTCTATAGAAAATTTTGTCAAGATTTTATTTCTTTAGAACTTTTTTTACAATTTTATTTTTGTCACAATTTTATTTCTATAGAAAATTTTGTCAAAAATTTATTTCTATAGAAAATTTTGTAAAAATTTTGTAAACATTTTATTTCCATTGAACATATTTTCACCATTTTATTTCTATATAAAGATTTATCAAAATTTTATTTCTATAGAAAATTTTGTCAAAATTTTATTTCTATAGAATATTTTGTCATAATTTTATTTTTATAGAAAATTTTGTTAAAATTTTATCTCTATTTTCCATTTTTTGTAGAAAATTTTGTCGGAAATGTATTTGTCAAAATATTTTTCTATAGAATTTGTACAGAAAAATGTATCAACATTTTATTTCTATAGAAAATTTTGTGAAAATTTTATTTCTATAGAAAATTTTGTCAAAATTTTATTTGTATAGAAAATTTTTTAAAATTCTATTTCCATAGAAAATTTTATCACAATTTTGTTTCTATAGAACTTTTTTTACAATTCTATTTTTGTCAAAATTTTATTTCTATAGAAAATTTTGTCAAAATTTTATTTGTTTAGAAAATGTTGGAAAAAAATTATTTCTATAGAAAATTTTGTAAAAATTTTATTTCCATAGAAAATTTTGTAAACATTTTATTTTCATTGAACATTTTTTCACCATTTTATTTCTTTAGAAAATGTTGTCAAGATTTTATTTCTTTAGAAAATTTTATCAAAAATTTATTTCTATAGAAAATTTTGTGAAGATTTTATTTCTATAGTATATTTTGTCAAAATTTTATTTTTATAAAAAATGTCAACATTTTATTTCTATAGAAAATTTCTAAAAATTTTTATTAATTTTGTTTGTTATTGTTGGCTTCTCTTCAATCGTTATTGTTGTTTTTTTTATCTCAGCTTAAAGCCATGCATTGACTAAACTACAAGTGTAGCTTAACCAACAGAGGAAAAGTATGCTTGTCAAATTTATTTGGGCAAAGCCCTATAGACTGCAAGATGGTTGGATGTACAACATTCCTCATCAGCATCCTCTACTTGCAGCAAAACTATCAACCAATTATCAGAATAAATTCGGGTAATTCACTCAACCCAAAGTGAACTACACTTGAACCTCCCGAAAAAGGGTTTGATAGTCGGCTACTGCCTAAACAAATTTGCCAGCATAGAAAAGAGATATGCTAGCAAATTTGTTTAGGCAGTAGCCGACTATCAAACCCTTTTTCGGGAGGTTCAAGTGTAGTTCACTTTGGGTTGAGTGAATTACCCGAATTTATTCTGATAATTGGTTGATTGATTGAAATTTTTGTCAAAATTTCATTTCTATAGAAAAATTTCTCAAAACTTTATTTCTATAGAAAATTTTTTCAGAATTTTATTTCCAAAGAAAATTTTGTCAAAATTTTATTTCCAAAGAAAATTTTGTCAAAATTTTATTTCTATAATACATTTTTGTCAAAATTTTATTTCTGTAGAACATTTTTGTCAATTTTTGATTTCTATTAAAAATTGTATTTCTATAGAAAATTTTGTCAAAATTTTATTTCTGTAGAAAATTTTGTCAAAATTTTATTTCAATAGAAAATTTTGTCAAAATTTTATTTCTATAGCAAATGTTTTTCAGATTTTATTTCTTTACAAATAGTTGGCAAAAATTTATTTCTATAGAAAATTTTGTAAAAATTTTATTTCCATGGAAAATTTTGTAAACATTTTATTTCCATAGAAAATTTTGTCACAATTTTATTTCTATAGCAAATGTTTTCAAGATTTTATTTTTTTAGAAAATGTTGTCAAAAATTTATTTCTATAGAAAATTTTGTCAAGATTTAATTTCTATAGAATATTATGCCAAAATTTTATTTCTATAGAAATTGTTGTCAAAACTTTATTTCTATAGAAAATTTGTTCAAAAATGTTTTTCTATATAGTATGTTGTTAAGATTTTATTTCTATAAAAAATTTTGTCAACATTTTTATTTCTATAGAAAATTTTTAAACATTTTTATATATATAGAAAATTTTGGCAAAATTTTATTTCTTTAGAAAATGTTAAAATTTTATTTCTATAGACCATTTCGCCAAAATTGCATTCAAAAATTTGTCAGAATTTTATTTCTATAGAAAATTTTGTCAAAATTGTTTTTCAATAGAACATTTTTGTCAATTTTTGATATTTATTAAAAATTGTATTTCTATAGAAAAATTTTTCAAAATTTTATTTCTGTAGAAAATTTGGTCAAAAATGTATTTCCCCTTTGATTGTGTTCATTTTTTCACTATTTCGGACATACCTTGGAGCGTTCACTGCTCTTCTTATTACTTTGTTTTGAAACCTTTGTATTTTTTCGATAGCCATATGCCATATGTAACCACAATTTTGATAAAATCTTACCAAAAACCTACTAAACAAAATAACTTATTTATTGAAAATTTTATTTCAATTGATTTTTTTTTTAAATTTATTTCTACAGAATATTTTGTCAAAATTTTATTTCTATTGATTTTTTTTTAATTTTACTTCTATAGAAAATTTTATTTCTATAAATAAAAATAGAAAATTTTATAAATTATCTTTCCATAGAAAATTATGTCAAAATTATTTTTCTATTGAAAAATTTGTACATTATTTTTCTATCAAAAATTTATTTTAAAAAAAATTGTTTGTTAAGAATTTGTTTTAATAGAAACTTTTGTTAAAATTTTATTTCTATAAAAAATGTTTCCAAAATTTTATTTATATAAAAATGTTTTACAAAATTTTATACCTATAGATACTTTTGTTAAAATTTTATTTCTATAGAAAATCTGTGAATTACCTCTTAGTTGGAGAGGAATATTTTGCACAATCTACCAAAACAATAAGAATTCTACGAATCTACCAAACAGTAAAAAACTACCAGTTTTGGTAGTATTCTGCCAACTGTGGCAACCGTGGTTAGGAGGATATAACACTATCGTCTGTCATATTTGCAATTTCAATATGTTATTTTGGCATTCTATATTCAATGAACCCTTCTGTATACATTTCATAGTGTAGCTTCTTCCTTATTTGAATGTGAATTTCTTACTCTTTGTCTTTTTTTTGTTGTTGTTTCTATTTCTATAGTTTGTTGAAAAGTTGAGAGTTTTATTTTTCTCATTTGTTTTAATATGTAGAAAATTTCGTTGAAAGCTAATTTTGAGTTTTGAGAAACTTCACTGGCAATTCTCTATACAGAGTCGCTAGATATATCACTACGAGTACGAGATGATGACAAAGAAACGTATGAAGAAATTTCCACAGTTTCATAGACTTTTGTAAATATTAATATCATTGCAGATGGAAAACCTTTCTGTTATATAAACTTAAGTTTTGTTTAGACACCAAATGCTGAATACTGACTAGGGAATATAAATAAATTAATTTTATGCACACATACATAATACATATGTATGTATGTGCGGGGAACTTTTCTATTGTTTATGCTTCACTTCACAATATGTCGAAGTAAAAAAGTTTTAAAAATTAAATGGAAAGAATTCAATGTGAATTATGGCATATGAAGCGTATGACACAGAGAAAGAGGGAGAGAGAATGAAGGGTTAGTGCTGTAAATTGATATTCCATGCTTTCGGCATTTATTCCTTAAATGTCATATTACATATATTGTCTTCGAAATAATGGACACCAAATGCTGAACACTGAAATAGGAACAGAAATGGTTCATATATGGTTTTTATATTTTGGGATTAGAGAACAAAAGCAAATATTAATTATCGAAATTTTTCGAAATATTCCCCAATAAGATCTATACATTTATTTCTATAGAAAATTTTGTCAAACTTTTATTTCAATAGAAAATTTTGTCAACATTTTATTTCTTTAGAAAATTTTGTGAAAATTTTATTTATATAAAATTTTTTGTCAAAAGTTTAGTTCTTTAAAAAATTTTGTCAACATTTTATTTCTATAAAAAATTCTGTCGAAATTTTATTTCTATTGAAAATTTTGTCAAAATTTTATTTCTATAAAAAATTTTGTTAAAATTGTATTTCTCTGGAAAATGTTGTCCATATTTTATTTCCATACAAAATTTTGTCAAAATGTTATTTCTATAGAAAATTTTGTAAAATTTGATTTCGTTAGAAAATTTTGGCAAAATTTTATTTCTATGGAAAATTTCGGGCAAAATTTTATTTCTATGGAAAATTTTGTCAAAATTTTATTTCTATGGAAAATTTTTTAAAAATTTTATTTTTTAAAAATTTTTTTTTTAAAAATTTTATTTCGTTTAAAAATTTTATCAAAATGTGATCTCTACAGAAAATTTTATCAACATTTTATTTTTTTGAAAATTTTATTTGTACTAAATTCTTGTGAAATAACTCTTAGTTGAACAGGAATATTTTGCAAAATCTACCAAAACATCAAGAATTCAACCAATACAATAAAAAATCTACAATTTTTGGTAAAATTCTACAATCTGCGGCAACGGTGATGTCTTAACGTTCTGAGTACGTATAGACACAAAAATTTCAACCTTTACGACAGAGCTGTCAGTTGTGCTTACTTATAATAATCAGTGCATTGTAGTGAACTTTTCAGAAATTTTTTTCGAAATCTGATTTCTTTACAAAATTGTATTTTTATGATTTTTTATCTCATAATCTCGGCTATAGGTCTATAAATTAAACTTGAAATTGTTGGTTTCTTTTTTTTTTATTTTCCGATATTTCGGTTGACTTCGTCAGAACCGTTTTCAAGGATTTTCTCCGCTGTCTTGTTACTTCGCTGTCTGTTTTTATACTGGTGTATTTCTTTAAAAAAAATTGTCAAAATTTTAATTCCATAGAAAATGTTGTCAATATTTTATTTATATAAAAAGTTTGTCAAAAATTATTTTTATGGAAAAGTTTTGTGAAGATTTTATTTCTATAAAAAATTATCAACATTTTATTTCTATAAAAAAATTATCAAAATTTTATTTCTAAAAAAAATTTTGCCAACATTTCATTTTTATTTAAAATGTTGTCAAAATTTTATTTCTATTGAAAATTTTGTCAAAATTTTATTTCTATAGAAAAATTTCTCAATATTTTATTTTTATAGAAAATTTTGTCAACATTTTATTTCTATAAAAAATGTTGTAAAAATTTTATTTCATTAAAAAGTTTTGTCAAAATTTGATTTCTATAGAAAATTGTTTCAAAATTTTATTTCTATTGAAAATCAAAATCGTCAAAATATTATTTTCATAGAAAATTTTTTCAAAATGCTAATTCCATAGAAAATTTTGTCAACATTTTATTTCATTAGAAAATTTGTAAAAATTTGATTTCTTTAGAAAATTTTCACGAAAATTTATTTGATCATAAAATATTTGGATAATCGTATAGTTGCCAAAATTTCATTTTTATTTAAAATGATGTCAAAATTTTATTTTTGTAGAAAATTTTGTCAATTTTTTTTCTATAGAAAATTTTGTCAAAATTTAGTTTCCATAGAATTTGTTTTCTAAAATTTTATTAAAAGTGTTTATTAAAAATTTTGTCTTTTCAAAATTTTATTTCTATACAAAATTTCGACAAAATATTATTTTCATAGAAAATTTTTTCAAAATGCTAATTCCAAAGAAAATTTTTTCAAATTTTTATTTCCATAGAAAATTTTGTCAACATTTTATTTCATTAGATAATTTGTAAAAATTTGATTTCTTTAGAAAATTTTACGAAATTTTATTTGTCAAAATTTTTTTTCTATAGAAAATTTTGTCAAAATTTAATTTCCATAGAATTTGTTTTCTAAAATTTTATTAAAAGTGTTTATTAAAAATTTTGTTTTTTCAAAATTTTATTTCTATACAAAATTTCGTCAAAATATTATTTTCATATAAAATTTTTTCAAAATGCTAATTCCATAGAAAATTTTTTAAAATTTTTATTTCCATAGAAAATTTTGTCAACATTTTTCATTAGAAAATTTTGTAAAAATTTGATTTCTTTAGAAAATTTTCACGAAAATTTATTTGATCATAAAATATTTGGATAAACGTATATGTTGCCAAAATTTCATTTTTATTAAAAAAAATTGTCAAAATTTTATTATTGTAGAAAATTTTGTCAAAATGTTTTTTCTATAGAAAATTTTGTCAAAATATATTTTCCGTAGAATTTGTTTTCTAAAATTTTATTAAAAATTTTGTCAAAACTTTATTTTTTTTATAGAAAATTTTGTCAAAATTTTATTTCCATAGAATTTTTTTTTAAATTTTTATTTCCATAGAATTTTTTTTCAAATTTTTATTTCCATAGAAAATTTTGTAAAAATTTTATTTCTTTAAAAATTTTCGCCAAAATTTTATTTCTGTAGAAAATTTTCACAAAAATATATTTCTATGGAAAATGTTTGCCAAATTTTATTTCTATAAAAAATTTTGTTAGTGAGGGTAATTATTGTTGGAATCCAGTGGCATTTTTTTCTACATTTTAGTTTGTAATGCTGGTGACATTTCTGAGGGTTTCAAAGCTTCTCTAAGTGGTTTCACTGCAATGTGGAACGCCGTTCGGACTCGGCTATAAAAAGGAGGTCCTTTCACAGAAAAAAATATCACCAAAATATTTCCAATTAAAAAGTTAATTGAAGATGAAAATTTTTTCAATTAATAAATTAATTGATACAATTAACTTTTTAATCATGATAGGAACATTAAGTTAATTAAGTCAATGATTGAAATTTTTAAAATGTTTAATTAAAAAATTAATTGATACAATTAACTTTTTAATCAAATTCGGAAGACTAATTCAGTTAAAAAAGTGCTGATTTTTTTTTACTTTTTTAATTAAAAATGTATTTCAAACAATCATTTGTTAATCCAAATAAAAACTCTAAGCCAATCTAACTAAGTAATTAAAAATAGTTACCTTTTTTAATTAATAAATTAATTGCGTTTTGCAATCAACATCAATTAAATTTTTAATTGAATCAATTAAAAAATTAATTGAATTTTGCTGAAAAAATCAATTAATTTTTTAATCAAGAATTTTTTCTATGCCCAATTAAAACTGTGATTGATACTATCATTTTCGTGATTGAAGACATTTCAATTAAAAAATTAATTGGATCAATTAATTTGGTGATTGAATCAGAGAAAAATTTTTTTGTGTGTTGTCATTGAGCTTAACATGGAATCGGGCAGCACTCAGTGATAAGAGAGAAGTTCACCAATGTGGAATCGCAATGAACTGAATAGTCTAAGTGAGCCTGAAACATCGGGCTGCCACCTAACCTAACCGAACCTAATGGTCCATGGTGGCGTATTATCAAAAAATATAACTTCTTCAAAAATCATACGCCACCATGGATACTGCTACAATAATTTTCTTCTGTTCATGGTGCCGTATTAGTATTAACAATTACATTAAATAATTTATTAATTTTTTCAATTTACATCAAGCTCAGGTTTGGATGTTAAATAAAATAGCTTAATTATCCATTTTATTTGCCAAATTTTATTATAAATTAA
Organism: Haematobia irritans; assembly: GCF_050003625.1. Taxonomy (NCBI): domain Eukaryota; kingdom Metazoa; phylum Arthropoda; class Insecta; order Diptera; family Muscidae; genus Haematobia; species Haematobia irritans. The sequence continues at coordinate 12,390,373 of NC_134400.1, forward strand.
GCTTTAATTGTCATGAACAGTATTTATAATAACGAAGAACACTGTTTCCGGTGTTTTTCACTCATTTTACTACCATGACCCAATACATTTTCACCGTTCCTACTTGCTTATTATAATACACAAACATATATGATCTCAGTTTTTTTTTTATTACTACAAACAGACCATGGAGATCCATTGAAACGGAAATAAAAATAAATATGTTAATTTATATACTTTGGACAAACGTATATGTTTGTATGTGATTTCCATATACATTACATGTTTTACATCGAGAAAAGATTTATTGAAAAAATAAAAAGCACTTTGTACAATGTATGATGCATGCATAATCATGTACAAATAAATGGTAATACAAAAGGAAATGAAATTCATAGGACATAATCATTGTTGGCATAATTAAAAACTTAAATAGATTCCAAACAAATATTTATACAAATCGATTCATACACTACCATATGCTTGTGCACAAACAGACACACACACACACTGAACCACACCACACCACACCTTCAGTCATACACAAATATTTCCGTATATATTCTTTGAATGCTCTGATTGAATTGATTGGTTTATTTTCCAATGCGAAATGTTCCCAAGTTGAAGGTAGTATAAATACAAGCTTTTGTATCAGTGTGAATTTGTGCGTGTGTGTGTGTGTAGTGATAGATATGTGGACATGATGCTATCTAGAGTCTCGGTGATATCAAAGTAGAAACAGTATTATTTATACATGCATAGAGAGGGAGAGGTAGAGAGTGAGATTGACACAGACAGACAGCACACACAGATAGCCACGATGGTCTGTTAGTTAATGTAAACAAAAGAGTCATGATAGGGGCAGTTGGTAAGTGTATAAGGTCATTACTTAATCAGGAGTAAGGAGAGATTTCGCAAATATGTTTGCTCAACGGAATATAGACATTCTGGGAATTGGGTAGTAGAACAGCTGTTCAAAGCCTTGTTACAACCATGAGGGCTATATGCAGATGAACATTTCTACAGCCAATTTAACATTTGGAGGGTTGCCTATTATATTTCGAAGGCCCTATCGTATATAACTGACGGCTCTATCGTATAGCTTGACCCAAATTTTTATAGAAATAAAATTTTGACAAAATTTTCTACAGAAATAAAATTTTAACAAAATTGTTTATAGAAATAAAATTTTAACCAAATTTTCTATAGAAATAAAATGCTGACAACATTTTCTATAGAAATAAAATCTTTACAAAATATTCTATAGAAATAAAATTTTAACAACATTTTCTATACAAATAAAATTTTGTGAAAATTTTCTATAGAAATAAAATTTTGACAAAATTTTCTATAGAAATAAAATTTGAAAAAACATTCTATAGCAATAAAAATTTAACAAAAATTTTTATAGAAATAAAATGCTGACAAAAACTTTCTATAGAAATAAAAATTTGACAAAATCTTCTATACAAATAAAATTTTGGGAAAATTTTCCATAGGAATAACATTTTGACAAAATTTTCTATAGAACTAAAATTTTGAAAAATATATTATAGAAATAAAATGTCGACAAAATTTTCAATAGAAATAAAATTTGACAAAATATTATATAGCAATAAAATTTTAACAAAAATTTCTATAGAAATAAAATGTTGACACAATTTTCTATAAAAATAAAATGTTGACACAATTTTATACAGAAATTAAATTTTTAGAAAATTTTCTATAGAAATAAAATTTTGACATAATTTTCTATGGAAATAAAATTTTAACAAAGTTTTCTATAGAAATAAAATTTTATTAAAATTTTCTATAGAAATACAATTTTGACCAAATTTTCTATAGAAATAAACTTTTGAAAAATTTTTCTATAGAAATAAAATTTTGAGAAAATTTTCCATAGAAATAAAATTTCGACAAATTTTCTATAGAAGTAAAATTATGACAAAATGTTCTATAGAAATAAAATTTCTACAAAATTTTTGTATAGAAATAAAATTGTGACAAAATTTTCTATAGAAATAAAATTTTAACAAAGTTTCCTAAAGAAATAAAGAATTTTCTATAGAAATACAAAATTTTCTATAGAAATAAAATTTGACAAAATATTCTATAGCAATCAAATTTTAACAAAAATTTCTATAGAAATAAAATGTTGACTCAATTTTCGATAGAAATAAAATGTTGACAAAATTTTATATAGAAATTAAATTTTTAGAAAATTTTCCATAGAAATAAAATTTTGACAATTTTTTTTTACAAAAAATAAATAAAGGCAACATTTTCTATAGAAAGAAAATTTTGACATAATTTTCTATGGAAATAAAATTTTAACAAAGTTTTCTATAGAAATAACATTTTGATAAAATTTTCTATAGAAATAAAATTTTGATAAAATAAAATTTCGACAAAATTTTCTATAGAAATAAAATTTTGACAAAATTTTCTATAGAAACAAAATTTTGACAAAATTTTCTATAGAAACAAAATTTTGTTAAAATTTTCTATAGAAGTAAAATTTTGTGAAAATTTTCCATAGGAATAACATTTTGACAAAATTTTCTATAGAATTACAATTTTGAAAAAAAAAATCTATAGAAACAAAAATTTAACAAAATTTTCTATAGAAATAAAAGTTGACAAAATATTTTATAGCAATAAATTTTTAACAAAAATTTCAATAGAAATAAAATTTTGACACAATTTTCTATAAAAAAAATGTTTAACAAAATTTTATATAGAAATTAACTTTTTAGAAATTTTTCTAAAGAAATAAAATTTTGACAATTTTTTTATAAAAATAAATAAAGGCGAAATTTTCTATAGAAATAAAATTTTGACATAATTTTCTATAGAAATAAAATTTTAACAAAGTTTTCTATAGAAATAAATTGTTGACAAAAAGTTTGTATAGAAATAAAATTTTGATAAAATGTTCTATAGAAATAAAATTTTGAGAGAATTTTCTATAGAAATAAAATTGTCTATAGAAATACAATTTTGAGAAAATTTTCTATAGAAATAAAATTTTAACAAAATTTTCTATAGAAATAAAATTTTGAGAAAATGTTCTATACAAAAAAATTTTGACAAAATTTTCTATAGAAATAAAATTTTGAGAAAAATTTTGTATAGAAATAAAATTTTCACAAAATTTTCTATAGAAATCAAATTTTAGCAAAGTTTTCTAAAGAAATAAAATGTTGACAAAATTTTCTATATAAAATTAAAAAAAATTATAATAATATTTTTACAAAGTTTTCTATAAAAATCAATGTTTTTTTATTTTTTTAGTTAAAAAAAAAGTTTCTCGATTTTGTTTGAAAATTTTATGTTTTAAAATTTACTTTTCAGTTTAGGTAAATATTTTATCGTTTTTTTCTGTGTAAAAATCCACTTGTATTCCAAGCCACAAGCCACTATTACTTTGATTGGTATTCTTATGCCTTCGGTTATGTTTTCATAAGCAAGTTAATATTAATTCGAATCAAAAATCTAACCCCTGAGGCAGCATTTACCTTTGTTATAGGACCAATTTCTCAACAAGAGACACTTAATAGAACTGCTCCCTTATGATTTTCTTTATTATCCGTTATTTTAAGCAAATTAATTTAATTATCTTAATGAAGGTCTATAATATCAAGAATAAGTTTATAAAGTGAATATTCATATGGAGGTACAATTAAAAAGGTACACCCACAGCTACATGTATATACATAATTATGTGTATGTGTTTCAGTTTTTGGGCCATACTCTCGAATAGAGGCCGTGACATCAGTAGTCATGCCAGAGAGCTAGACATCTGTTAAGCAACACACGACAGCAGCTTCACACAATGCTTGTGACACTTGTGGGAACACAAGCATCTTTAACAAAAACAACAACAACACTCTCACCTCATGGCACTCATCAGTGTTGCCAATTTGGTGCTTTTAGCACCAAATTTAGTGCTTTTTGATTTCTAAAAAGCACCAAATTGCCTTTTTGGTGCCTTTTTAAAAACAGGCACCAACTTGGTGCTTTCTGGCATTTTCATTTAGTGCTTTTGGTGCTTTTTTTTATTTTGAACAGTATTAAGTTTAATTGATACAAAAATTTTGATTAGACTGTCAAGATCCGAAAAAACTGAAATTTATTGCCAAATATAGAATTTGATTGTTAGGAAGTTTGTATTGATTATTTTTTAATTAATATTATTATTTAGGGTATTCTGTAGGAAAGTCGAGCGATGAGTGTCGAATTTTGAATTTGGTAAAGATGTCATTAAAAACGTTTGTATTAAATTCACAAAAACACGCACAACTCCTTCCATATATTAATATTTTGAAAGGTGAAAAACATCACTGATCAAAATGAATTGGACGAAAGCATTAAAACTGATCAAGGTGTATACTTGAATAGCGGTTCATAATGGTGAGTACTAAGTTTGAGTTTTGCCGCTAAAGTGAAAACTATTTCAGTAAAAATGGGCATAAAATTATTCATATTTGCTGCAAATTTTATTATAACTTGATGGGGAATAATCAAAAGCAAATTTTCACAAAGTTTGCTAAAATGACTATTTGAGCGGCTAAACTCGATCTTAATACATCTTCGGAAGTTTTTTTTTTTTTGTTTTTTTATTTTTTTTTTATTTTTAGTAGAGCATTTAATTTTCGATTTTGTGGTGGAAGGTGGTACGTTAGAATTTATAATATATTTTTTTGGTGCTTTTTGGCCTTGAGGAGTTGGCAACACTGGCACTCATCTAACATTCGTGGCTTTGATGATTTTACAGGCAATGCATGACGTCTTCATATTACTTGCTATGGTTAAGGAGGGAGACACACGGAATACTCTTAAGATAACAAAATTGTGTGTTAATGACTTAATTCGCGTTGAGTAAAAGACATGTCATATTAAAATAAGGCGATTACAACATAATTTCTTATTCCTTTAAAAGGCTCGGAGTAAAAACAAATTAAATGGAAATTGAACTCAAGCAAGATTTATAGAAATAAAATTTTGAGAACATTTTCTATAGCAATAAAAATTTGGGAAAATTTTGTATAAAAATAAAATTTTGGGAATAATTTCTATTGAAATAAAATTTTAACAAAATTTTCTAAAGGAATAAAATTTTGAGAAAATTTTCTATAGAAATAAAGTTTTGAGAAAAACTTTCTTTAGAAATTAAATTTTGTCAACATTTTCAATAGAAATAAAATTTTGATAAAGTTGTCTATAGAAATAAACTTTTGACAAAATTTTCTAGAGTATTCTAGATTTTGACAACATTTTCTATAGAAAGAAAACTTTGACAGAATTTTTTACAGAAATAAAATTTTTCTATAGGAACAAATTGTGAAAAATCTGCGAAATTAATTTTTTGTTTGGAAAATTTCTATAGAAATAATGTTTTTTGAAAATTTTCTATAGAAATAAATTTTTGAGAAAATGTTCAATATACCATAAATAAAATTTAGAGAAATTTTTTGGGAAAAATTTTTGACCAAATGGATATAAAATTTTGAAAAAAAAATCTATAAAATAAATAAATACTTGGCCAAAATTGTCTACAGAAATACGATTTTGACAAAAAAAAATTAAAAAATTTTTATAGAAATAACATTTTGAGAAAATTTTCTTTTGAAATAAAATTTTCGGAAAATTTCTATAGAAATAAAATTCTAAAAAAATGTTCAATAGAAATAAAATTGTAAAAAAATTTTTCAATAGAAATAAAAATTTGATAAAAGTTTTCATAGAATTAAAATTTTGAGAAAATTTTCTATTGGAATAAAATTTTTGGAAAATTTCATAGAATAATGATTTTTGGAAATATTTCTACATAAATAAAATTTTCAGAAAATGTTGTATAGAAATTAAATTTTAACAAAATTTTCTATAAGAATACAATTTTGACAATTTTTTTTTATTTTAAAAAAATAAAATTTTGAGAAAAATTTACATTATAAATAAAATTTTAACAAAATTTTCTATAGAAATAATATTTGAAATATTTGGATTATTTGAATATTTGGATTACCTTAGAATTTTTTTTTTTGAAATCAAATTTTTTTGAAATTTTCTATAGAAATAAAACATTGACAAAATTTTCTATAGAAATAAAATTTTGACAAAATTTTCTATAGAAATAAAATTTTGAGAACATTTTCTGTAGAAATAAAATATTGACAACATTTTCTATACAAAAAAATTTGCCAGGATAATCTTAGAAATAAAAATTTTCTATAGAAATCAAATTTGTGACAAAATTTTCTATAGAAGAAAAAATTTTGATAAAATTTTGCATAGAAATAAAAATTTGAGAAAATTTTGTATCAAAATAAAATTTGTGACAATATTTACTCTAGAAATAAAATTTCTGACAAAATTTTCTCTAGAAATAAAATTTTATCAAAATTTTCTATCGAAATAAAATTTTGACGAAATTTTATTTAGAAATAAAATTTTGGGAAAATTTTCTATTGAAATAAATTGTGGGAAAATTTTCTATTGAAATAAAATTTTGACAAAATTTTCTATTAAAATAAAATTTTGACAAAATTTTCTATTAAAATAAAATTTTGACAAAATTTGTTATAGAAATAAAATTGTGACAAAATTTTCTATAGAAATAAAATTTGGACACATTTTTCTATAGAAATAAAATTTTTACCAAATTATCTATAGAAATAATATTTTTACAAAACTTTCTATAAAAATAAAATTTTTGATGGAAATAAAATTTTGACAAAGTTGTCTATAGAAATAAAATTTTCTATAAAAAGAACATTTCCAAAAATTTTTGTATCATTTTGCAAATTTTTGATAGCGGTTTCCATTATGCATTGGTCTACAAACACTCAAGTCACTCCCTGGCTTCCCATAACCGATATATTACTTTGCACATATGGTGCAGTTTGGTTTTATTTCGCTTATCCCGGCACAACTCGGCACGGATATGAATGTGAAGTAAACAGGATATCAAACATGATTGCCCATCATACTCTCTGTGATGTCAAAACAAAATGAACTTTAACTTCCGTTTAACTTCAATTAACACGATACATACACTCAAGAAGTGATTTAAATTGAAGAGAACAACATAGGGAGAATGAGAGAGAGAGAGAGAGAGAGAAGAAGAGGTGAAAAAATAAAAATTTCATTGCAAGAAAACGGACAATGGGAAGGATATCCACAACATGGAATTGCAAAACAGAAGTGAGAAATCTTTTATGGCGATTTACACTTGTTTTGTTATTTTTGTGAAATTCTTTTGGGTAACGCTGTGTGTATCGATTTAAAATGTCTTCAGAGCCAAATACATCCTTTATGTATTTCTTAAATGCATTTAATATCCTCGACATGAAAATTCATTCCATGTCCTTGGCTATCCATCCCTAGACATTCAAATGGAAATTACATCAGTAAATTGATGTCAGCGGTGTTAATGGCTTTGCATAAATTCTCTAAATGTGTTTAATAAACAAATTACTGCAGATTCTTGTGTAGCTAACAAGCTGATGATAATTAAACTAATAAAGCTGATGATAATTAAACTAAAGGAAACCAAGTGGCAAAGAAAATTATTACTCGTCTACTTCGAATTTAAAGAATTGCAGATACTCATTTATTATGAGAGTTTTATACATTAATCTAAAAGGGAACTCTTTAGTATAAAGAAAAAAATTTTTTTTATTTGGCTTCCATCACAAACTAAATTGATATAATTAACTTCCAAATGGACTTACTTCAATCACGGAAATAGTAATATCAATCACCAAAGCCAATTTTCAAAATCTATAAATGGAAATGGGAAAATAGCCTATCTCATACAAAAAACCTTCATTTGTATTGCATAACATGCATAATATAAAATTTTGTTAAAAAAATAAATTTTATAGGAAATTTTGTGAAATTTTTATTTCTATAGAAAATTTTGTCAAAATTTTATTTCTATAGAAAATTTTGTTAAAATTTTATTTAAAAAAAAAAAACCAATTCTCAAAAATTTGTATCCAAAGAAAATTTTATTTCTGGAGAATATTTTCTCACAATCTTATTTCTGAAGAAAATTTTCTTTAAAATTTATTTCTGAAGAAATTTTTCTCAAAATTTTAGTTCTGTAGAACATGTCATTGAGCTTAACATGGAATCGGGCAGCACTCAGTGATAAGAGAGAAGTTCACCAATGTGGTATCACAATGGACTGAATAGTCTAAGTGAGCCTGATACATCGGGCTGCCACATAACCTAACCTAACCTGAACTAGGTCTAAGCAAAATAGAAAATTTTTTCTAAATTCTATTTCTATAGACATTATTGTCTAAATTTAATTTCCATAAAAAATTTTGCCAATGTTTTATTTGTACAAAAATTTTTGTTAAAAATTTATTTCTTAAGAACATTTTCTCAAAATTTTATTTCTATTAAAAATTTTATAAAAATATTATTTCTGTAGAAAATTTTATAAAAATATTATTTCTATAGAAAATTTTATACAAATTTTATTTCTATAAAAAATTTAGTCAAAATTGTATTTCTATAGGCAAAGTTAATTTAAAAAATCTTTAAATTTAACTATGGATGCCCAATTCATAAGAAAGCCTTCATTTGTATTGCATTTTATTAAATATAAAATTTTACCAAAATTGTATTTTATTATATTTTATTTATTTATTCTGGGGAAATATTTCTCAACAAAATTTTATTTCTGTAGAACATTTTATTTCTATAGAAACTTTTGTCAAAATTTTATTTCTATAGAAAATTTTGTCAAAATTTTATTTCTATAGAAAATTTTGTCAAAATTTTATTTCTATAGAAAATTTTGTCAAAATTTATTTCTGTGGAAAATTTTGTCAAAATTTTATTTCTATAGAAAATTTTGTTCAAATTTTATTTCCTTATCAATTTTTCTCAAAATACAATTTTATCAAAATTTTATTTCTATGGAATTCATTTTTTAAGTTTATTTCTATAGAAAATTTTCTATATATTTTATATCTATATAAAATTTTATTTCCTTGGAAAATTTTTTTCAAAAATTTACTTCTTTAATAAATATTCTCCAAATATTGTTTCTATAGAAAAATTTGTCAACATTTTATTTCATTTTATTTCTATAGAAAATTGTGTTAAAATTTTATTTATATTCAAACTTTTTTCAAAATTTCCTTTCTAAAGAGGCTCAGCGATCATTTCCTATCGAGGAAATTGTGTCGGAATCTAGAATAAAATGGGCTTTAAATAGCTTTGGACCATTCAAATCCCCCGGACCTGATGGAATTACTCCAGCGGAGTTACAGGCAGTGGCTGAAAGAATTATCCCCTGGTTGACGGTGATTATAAACAATGTGTAAACTTAGCATATATTCCAGAAAAGCGGAGGGAAACAAAAGTCGTCTTCATACCTAAAGCAGGAAAAGCCTCTCACTCGAGTGCGAAGGATTTCCGACCAATCAGCTTATCCTCATTCCTACTTAAGACCCTGGAGAGGATGATAGACATGTATCTTAGAACTAGCGTGGATTCAGGTTTGCTCTCGAAACGACAGCATGCATACTCGAAGGGCAGGTCTACTGAGACCGCATTGCATGAACTGGTCAGCTTTATTGAAAGCTCACTATCTGTCAAAGAATACACAATCGTGGCGTTTCTAGACATCGAAGGGGGCGTTCAATAATGTCCATCCGAGCTCGATATTAAATGGACTGACAACTCTGAATGTTGATCCAGGTATACTTAGGCTGTTAGACGAACTTCTAATGAAGAGACGTATTTCAGCCACACTAGGGCAAGCAAACGTACAAAGGTATGTGAACAGAGGCACTCCCCAAGGAGGAGTTCTATCACCTCTTCTTTGGAATGTTGCTATAAACAACCTTCTGGTTTTCTAGAAAAAGAAAGGATAAAAGTGGTGGCATACGCAGATGATGTGGCGCTAGCAGTCAGGGGAAAATTCCCATCCACAATCAGAGATATTATACAGAGAGCTCTCCGGATGACTGAGAAATGGGCGAAAGATAATGGTCTTGGTGTAAATCCAGCAAAGACAGAAATAGTCATGTACTGCAAAGATCGCAAAACTCCCAAGGTTAGGCCCATTTCCTTAGGGGGTACTGAAATTCCCTTTGGTGAGTGTGCAAAATACCTTGGCGTTATTTTGGACAGGAAGCTGAATTTTAGGCTTAATATTGAAGAGAGGGCGAGAAAAGCCACGGTAGCTTTGTACTCGTGCAAAAAGGAAATAGGGAAAAAGTGGGGACTAAGACCAAAAATTGTGCATTGGCTATACACGGCAGTGGTTAGACCTATAATGCTATATGGTGTTGTAGTCTGGTGGCCGGCACTTCAGAAACCGACTTGTTTAGATAAAGTTCAGCGTATGGCGAGCTTATGTATCTCAGGCGCATTTAGTAAGACAGGAACAGACTCCCTTAATGTCATGCTACATCTATTGCCTTTAGACATTTTGGCCAAACAGTCAGCTGCAACAACGGCTGTGCGGTTGCGCGAGCTATCGCTGTGGTCGGACAAAATGTACGGTCATAGTTCGGTCCTCAAATTAATGCCAGATGTGCCTAACGTAGTGGATTACACCCTGGCAAAACCACTTTTCGACAAAAAGTTTGAAACTCTAATTCCCAACAGTGAGGCGTGGTGTACACAGACCCCGGGGAATAAAAGATATATAGATTTCTATACTGATGGCTCCAAATTGAATGGACAAGTGGGGTTCGGAGTATATTCTAAAGATCTGGAAATTCGAATAGCGAAAAGATTACCTGATCACTGTAGTGTTTTTCAGGCTGAAATATTGGCAATAAGAGAGGTGGTGAATTGGCTGAGAAGTAATGTTCCAACCAATATTGGCATTAATATATACTCAGACAGTCAACCTGCAATAAAATCCTTGGACTCTGTGTTCCTTAACTGCCGCAAATCTCTCAACGAGATGGCTGAGCAGTACAATATTCACCTAATATGGGTGCCTGGTCATAGGAACATACCGGGGAACTGTGAAGCAGATGTGTTAGCAAGGCTAGGAACTACCTTACATATTCCAGGGGAACTAGAATCTGTTGGTATGCCTCTGGCCACCTGCAAGCTCTTACTGCGTGAGAAGGCTGTTATGATGGCCAATATTCGATGGGAAAATTGCAAGGGTTGTAACGACACCAAGCAAATATGGCCCCATTTAAACTTAAACCGCACACTAGATATGCTAGTGTTCTCAAGGCGTCAGATAGCACTCCTAATATCTGCTATAACGGGTCGCTGCCTGATAGGCGAATTTGCAGAAACTATAGGTGCGAAGTATAATGACTATTGTATAAGCTGTCATGACGTGGAGGAAAAGGAATCAATTAAACACCTCTTGTGTGAGTGTCCTGCTTTTTGTGTAAGGCGTAAGCGAATTTTAGGAGCATATAGCTTTAGATTACTGGCTGACCTGGAAAACGTTAACTTAAGCAGTTTGTTAATGTTTTGGGAGCAATCTGGTTGGTTCCACAAAAGTAAATAATAGAGAAGGTTCAGTGGTTAAGACTAGAAGTGCCCATATGTAATAGGTACTTTTAGTTAAATGTGGTATCACAATGGACTGAATAGTCTAAGTGAGCCTGAAATTTAATCGGGCTGCCACTTTAACCTAACCTTTCTAAAGAAAATTTTCGCAAATTTTTATTTCTTCATAAAATTTTAGCAAATTTTTATTTCTTCATAAGATTTTAACAAAATTTTATTTCTCTAGAAAATTTTGTCCAAATTTTATTTCTATAGAAAATTTTCTCAAAATTTTAGTTCTAAAGAAAAATTTGTCAGAGACATACTTTTATACATTTATTTCCAACTCATCCCAAATGTTAAACCGAACAATGTAGGATCACAATTCTAGTATCGTTCATCGTAACGGCAAAAAGGAAAAACAAACATTCCTCTTCATTACTATGGTAAAATTCTTACTTGGATAAATAATTCATTTTATCCATTTGAAATAGACAACACATGGCATTACATACCACCACGATAGACAATGATGTGTTATTTACTTCTTCTTCTGATGTTACGAAGGGTTATTTGCTCTAACATTAAGTGAGTGATTTATTGCTTGGAACAAAATTGAAATTTCAGATGATTATATTAAATGGACAAACAATAAACTGTAGAATATTAAAAATATAAGAAAATGGAAAAGTCATTATATTTTTGGCATTTTTCTTTGTGATAAATAAGCTATTATAAATCATCAAATTGACAAAAAATAATTACAAAAAAAAAACAAAAACAAAATCATTAAATTTTCTTGTAGCCAATATATTTCAATTATTCTAAAACTTTAATTGAACATTTTCATGGTTACTTTTCTTTCATATTAAAATTAATATTAAAGAAAAACGTTTATTTGTTACTTAATTTATTATGATTACAAATTATAATAAATTTATTCAAACGGGCCCTAGCATCTAAAGGCTATCGGTCTAGAAAAAGAAATTTGGAATGGTTTTTTTGGGTCATTCCCCTCCAAATTATAATAAACTTTTCTACAAACAATTATCATTTTATTCTGGTTTTAAATTCGTATTATCATGCTAAAATAGTAATTTTTCATTGCTACTTTTCTTAAAATTAATTTTCAAGAAAAATCTTTTTAATTGTAATTTTGGAATGACCCCATCCCAATTTTCCAATTAAAAATTATTAATTTTGCTCTCTTTTTAAAGATTTATGTGTTAACTTGTCATTTAAAGTCTAACTTAATAGCCAACCTTAAAGCTAAATTGAAAAATCGATTGACATGGACACTAAAGAAAATTTCTATAATCATGATCCATGGTGGCGTATGATTATTAAACACGTTACCCAAATATTTTATGTTCATACGCCACCTTGGACCATTACAATTCAACAGTGGAAAATCGTATTCCAACAATTATTACCCCCCATAGTTCCCAGAAGATGCATAAATATTCTGTACCATATGACGTTAACAGACCTAATGTTATGGTGAGCATAGTAGTTATGCTAGCCAATAGAAAATTTAACATGAAAGCGAAAAGTTACTTCATGCCTACAGAATGAGATAGCTCTCAATGTGAGGGAGTAACATTGAGATCAATATAATCATAGACCTTATAATACATAGATGATCCACTATTCTCTTTAAAAAACAAGTAAGGAAAGTCTAAAGTCGGGCGGGGCCTACTATATTATACCCTGCACCACTTTGTAGATCAAAATTTTCGATACCATATCACATCCGTCAAATGTGTTGGGGGCTATGTATAAAGGTTTGTCCCAAATACATACATTTAAATATCACTCGATTTTGACAGAATTTGAAAGACTTTTAAAAAATCTATAGACTCAAAATTTAAGTTGGCTAATGCACTAGGGTGGAACACAATTTTAGTAAAAAAATATGGGAAACAATTAAATCTGAAGCAATTTTAAGGAAACTTCGAAAAAGTTTATTTATGATTTATCGCTCGATATATATGTATTAGAAGTTTAGGAAAATTACTTTTTTTACAACTTTTCGACTAAGCAGTGGCGATTTTACAAGGAAAATGTTGGTATTTTGACCATTTTTGTCGAAATCGGAAAAACATATATATGGGAGCTATATCTAAATCTGAACCGATTTCAACCAAATTTGGTACGCATAGCAACAATGCTAATTCTACTCCCTGTGCAAAATTTCAACTAAATCGGAGTTAAAAATTGGCCTCTGTGGTCATATGAGTGTAAATCGGGCGAAAGCTATATATGGGAGATATATCTAAATCTGAACCGATTTCAACCAAATTTGGTACGCATTGCTACAATGCTAATTCTACTCTCTGTGCAAAATTTCAATTAAATCGGAGTAAAAGATTGGCCACTGTGGTCATATGAGTGTAAATCGGGCGAAAGCTATATATGGGAGCTATATCTAAATCTGAACCGATTTCAACCAAATTTGACACGCATAGCAACAATGCTAATTCTACTCCCTGTGCAAAATTTCAACTAAATCGGAGCAAAAAATTGGCCTCTGTGGTCATATGAGTGTAAATCGGGCGAAAGCTATATATGGGAGCTATATCTAAATCTGAACCGATTTCAATCAAATTTGGCACATATGACTATACTACCAATGGTACTCCTTGTGCAAAATTTCAAGCTAATCGGGATAAAACTCTGGCTTCTGGGTCCATATAAGTGCTTATCGGGCGAAAGATATATATGGGAGCTATATCTAAATCTGAATCGATTTCAACCAAATTTGGCACGCATAAATACCATGCTAAATCTACTCCCTGTGCAAAATTTCAACCAAATTGGGCCAAAACTCTGGCTTTTAGGACCATATTAGTCCATATCGGGCGAAAGATATATATGGGAGCTATATCTAAATCTGAACCGATTTCAATCAAATTTTGCACACTTGACTATACTACTAATTGTACTCCTATAGCAAAATTTCAACCAAATTCGGCCAAAAATCTGGCTTCTGGGACCGTATTAGTCCATATCGGGCGAAAGCTATATCTAAAATTATACATGGGAGCTATATCTAAATCTTAACCGATTTCAATCAAATTTGGCACACTTGACTATACCACTAAGTGTTATGTTGGTACAAAATTTCAAGCAAATCGGTATAAAACTCTGGCTGCTGGGTCCATATTAGTGCATATCGGGCGAAAGATATATATGGGAGCTATATCTAAATCTGAACCGATTTCTTCTAAAATGAATAGGGTTCTATTCTGACCCAAATTAGGAACATGTGCCAAATTTGAAGGCGATTGAACTTAAATTGCGACCTAGATTTTGATCACAAAAATGTGTTCACAGACAGACGGACGGGCAGACGGACATGGTTATATCGACTCAGGGACCAACCCTGAGCATTATTGCCAAAGACACCATGTGTCTATCTCATCTCCTTCTGGGTGTTACAAACATATGCCCTAACTTATAATACCCTGTTCCACAGTGTGGCGCAAGGTATAATTAATTTTTTTTATATATAGTTACTAATTCAGAAAGATCTTTAATATTTACGTATATGTTGCCCGATTTTCCAAAATTTGACCATAACACCAGGTCCATACACACCAGGGACTAGTCTTGTACCGGTTCTGTGACAAAATTTTCTATAGAAATAAAAGTTGTAACAATTTTCTATAGAAATAAAATTTTGACAAAATTTTGTATTGAAATAAAATTTTGACAAAATTTTCTATAGAAATAAAATTTTGACAAAATTTTCTATAGAAATAAAATTTTGACAAAATTTTCTATAGAAATAAAATTTTGACAAAATATAGACGAAATAAAATTTTGATAAAATTTCTTATAGAAATACAATTTTTGGAAAATTTTCTACAGAAATAAAATTTTGAGAAAATTTTCTATATAAATAAAATTTTGACAAATTTGTCTATAGAAATTAAATTTTAATGAAATTTTCTATAGAAAAAAAATTTTGACAAAATTTTCTATGGAAATAAAATTTTGACAAAATTTTCTTTAGAAATAAAATTTAGACAAAATTTTGTATAGAAATAAAATTTTGACAAAATTTTCTATAGACATACAATTTTGACAAAATTTTCTATAGAAGTAAAATTTTGACAAAATTTTCTGTAGAAATAAAATTTTGACAAAATTTTCTCTAGAAATAAAATTTTGACAAAATTTTCTATAGAAATAAAATTTAGACGAAATTCTTTTAGAAACGAAATTTTGACAAAATTTAGAATAGAAATAAAATTTTGACAAAATGATCTTAGAAAAAAAATCTGACAAAATTTTCAATATAAATAAATTTTGAAAAAAATTTTCTATAGAAATTAAATTTTCTAAAGAAATAAAATATAGACGAAATTCTTTTAGAAATGAAATTTTGACAAAATTTACAATAGAAATAAAATTTTTACAAAATGATCTTAGAAAAAAAATCTGACAAAATTTTCAATATAAATAAAATTTGGACAAAATTTTCTATAGAAATAAAATTTTGACAAAATTGTCTATAGAAATAAAATTTTGACAAAATTGTCTATAGAAATAAAATGTTGACAAAATTGTCTATAGAAATAAATTTTCGACATTTTCTATAGAAATACAAGTTTGACAAAATTTTGTATAGAATAAAAATTTGACAACATTTTGTATAGAAATAAAGTTTTGACAAAATTTTCTATAGAAATAAAATTTTGCAACTTTTTCTTTCAATTTCTCTATCTGACAACTGAATGCATATATTTTGATTCTCTCTTTTGCTAGCTCCTTTGAACGGAGCTAATATCGTCATATTTGGGGTAAAAATCGGAAAATCGGCATTTGCTATTTTTTGAGCAAAAATCGTCAAAATGCCGAAAAAATTGGCAGCCCTGGTGGAAGATAACAAACGGTGTATAGAGAAGAATGATATTAACATTTAAGTGAGCTAATTGTAGCTTATGTTAATCTTAAATATAACATATATACATAATAACATTTAGTGAAAATCTTAACATCTCCCAATGTGAGTGAGTAACATTGTGATCCATGAAGTTATCAATTGAGTATAGAGACTATTATATTAACATTTAAGACATATCATGATAGCATATGTTATCATTAGATGTTACATAAATACATACAATAATACCAGTTACTGAAAAGCTTAACATGAAATATAATACATGATAATGATGTTCAAGCTTAGGGTTTTAAATGTAGTTGTTACAGGGCTAATATTTCAAATAAGAGTGTTGCATGAAAGAAATTATAGAGATGGATATTTTCATCATGAATCTACTTTCGATTTTTATGAAGTTAAGTTTTATTATTATTTTTTGTTATATAGAACCCAGCATGATTCAATTACGGTCTGCTGTGGTCTATGCTATATAAAATTAATAAGAAAAAATAAGCAACACCTTGATTTTGGGAATTTTATTATTTTCTACCCAACTTTAATGGTTGCTGTTTTTTTTTTCTTCATACCAGACATTTTCAAGGGTTGAGCAAGTATTTAATAATCATAGGCCAAAAGAGACCATTAAAAATTTTAATTTTAAGAAATACATAAAATATATCTAAGTTTCTCTACTTTAGAATAGAATGGGTCATAGAAAACACTCTTTCCTTTCATCTAGCAACAAAAAAAAAATTCATTATCCATATTTCGAAACAATTATGCCTTAGGCAAGGATGCTTTAGCCAAGTATTTAATAATCATACGCCACCATGGACCATTAGAAATTTAAATTTGAAGAAAAATCTCATCTCAACAATTATAGAATAACCAATTTGGTTATTCTTATTTTTGGTCCCAAAGGAAGCATGAACATTCTAGGCAAATAAAAAGCTTTAACTTCACACATTCATATATATATTTTGTCATATCATTTTCTCCTAAGGAATAAGAAAACTACACACATATTATGTAGGAAAATATTTGTCCTTATTTTCTGGCTTACACACATACATCCATATATATGAGTTATTATGTTGAAAAAGATTTTTCTTGTTTATTGGGTCTTCTCTTTTGGTTTCCAAAAGCCGGCTCTGGAAACCATATGAAACCACTAAAAACTTATTAAGAAGATTTACGATAACACTGTCAGATGTAAGTAAGTTTAGTTAGTTCTTGCATACTCCATGCTCGGTGGTTTCTTTTCAACAACAATTTGTGTGTGTGTGTTTTTTTTTTTTGGAAACCAAAATCATGTCATGCCAATAAAGGCAGAAAATACCGACATCGTCTAATTTAATGAACACTCGAAATTGGTAAAGTCAAAAAGTTTTACACAAAAATTGAAGTTTCTTAGACAAATAAATCTTTTTTTTACAATAAAGGGCCCTTGGGAAAGTTTGTGAAGTATTTCTATACAACAGTGTCACGTATATCGTAGGGATCTTTAGTTCTGTGAACTTTTCTTCAAAAGATTGATTACATTTTTCTTTACATATTGACAATGATATGTTTTCTGGCTGTAAGGGGTACATCTAATGCGCCTAAAAGTAGGCAATGAAAATTTTCCATAGTAAGTAAACTAGGCTACTCCCCCAAGTTGTCCATATCAAGGAGTGATTCTTGATGAAAAGAAGGAAATGCAGTAATTAGTGATTATTTTTTTTTTACTTCATAAAAATACTTTATTCTTATAAATGTTAATTAATTACAAACATAACATCAATTTGAAATCAATTAAAAAATATTATCCGATTCAATTAGTTTTTTAATCCAAACTGTTTGATTTTTCAGGTTGGATTTCATTATATGGTTAGTGATTATTATTCTTTTACTTCATTGAAATTAAATAATTAAAAAATCATTAAAAAAAACTAATTGATCCCATTAAAATATGAGTTTTTTTTTCAATTAATATATATATATATGATAGACTATTGATTTGATTAAAACAAAATTATTGATAAATTAATTACAATAAATTAATTTTTTAATTGAATATTTATTAAAAAATATATGATTTTTCCATAATGGCATAATTTTCCATTGACTAGCATGACAATAGAAAATTTAACATGACAGCGAAAATTTATGTTAATGAGAATAAATATGTCATGCATACAGAATGGGCTATCTATCAATGTGAGAGAGTAATATTGAGATCAATACAGTCATAGACCTTATAATACATAGATGAGCCATGGGTGTCAAACTATGTTTGACAGTTCCGAAGATTAAGAATAAACGAGAAAAATAAGAGCACGCTCACAATCTCTTTCGTTTTCCTTTTTGTAGTTTGACAATTTTACACAAAATTAGACCGTTTATGATGCACCAGAGGATTTATAAATAAATTAATATATTAAAAGTTCATATTGGAACAAAAAATTGTGACCAAAACCGCGAAAATAAGAATTTTAATTTTTACGAAAAAATTAAAACGAAATGTCAGAAAATTAATTTTTGGAACTGACACATTTTTTTTAAGAGAATAGTGGATCATCTATGTATTATAAGGTCTATGAATACAGTTATCATTGTGGGTGAGAGATAACAAATTGTGTATAGTAAATAATGATATTAACATTTAGGAGAGATAACAGTTAGTGAAACTCGAAACATCTCGCAATGTGAGTGAGTAACATTGAGATCCATGAAGTTATCAATTGAATATGGAGACCAATGATATTAACATTTAAACCAGATCATGGTAGCTTATGTTATTATTAGAAATAACATAAGTTCACACAAAAATAATGGTTAGTGGAAAGTTTAACATGAAATATGAAATAAGAAGAGTGTAATGTGAAAGAGGCACAATATATACTTTTTTCTCAAGAAATACTTGTTCTATATAGCAAGTAAAATTTTACCTTAAAATAAAATATGGACAAAATTTTCTATAGAAATAAAATTTTGAGAAATTTTTCTATAGAAATAAAATGTTGACCAAATTTTCTACAGAAATAAAATTTTGACAAAATTTTCTATAGAAATAAAATTTTGACAAATTTTTCTATATAAGTAAAAATTTTTTTGAAATAAAATTTGGACAAAATTGTCTACAGAAATAAAATTTTCTATAGAAATAAAACTTTGACAAAATTGTTCTATAAAATAAAATTTTGACAATTTTCTATAGAAATAAAATTTTGACAAAATTTTCTATAGAAATAAAAATTTGGACAAAATTTTCTATAGAAATAAAATGTTGACAAAATTTTCTATAGAAATAAAATTTTGACAAAATTTTCTATAGAAATAAAATTTTGACAAAATTTTCTATAGAAATAAAATTTTGACAAAATTTTCTATAGAAATAAAATTTTGACAAAATTTTCTATAAAAATAAAATTTTGACAAAATTTTCTATAGAAATAAAATTTTGACAAAATTTTCTATAGAAATAAAATTTTGACAAATTTTTTCTATAAAATAAAATTTTGAAAATTTTCTGTAGAAATAACATTTTGACAAATTTTTCTATATAAATAAAATTTTCTTTAGAAATAAAATTTGGACAAAATTGTCTACAGAAATAAAATTTTGACAACATTTTCTATAGAAATAAAACTTTGACAAAATTGTTCTATAAAATAAAATTTTGACAATTTTCTATAGAAATAAATATTTTGACAAAATTTTCTATAGA
This sequence comes from Haematobia irritans, assembly GCF_050003625.1. Lineage (NCBI taxonomy): Eukaryota > Metazoa > Arthropoda > Insecta > Diptera > Muscidae > Haematobia > Haematobia irritans. The sequence continues at coordinate 12,410,445 of NC_134400.1, forward strand.
AATAAAATGTTGAGAAAATTTTCTATAGAAATAAAATTTTGACAAAATTTTCTATAGAAATAAAAATTTTGACAAAATTTTCTATAGAAATAAAATGTTGAGAAAATTTTCTATAGAAATAATATTTTGACAAAATTTTCTATAGAAATAAAAATTTTGACAAAATTTTCTATAGAAATAAAATTTTGACAAAATTTTCTATAGAAATAAAATTTTGACAAAATTTTCTATAGAAATAACAATTTTGACAAAATTTTCTATAGAAATAAAATGTTGAGAAAATTTTCTATAGAAATAAAATGTTGAGAAAAATTTTTATAGGAATAAAATTTGGTAAAATTTTCTTTAAATTTTGGTATATTATTTTAGGCAGTTCGATTCACATCCGTTTTCTTTTTAGATTTCTCAACTTGTAAAATGTTTCGATTGGAAATTCTGTGAATTTAATTTTACAACTAGAAATACTAACCAACAAACAGTGTTATGAAGCACCCCATAGGATGGTTGTTAAATTTTAGATATGATTAGATAGTAAGGCTAGCCGATGCATAGAAAACATAACACCAAAATATTTTTAATAGGATATGAAATAATAACAAACAAAAAAGGTGATGCATGAATATCAAGGAGATTATTTAAGAAATTTTCCTTATAACTTCTGATTGTACATCGAAAGCACAAGGCCAAAAATAAAAGGAAACGATATGCACACGGCGATGGTTTAACCGAGACTCATTTTATCTAACATTTGAAATGTCTAATTGAAATATACTAGCTAGTAAAATAATTCTTATTCTAATTATAACTTAGGGTTTACTATTACCTCTTTGAGTGTGAATCCATCAAATGGACTTTTTTTACTCTACACATGTGCAGCATATTCTTCTGTGTGTTTTAGGTTCTAGGCTTGCATACAAAATAGGATAACTCTCAATGTGAGATATTAACGTTGAGATCCATACAGTTATCATTGTGGGTGGAGATAGAGAACTAGAGAATAATGATATTAACATTTAGGAGAGATAACAGTGAAAAGCGTAACATATTTCAATGTGAGTGAGTAAAATTGAGATCCATGAAATTATCATGGTGTTTATGAGATAACCAAATGAGTATAGAGACTAATGAGATTAACATTTATTTAGAAAATAACTTCAATTTGAAAACATAAAAAAATTAACTGATTCAATTAATTCTTTAATCAAAACTATTTGATTTTGGAGACAAAAATAAAAATAAAATTTGCTTTTCTTATCAATATTAATTTTGGAAAATATGTTGGCAATAATGTTGCTAAATAAATCTCATTAATACCACCACGTTTACATGTATATGTCCAATACATCTGTTACCATCATCTGTCACTATTCATTCTTTGAAGGAGGGAGAGGGGGATGAAATTACATTCTTACAAACCCAACAACAACGAAAACTCTAACAAATGTATCTTCTAGCAAATTACACTACACCACCACAAGTGGCTACATTGAAACCCAAAGCACTCAAACGCTGCTATAGTTTACCAATACAACTATGGAGTATTGCCAACGAATGACTGACTATTCAAAAACCTCTATTGGGTAACCAAACAACCATAGAAGCAACTAAGATAGAAACAAATGCATACTTTGAGGCGTTAATGGTTTGGTACATTTATATAAACAACATTTACTTCTTGGTTAAACACACAAGCTGTTGTTGTACATTTAAGTTAAATGATTTACACTGATAATGTGTGTAATAAAAGAAATTACCATTAACAGAACCTGGCTGTATGTTTTGCTCTTCTGCACTTCCTTCGTTTTATTCTAATTTAATGATGTTAACGATGAACGATTTTGTAGGAGCCTATTAATATTGGTCAAAGGAATCTTTGAAAAATGGAAAAAAAAACTAAAGAACTGTTCTTGGTTTAATGGACTTTTTTCAACAACTAGTAACCTCTAAAAGAGTGTTCGAACGTGTCAGGATCTGGCAAAAATCAGGTATCTATTGGAGCCTTGCACAAACACGTCTATCTCTTAAACACTGGTTTTTTTGAAATTTCCATAACAAATTTAAATTTTGATTTACTTTGGCCCATAGAATAAAATCGAAGATATTTATTACTTTTTTATGATGGTACTTTTTTAGCATAGACATTAATGACTTTATAATAATTTATGTACAGTGAAACTTAGACACTGAACTGGAAGACAGGAGGATTCGAAATGAAATTTTGACAAAATTTTATATAGAAATAAAATTAAAAAAAAAGTTGTATAGAAATGAAAAAATTAAAAAGTATGAAAAAATTGCCTACATAAAAATTTTCAAATAGAAATAAAATTTAAAAAAAAAAAAAAACTTTTCTATATAGAAATAAAATTTTTACAGTGAAACTTAGACACCGAACTGGAACACAGGAGGACTCGAAATGAAATTTTGACAAAATTTTATATAGAAATAAACTTTAAAAAAAAATTTCTATAGAAATGAAAAAATTAAAAAAGTATTATAAAATTGCCTACATAAAAATGTTCAAATAGAAATAAAATTAAAAAAAAAAAGTTTTCTATATAGAAATAAAATTTTGACAAAATTTTCTATACGAATACAAAATGTTGACAACATTTTCTATAAAAATATAAGTTTATCAAAATTTTCTGTAGAAATATAAGTTTAACAAAATTTTCTGTAGAAATAAAGTTTTGACAAAATTTTCTACAAAAATAAAATTTTGACAAAATATTCTATAGAAATAAAATTTTGACAAAATAATCTACAAAAATAAAATGTTGGCAAAATATTCTATAGAAATAAAATTTTGACAAAATTTTCTATAGAAATAAAATTTTGAGAAAATTTTCTAAAGAAATTGAATTTTGACAAAATATTCTATGGAAAATAAATTTTGACAAAAGGTTCTATAGAAATAAAATTTTGACAAAATTTTCTATAGAAATGCAACTTTCACAAAATTTTCTTTAGAAATAAAATTTTCAGAAAATTTTCTATAGAAATAAATTTTTTGCAAAATTTTCTACAGAAATAAATTTTTGACAAAATTTTAGAAATAAAATTTTGACAAAATTTTCTATAGAAATAACATTGTGACAACCTATCCTAACCTAAGAAAATTTGTTCATCTGTTTTCTATGAATGGTTAGCTGAAAACTATTTTTTTAATTAAAATATATCGAACATTTTACCCACTCGCCATAACAACCGATTTATTCTACATTAATTTCCGTTTATGGGTACATAAAATGGATGTAATTTTTTTGATTTTTATATATTTTCATTAAACATTCGTTTCCACAAGGATTTGATTTTTTTATTTTTGCCATCCATCACAGTTCATAGCTTGAAATGGTTTTTCTTTTTTTTTTTTTTTTGCTTTTTCAATTCGTAAAATGTTTCGATTGGAAATTCAATGAATTTTATTTTACAACTAGAAATGCTCACCAATATCCAACAAACAGTGGTATGAAGCACCGTGGTGCAATGGTTAGCATGCCCGCCTTGCATACACAAGGTCGTGGGTTCGATTCCTGCTTCGACCGGACACCAAAAAGTTTTTCAGCGGTGGATTATCCCACCTCAGTAATGCTGGTGACATTTCTGAGGGCTTCAAAGCTTCTCTAAGTGGTTTAACTGCAATGTGGAACGCCGTTCGGACTCGGCTATAAAAAGGAGGTCCCTTGTCATTGAGTTTAACATGGAATCGGGCAGCACTCAGTGATAAGAGAGAAGTTCACCACTGTGATATCACAATGGACTGAATAGTCTAAGTGAGCCCGATACATCGGGCTGCCACATAACCTAACCATGAAGCACCTCATAGGATGGTTGTTAATTAGGGATAGTATGGTAAGGTTAAACGATACACAGAAAACATAACACCAAAATATTCTTAGTAGGATATGAGATAATAACAAACAAAAAAAAAGATGATGATGAAGATCAAGGAAATTAAAAAATTTTCCTTATAACTCCTGATTGTACATCGAAAACACAAGAGCAAAAATAAAAGGAGACGATGTACCCAAAGCGATGGTTTAACGGAAACCATTTTTATTTAATATTTGCCATGTCTTATATTCTATATAGTAAAATAATTCTTATTCTAATTATAAATAAAAATGTTATATCTATAGAACATTTTAGTTTTATAGACAATTTTGTCAAAATTCTATTTCTAAGAAAATTTTGTCAAAATTTTATTTCTATAGAAAATTTTGTTAAAATTTTATTCCATTAGAAATTTTTGTCAAAATTTCATTTCTTTAGAAAATTTTATCACAATTTTATTTTTTTAGAAAATTTTGCCAATATTTTAATTCTATAGAAAATTTTGTCAAAATTTTATTGCTATAGAAAATTTTGTTAAAATTTTATGTCTATAGAAAATTATGCCAAAATTTTATTTCTACAGAAAAGCTTGAGAAAATTTTATTTAGATAGATTTTTTTTAATTTTATTTCTATAGAAAATTTTCTCAACATGTCATTTCTATAGAATATTTTTTTCAAAATTTTATTTCTCTGTAAAATTCTCTCAAAATTTTATTTCTATAGAAAATTTTGTCAAAGTTTTATTGCTATAGTAAATTTTGTCAAAATTTTATTTCTATTTTATCTTGTAAAAATTTTGTCAAAACTTTATATGTTTTGAAAATTTTCATCAATCTTTTTTTTCTACAGTACATTTTGTCAAAATTTTATTTTTAATGAAAATTTTGTCAAAATTTTATTTTTATAGAAAATTTTGTCAAATTTTTATTTTTATATAGAAAATTTTGTCAACATTTTTTATTTCCATAGAAAATTTTTTTCAAAAGTTTATTTCTATAGAATATTTTGTCAAAATTTTTTTCTATAGAAAATTTTTGCAAAATTTTATTTCTTTAAAAAATTTTGTCAAAATTTTATTTCGATAGAAAATTCTCTCAAAAATTTATTTTTTTAGAAAATTTTATCAAGATTTTATTTCTATAGAAAATTTTGTCAAAGTTTTATTTCTATAGAAAATTTTTTTCAAAATTTTATTCCATTAGAAATTTTAACAAATTTCATTTCCTTAGAAAATGTTGTCACATTTTTATTTTTCTAGAAAATTTTGCCAATATTTTATTTCTATAGAAAATTTTGTCAAAATTTTATTGCTATAGAAAAATTTATTTCTATAGAAAATTATGCCAACATTTTATTTCTACAGAAAAGTTTGTGAAGATTTTATTTATTTTTTATTTTTATTTCTATAGAAAATTTTCTCAATATTTCTTTTCTATAGAATATTTTTTAAAAATTTTATTTCTATAGAAAATTTTGTCAAATTTTTATTGCTATAGAAAATTTTTTCAACATTTTATTGCTAGAGAAAATGTTGTTAAAATGTTATTTCTATAGAAAATTATGCCAAAATTTTATTTCTACAAAAAAGTTTGTGAAAATTTTATTTATATAGAAAATTTTTTAATTTTATTTATATAGAAAATTTTCTCAACATTTCATTTCTATAGGATTTTTTTTCTTCAAAATTTCATTTCTATAGAAAATTTTGTCAAAATTGTATTTCTATAGAAAATTTTGTCAAAGTTGTATTTCTATAGAAAATTTTGTCAAAATTTTATTTTGTCACAATTTTATTTCTATGAAAAATTTTGTCAAAATTTTATTTCTTTAAAAAATTTTGTCAAAATTTTATTTCTATAGAAATTTTTTGACAAATTTTATTTCTTTAAAAAATTTTGTCAAAATTTTATTTCAAAAGAAAAATTTTTGCCAAATTTTATTTCTCTGTAAAATTCTCTCAAAAATTTATTTCTTTGCAAATTTTGTCAAAATTTTATTTCTATAGAAATTTTTTGACAAATTTTATTTCTTTAAAAAATTTTGTCAAAATTTTATTTCTAAAGAAAAATTTTTGCCAAATTTTATTTCTCTGTAAAATTCTCTCAAAATGTTATTTCTTTGCAAATTTTGTCAAAATTTTATTGCTATGGTAAATTTTTTGTCAAAATTTTATTTCTATAGAAAATACTTTCAAAAATTTATTTCTTTAGAAAATTTTATCAAGATTTTATTTCTATAGAAAATTTTGTCAACATTTTGTTTTTATAGCAAAATTTTGTTTTATGTCTATAGAAAATTTTGTCATTTCTATTTTATCTTAAACATTTTGTCAAAATTTTTTCTCAAAATTTTATTTCTTTAGCAAATTTTGTCAAAATTTTACTTTTATAGAAAATTTTAGCAAGATTTTTTCTATAGAAAATTTTGTCAAAATTTTATGTCTTTTGAAAATTTTCATCAAAATTTTATTTCTACAATAAGTTTTGTCAAAATTTTATTTTTATAGAAAATTTTGTCAAAATTTTATTTTTATAGAAAATTTTGTCAATTTTTTTTTATCTGTTTTGTTTTGTTATTGTTGGTTTTGTTCTTTAAGCATTGTTGTTGTCTTTTATTTCAGCTTAAAACCATACATTGACTAAACTACAAGAGTAGCTTAACCAACAGGGGAAAAGAATGTTTGTCAAATTTATTTGGGCAAAGCCCTATAGACTGCAAGATGGTTGGATGGACGCACGTTTCGGAATTACCACATTCCTCATCAGAATCCTCTACTTGCAGCAAAACTATCAACCAATTATCAGAATAAATTCAGGCAGTTTATTAAACCCAACAAAAACCACACTTGAACCCTCCGAAAAAAGGTTTTACATTGATAGCCGGCTTATGCCGAAATAAATTCGAAACAAACATATCTCTTTTCCTATGCCACTGTCAAATCATCGATTTGAATTCACATGGCTGGGTTTATTTTGAGCGTGCCTCCTCTTCTTTTTCCATCTGTTTTGTTTTGTTATTGTTGGTTTTGTTCTTTAAGCATTGTTGTTGTCTTTTATTTCAGCTTAAAACCATACATTGACTAAACTACAAGAGTAGCTTAACCAACAGAGGAAAAGAATGTTTGTCAAATTTATTTGGGCAAAGCCCTATAGACTGCAAGATGGTTGGATGGACGCACGTTCCGGAATTACCACATTCCTCATCAGCATCCTCTACTTGCAGCAAAACTATCAACCAATTATCAGAATAAATTCAGGCAGTTTATTAAACCCAACAAAAACCACACTTGAACCCTCCGAAAAAGGGTTTTACATTGATAGCCGGCTTATGCCGAAATAAATTCGAAACAAACATATCTCTTTTCCTCTTTTCGGCATAAGCCGGCTATCAATGTAAAACCTTTTTTCGGAGGGTTCAAGTGTGGTTTTTGTTGGGTTTAATAAACTGCCTGAATTTATTCTGATAATTGGTTGATAGTTTTGCTGCAAGTAGAGGATGCTGATGAGGAATGTGGTAATTCCGGAACGTGCGTCCATCCAACCATCTTGCAGTCTATAGGGCTTTGCCCAAATAAATTTGACAAACATTCTTTTCCTCTGTTGGTTAAGCTACTCTTGTAGTTTAGTCAATGTATGGTTTTAAGCTGAAATAAAAGACAACAACAATGCTTAAAGAACAAAACCAACAATAACAAAACAAAACAGATGGAAAAAGAAGAGGAGGCACGCTCAAAATAAACCCAGCCATGTGAATTCAAATCGATGATTTGACAGTGGCATAGGAAAAGAGATATGTTTGTTTCGAATTTATTTCGGCATAAGCCGGCTACAACAACAATTTGTTTTTATAGAAAATGTTGTCAAATTTTTTATTTCCATAGAAAATTTTGTCAAAAGTTTATTTGTATAGAATATTTTGTCAAACTTTTTTTCTATAGACAATTTTGTCAAAAATTTTATTTCTATAGAAAATTTTGTCAAAATTTTATTTCTATAGAAAATTCTCTCAAAAATTTATTGCTTTAGAAAATTTTATCAAGATTTTATTTCTATAGAAAACTTTGTCAAAATTGTATTTCTAAAGAAAAATTTGTTTGTAGCTCCACATTGAAAATTCGTTAGAAGTACCTATTACGGTGATAAACAATTCCTATTCATAAAATCACATCTTTACAGCGATTAAGTGAAGAATGCTGATAACTACACCTAAAGAATTTCCAAATCCCTTTTGCATATTTCTTTTAATTGTATTGCATTTCTATTCGTCTACAATTTAAGATTTATCCCAATTGGCAAAAATATTTTATCTTGTCCTACCATGCATAGCCCATTTTATGGTACAACCAATTGCTTGTTGGTTGCTTTTCTTAAATGGAGCTTTGGTTTGTGGGTTCAGCAAGGAATGCTAGGCCATTCTCATTGGCCATTTGGTTTTGTTTCCACAGAGATCACCCGCCTCCACCATCATTGCCACAATTGTTTCTACAACAAACAAGATTTGCAAATATTATTGCTGCTGAAATTATTTGCAATATTACCGACTTTTTGTCATTTTGCAATGTTTGTTATTATTGTCAGCTTGAGATTGACAACGAACAAACGATGTCACCCCTACTTGAAATTCTTTCCCACTGGGAATAAAGAATTTTCCGAAAATTTCTCAAATAAAAAACTGGTGGGGGAGGGATGTAGGTTGCAAAATATTAGCAGCATCACCAATCAGTTTTGCATGATGCTACAAAACGGAAACGGATATAAGTTCTCTCAAGCTTTTAGCCCCGCTTATACCTACCGTTAGCATATATACAAGACGATGACAACTACAACGATGAATGTTGGAACTCACTTCTTGCCAGCTGTCAATACGATTTCCTGTTCCATGTATGAGATTGTGTTTCATCGAATGTTTCATTGTGTGCAATATTCTGTGGAATGATAGCGCCTAAAAGTAGGCAATAGTTGATTGCCTATAGACTACGTTTGCTTACAAACTGCCTGGAATATGTAGATTTGTGGATTTTTTCCCCATTTCTCCATCATCTTTATCCCTAGAAGTACTTGTCGGAATGATGTTAAGCCCTTGTATGTATAGTGAAAGGAGCTCGAACCATGGGATTACATAGAATTGAAGGCAAAAGAAAATCGAGGCTAACAATGGTAAATGTAGAAAATCAATTTAAATTTCATTTTGAATTTATGACCCGCTCAGGATATTGATGTGCATCTTTTGATCATTGACTAACACTGCTGGCAAGATGAAAGCCAATTGGCAATCAAAACTTATGTGGAAAACCAACTACAAGAAATGCCTTTTTTTTATAGGTGAAATACCTTCATACATATTATGAAAAAAATATAGAAGTTTAATGTGAATTTAATTTACATAAATTTAATTTAATTTTAATTCAATTAAAATTTATTTTAATTTAATTTAATTTCAATTTAATTTTAATTTTAATTTCAATTTAATTTAATTTAATTTAATTTAATTTAATTTAATTTAATTTAATTTAATTTAATTTAATTTAATTTAATTTAATTTAATTTAATTTAATTTAATTTAATTTAATTTAATTTAATTTAATTTAATTTAATTTAATTTAATTTAATTTAATTTAATTTAATTTAATTTAATTTAATTTAATTTAATTTAATTTAATTTAATTTAATTTAATTTAATTTAATTTAATTTAATTTAATTTAATTTAATTTAATTTAATTTAATTTAATTTAATTTAATTTAATTTAATTTAATTTAATTTAATTTAATTTAATTTAATTTAATTTAATTTAATTTAATTTAATTTAATTTAATTTAATTTAATTTAATTTAATTTAATTTAATTTAATTTAATTTAATTTAATTTAATTTAATTTAATTTAATTTAATTTAATTTAATTTAATTTAATTTAATTTAATTTAATTTAATTTAATTTAATTTAATTTAATTTAATTTAATTTAATTTAATTTAATTTAATTTAATTTAATTTAATTTAATTTAATTTAATTTAATTTAATTTAATTTAATTTAATTTAATTTAATTTAATTTAATTTAATTTAATTTAATTTAATTTAATTTAATTTAATTTAATTTAATTTAATTTAATTTAATTTAATTTAATTTAATTTAATTTAATTTAATTTAATTTAATTTAATTTAATTTAATTTAATTTAATTTAATTTAATTTAATTTAATTTAATTTAATTTAATTTAATTTAATTTAATTTAATTTAATTTAATTTAATTTAATTTAATTTAATTTAATTTAATTTAATTTAATTTAATTTAATTTAATTTAATTTAATTTAATTTAATTTAATTTAATTTAATTTAATTTAATTTAATTTAATTTAATTTAATTTAATTTAATTTAATTTAATTTAATTTAATTTAATTTAATTTAATTTAATTTAATTTAATTTAATTTAATTTAATTTAATTTAATTTAATTTAATTTAATTTAATTTAATTTAATTTAATTTAATTTAATTTAATTTAATTTAATTTAATTTAATTTAATTTAATTTAATTTAATTTAATTTAATTTAATTTAATTTAATTTAATTTAATTTAATTTAATTTAATTTAATTTAATTTAATTTAATTTAATTTAATTTAATTTAATTTAATTTAATTTAATTTAATTTAATTTAATTTAATTTAATTTAATTTAATTTAATTTAATTTAATTTAATTTAATTTAATTTAATTTAATTTAATTTAATTTAATTTAATTTAATTTAATTTAATTTAATTTAATTTAATTTAATTTAATTTAATTTAATTTAATTTAATTTAATTTAATTTAATTTAATTTAATTTAATTTAATTTAATTTAATTTAATTTAATTTAATTTAATTTAATTTAATTTAATTTAATTTAATTTAATTTAATTTAATTTAATTTAATTTAATTTAATTTAATTTAATTTAATTTAATTTAATTTAATTTAATTTAATTTAATTTAATTTAATTTAATTTAATTTAATTTAATTTAATTTAATTTAATTTAATTTAATTTAATTTAATTTAATTTAATTTAATTTAATTTAATTTAATTTAATTTAATTTAATTTAATTTAATTTAATTTAATTTAATTTAATTTAATTTAATTTAATTTAATTTAATTTAATTTAATTTAATTTAATTTAATTTAATTTAATTTAATTTAATTTAATTTAATTTAATTTAATTTAATTTAATTTAATTTAATTTAATTTAATTTAATTTAATTTAATTTAATTTAATTTAATTTAATTTAATTTAATTTAATGTAATTTAATTTGATTTAATTTAATGTAATTTAATTTGATTTAATTTCAATTTAATGAATAATTAATTTACATAAATAGTAAAAAAAATAACCCAGAATTTTTATTATGATCATATTTAGAAATCTCACAGTCTGTCTGGTCAAAGTAGTTTTACTTCCCGTATCCAGTGATGAGTGGTAACTAAATTTCATTTTCTTTTTGTTTTTCCTTTTCCTTTATTGTTCATTACATATTTTGACCTTCCGTATGGACCATTAATCAATTTCTTTTCGTTTTGTTATCATTTGCCCGGCTATCCTTCCTTAGAGAGATTTGCTTCTATTGTTATTTCGTACAAAATTTTAAGAAGAATTTAATACAAAAAAAGGAATTTTCTTGTTAAGGCTACATTAATTTTCCTTGTTTCACATTGTCTTTTTAGCCATGATTTCCGCTTTGGTTTCGTTTCTTTCAATTTGCATGAGAGGAGTAATTTTTTCCATCAGTGGATTTGTTTGGTTTGTTGGTTCATCTTTTGAGTTTGCTTTTTTTTGCTGTCTTCATTTCATTAAATTTTCCAAAAGAATTTTTGGCAGACTGCTGTAATTTCATTTGTTTTAAATATGTGAGGGGTGGATGTTCGTCATGCTTTTGAATGCAGGAGAAAAGCCTCATAGATGACTATACCTTGGGGAGTTATTTGCTAATGTTCATATATTATGTCGGATCCTTTTTTTGAGAGCATTAACATTAAAGTCTTTGGTATCTTTAGTATGTTTAAGGTAGGATTTGTTACTTAGTCTTTCGTAGAAAACGTGAAAGTGTATAAACCCTGGAGTAATAGCACCACCGACACTCAAGTAATATAACGGGAATTCAAAATTCTTTGTAATATAAAACAAGTAAGTAAAGTCTAAAGTTGGGCGGAGCCGACTATATTATACCCTTCACCACTATGTAGACAAGCATTTGTGTTACCATCTCAACTACTTCAAATTTGCTGGGAGCTATATAGGACAATTTTAGTAATATTTACAATTTTTGCTACTCAGCAGTGGCGATTTTACAAGGATATTGGTTAGATCTCGCCAAGATATGTGGTCAAGTGTGGGTTGTGATATATTATTTGGTCAAGTCGGGCGACTTGGAGCCTTATTTAAAACTCAACCATTCTGTGGAAATTCTGGCATTACAATATGTAGGATATGACTAAGATATGGAGAAATCACCACAGAATTTTGTGTAAAGTGTGGGAATTTTGGCCATATTTGTATAAACGGGAAAAACGAATATATGGAGGCTTTATCTAAATTTGAACCAAATTAGATCAATCTTGACACACTTAAATATCATATTAAATATATTCTATGTGGAAACTATCCAGTCAATTGGAGGAAAATCCCATTGTCTAAAAGATGAAACAGTCTACCATATTTCCCCAATTCTGGTGTACGTATATATGGGAGCTATATATAATCTGAACCGATTTTAACAAAAATTGACATGCATAGTTAGAATAATAATTCTGCAATCTCTGCAAAATTTCACGTAAATGGGACTATAATATGATGACGGGGGCCAACCGTTGTCAAATGAGTGTAAATCGAGGGAAATATATACATGGGAGCTATATCTAAATCTGAACTGATTTCAAACAAAACTCTGGCTGTTGAGTCCATATAAGTGCAAATCGTACGAAAGATATATATGGGAGCTATATCTAAATCTGAACCGATTTTAACCAAATTTGGCACACATAACGACAACGTTAAACGTACCTCTCGTGAAAAATTTGAAGCAAGTCAGGGCAAAACTCTGGCTGTTGAGGTCATATAAGTGCAAATCGGATGAAAGATATATATGGGAGCTATATCTAAATCTGAACCGATTTTAACCAAATTTGGCACACATAACGACAAACGTAAAACGTACCTCTCGTGCAAAATTTGAAGAAAGTCAGGTCAAAACTCTGGCTGTTGAGGTCATATAAGTGCAAATCGGACGATTTCAATCAAATTTACCAAGCATTGGTAGAATGTCAATTCTACTCTCTGTGCAAAATTTCACGAAAATCGGTAGTAAACTTTGGCCTCTGTTGCCATATGACGAAAGATATATATGGAAGCTATATCTAAAACTGAACCGATTTGGCTGATATTTTGCCAGTTTTTTGAAACTCATGAAATATTCGGATGTAAGGAATCTGCAGAACATCGGTTGATAAACAGGCCAATTATGACCAGATCGGTGATAAATATATATGACAGCTATATCTATATCTGAACCGATTTTTTCCAAAATCAATAGCGATTGACTTTGTTCCAAAGAACGACACTATGCCAAATTTGAGGACGATTGGACTTAAACTGCGACCTGCACTTTGCGCATACAAATACATGAACGAACAGACAGACAGACATACGGACATCGCTAAATCTAATCATCTAAGACGATCGGTATACTAAACGATGGGTCTCAGACTTTTCCTTCTTGGCGTTACATACGAATGCACAAACTTATTATACCCTGTACCACAGTAGAGGTACAGGGTATAAAAATCTACTACTACTTGGCAGAGTTGTGGAACCGAAATCACTGCCAAAAATACTTTACCAAAACTTGAATTTTAAATTTTGTAAAAATTTTATTTCTATAGAAAATTGTGGAATATAGAATATGGAAAATGTTGTCAAAATTTTATTTCTATATAGAAAATTTTGTCAAAATTTTATTTCTATAGAAAATTTTGTCAAAATTTAATTTCTATAGAAAATTTTGTCAAAATTTAATTTCTATAGAAAATTTTGTCAAAATTTTATTTCTATAGAAAATTTTGTCAAAATTTTATTTCTATGGAAAATTTTGTCAAAATTTTATTTCTATAGAAAATTTTGTCAAAATTCTGTTTCTATAGAAAATTTTGTCAAAATTTTATTTCTATAGAAAATTTTGTCAAAATTTTATTTGCATAGAAAATTTTGTCAAAATTTTATTTCTATAGAAAATTTTGTAAAAATTTTATTTCTATAGAAAATGTTCTCAAAATCTCATTTCTATAGAAAATCTTAACAAAATGTTATTTCTATAGAAAATTTTGTCAAAGTTTTATTTCTATAGAAAATTTTGTCAAAATGTTATTTCTTTAGAACATTTTTTGCTAAACTTTGTTTCTATAGAAAATGTTCTCAAAATTTCATTTCTATAGAAAATTGTGTCCAAAATTTTTGTCTGTAGAAAATCTTATTTGTATAGAAAATTCTTTCTTTCAATTTTATTTCTATAGAAAATTTTGTCAAAATTTTATTTCTATAGAATAGTTTCTCAAAATTGTATTTCCATAGAAAATTTTGTCAAAATTTTATTTCTATAGAAAATTTTGTCAAAATTTTATTTCTATAGAAAAATTTGTCAAAATTTTATTTCTATAGAATAGTTTCTCAAATTTGTATTTCCATAGAAAATTTTGTCAAAATTTTATTTCTATAGAAAATTTTGTCAAAATTGTATTTCTATAGAAAATTTTTGCAAAATTTTGTTTCTATAGAAAATTTTGTCAAAGCTTTATTTCGATAGAAAATATTGTCAAAATTTTATTTCTTTAGAAAATTTTGTCAAAGTTTTATTTCTATAGAAAATATTGTCAAAATTTTATTTCTTTAGAAAATTTTTGCAAAATTTTGTTTCTATAGAAAATGTTCTCAAAATTTCATTTCTATAGAAAATTGTGTCCAAAATTTTTGTCTATAGAAAATTTTGTCAAAATTTGATTTCTATACAAATTTTGGTCAAAATTTTATTTCTATAGAATATTTTCTCAAAATTGTATTTCCATAGAAAATTTTGTCAAAATTTTATTTCTGTAGAAAATTTTGTCAAAATTTTATTTCTATAGAAAATTTTGTCAAAATTTTATTTCTATAGAAAATTTTGTCAAAATTTTATTTCTATGGAAAATTTTTGCAAAATTTTGTTTCTGTAGAAAATTTTGTCAAAATTTTATTTCTATAGAATATTTTCTCAAAATTGTATTTCCATAGAAAATTTTGTCAAAATTTTATTTCTATAGAAAATTTTGTCTAAATTTTATTTCTACAGAAAATTTTGTCAAAATTTTATTTCTATAGAAAATCTTGTCAAAATTTTATTTCTATAGAAAATTTTGTCAAAATTTTATTTCTGTAGAAAATTTTGTGAAAATTTTATATTATAGATAATTGTTTCAAAATTTTATATTATAGAAAATTTTGTCAAAATTTTATTTTCTATAGAAATAAAATTTTGACAAAATAATAATCTTTTTTTTTTTGAGAAATTTCTCACATATGTCGAAAATCTAATACCAACAATTCGATTGGCCTGTGTTAGGGTAAAATGGCGTCTATACAATTTGAATTTTTTTTTCGTTTTCTTGGTCCCACTTATTATTAGCACACTTATACATACATAAATTCACACATACATCACTTTTTATACACACACAGAGTCTTTTATTGACCATATACTAGCCATTATAAGAATGTGCACATATTCTTTATAACATCACAGATTCTTACAGATACAATATAACAAAATAACAAAATAAAATTAGCTTGTATTGTAGTTTTTGAATAGCATATACTCGTAAATTTTTGTCTGTCCAAGGGGATTTGATGTAGGTGTGGGAGTGTGTATGTGTCCACTTGTATTTGAATGTATTAATTTCAATGTGATATGTGTGAGTAACTGTTAAATTTCAACATCTGTTTCATGTGCAATATCTATAGCAGGATCATGGTGATTTTCTATATATAGAGGCCAACAAACCAATGTCCATGGCTCTTAAGGAATACATGAATGAATGAATGAAAAAAAAAACATAAAGCAAATATGAAAGCCATTATGAAGCCACCATATGGTCATACAGTTGGATGGTCTTACATTTAGATTTCATTTCGTTTTTTTTTTTTTACAAAAGGTTTGCAGTAAAATTTGTTGACTATTTTGTGGCTGTTTTAATGACGATGATACACCATGATTTGTAATGGCTATAAAGATTGCGTAGTGGGCTATTTGCCCTGGGCTTTTTTTTTAATGTTTTCACTTAGTAGTACCGATTTTATAAGGATACGATCTGGATCACACCAATAATAATCTACCAAATTTGAAGAAAAGTTTACCAAAAAAAAAACTACCAAATAAAAATATCTTATTTTTTAGTTTTTGATTCTCAGAATATTTTATTTCAATAGAAAATTTTGTCACATTTTTTTCTATAGAAAAATTTGTAAAAATTTTATTTCTATAGAACATTTTGTCAAAATATCATTTCCGTACAAAATTTTGTCAAAATTTTATTTCTATAAAAAAATTTGTCAAAATCGTATTCCTATAGAAATTTTGTCAAAATTTTATATCTATAGAAAATTTGTCAAAATTTTATTTCTATTGAAAACCTTGTCAAAATTTTATTTTTATAGAAAATTTTGTCAAAATTTTATTTCTATAGAAAATTTTGTCACAATTTTATTCCTAGAGATAATTTTGTCAAGATTTTCTTCCTATTATTTTGTCACAATTTTATTTTTCATAGAAAATGTTGAAAAATTTTATTTCTATAGAAAATTTTGTCAACATTTTATATCTATATAAAATTTTGTCATAATTTTATTTCTATAAAAATATTGTCATAATTTTATTTCTATAGAATATTTTGTCAAAATTTTGTTCTGAGAGAAACTGCTGTCAAAATGTTGCTGTCAAAATGTTGTCACAATTTTATTGCGATAGAAAATTTTATCCAAATTTCATTTCTGTAGAAAGTTTTGTCCAAATTATTTATTTCTGTAGAAAATTTTGTCAAAATTTTATTTCTATAGAAAATTTTGTCAAAATTTTATTTCTATAGAAAATTTTTCAAAATGTCATTTCCGTAAAAATTTTTTTCAAAATTTTATTTCTATAAAAAATTTTCTCAAATTGTATTCCTATAGAAACTTTGTCGAAATTTTATTTTTAGAGAAAATATTTTCCAAATTTTATTTTTAGAGAAAATATTTTCCAAATTTTATTTTTAGAGAAAATATTGTCAAAATTTTATTTCTATAGAAAATTTTGTCAAAAATTTATTTCTGTAGAAAATTTTGTCAAAATCTTATTTCTGTAGAAAATTTTGTCATAATTTTATTTCTATAGGAAATTTTGTCAAAATATCATTTCCGTACAAAATTTTGTCAAAATTTTATTTCTATAAAAAATTTTCTCAAAATTGTATTCCTATAGAAATTTTGTCGAAATTTTATTTTTAGAGAAAATATTTTCCAAATTTTATTTTTAGAGAAAATATTTTCCAAATTTTATTTCTATAGAAAATTTTGTCAAAATTTTATTTCTATAGAAAATTTTGTCAAAATTTTATTGCTATAGAAAATTTTGTCGAAATTTTATTACTATAGACAATTTTGTAAAAATTTTATTCGTAGAGATAATTTTGTCAAGATTGTCTTCCTATTATTTTGTCAAAATTTTATTTTTCATAGAAAATGTTGACAAAATTTTATTTCTATAGAAAATTTTGTCAAACTTTTATTTCCACAGAAAATTTTGTCAAAATTTTATTTCTAAAGAAAATTTTGTCATAATTTTATTTCTATAGAAAAGTTTGTCAAATTTTATTTCTATAGAATATTTTGTCAAAATTTTGTTCCGAGAGAAACTATTGTCAAAATTTTATTCGCAGAGAAAATTTTGTCACAATTTTATTTCTATAGAAAATTTTATGCAAATTTTATTTCTGTAGTAAGTTTTGTCCAAATTTTATTTCTGTAGAAAATTTTGTCCAAGTTTTATTTCTATAGAAAAATTTATGCAAATTTTATTTCTGTAGAAAATTTTGTCCAAATTTTATTTCTATAGAAAATTTTGTCAAATTTTATTTCTAAAGAACCTGTTGTCAAAATTTTATTCCCAGAGAAAAATTTGTCAAAATTTTATTCTTAGAGAAAATTTTGTTAAAATTTTATTTCTATAGAAATTTTGTCAAAATTTTATTTGTATAAAAAAATATATATAAAATAATTTGTCAAAATTTTTATCCTAGAGAAAATGTTGCCAACATTTTATTCCAATAGATAATTTTGACAAAATTGTGTTCCTACAGAAAAAAATTGTTAAAATTTTATTACTATAGAAAATTCTGTCAAATTTTTATTCCTATAGTAATTTTGTTAAAATTTCATTGTCTATAGAAAATTTCGCCTAAATTTTATTATTATAGATTATTATTTTTTTTTTTTTGAAATTATAGATTAAATGTTGTTGTTTTTTTTCCCTATACAAAATTTTGCCAACATTTTATTTCTATAGAAAATTCTGTCAAAATTTTATTCTTATAGAATTTTGTCAAAATTTTACTGTCTATAGCAAATTTTTTCAACATTGTATTTTTATAGAAAATTTTATCAAAACTGTAGTTCTATAGAAAATTTTGTCAAAATTTTATTTCTATAGAAAATTTGTTAAGGACCTCTCAGGTGGAGAGGAGTATTGTGCAAAATCTACCAAAACATCAAGAATACTATCTGTCTACTAAACAGTAAAAAATCGACCATTTTTGGTGGAATGCTAGTAACTGTGACAACCGTGATCTCAATCCTTCGGAGTCTTGCGCCTGGAGCAATTTGGAGAATAATGTTGACACTAAAAACAATACCAGAGTGTTGATACTACCAAGACGGTGCGGCGGGAATGCACCAAAACACCGTGGAGCCAATTTCGTGTATTATGTGATGGCCATATCGGCCGTTTGAAGGTTGTCATTCCTGCCAGAGCTAGCCAATTCGAACAAATCTAAAAATGATATTCAAATTTGATGTTGTTTCCCTTTTTGTTGAACAATAAAGTTAAATAAAAAATAGTTTTCTACTTTGTTGCATAACATTTTAGCCACCGTGTATATCCGGTTTAGAATAATATATAAAATAAATAGCGTAGTATCGAGATATTCTCAGAGTTCCCATAGAAATATTTGCATCATGTTCCCCTTTAAATCATCAGCATCATTGAAATAAAATTTTTACAAAATTTGTTATAGAAATAAAATTTTTTATAGAAATAAAATTGAGACAAAGTTTTCTATACTTTACTTTATATATTAAACATTCGACTTTAAATCATACGCCACAATGGACCACTTCATAAAGCAGCTTTCGTAAGCTAAAGAAAATAAACTCACACGCACACACACATAGGCGCCCAATCCTTATCTATCGATAGCAATATTAACATTCATCGCAATATTTTTCAGATGACTCTCATTGGTGATGATTGAAGACAATGAAAATAATATTAAGTGGATTTTATACATTTGCGAAAATAGGCCAATTATGAAAAGAGTCCCAAATCATCATCATCATCAACATTCTCAACAAAAGCCAATTGCTCTATCCTTTTAGATGATTGTGATGGAGATATTTTTGAAATTCCAATAACAGAACATTTCAAATATCATCATAACTTCGTAGCATAATGATTGATTTCTCTCCTATGGTCTTCTGTCTATGGGCACTGAAGTGTAAAACAACGTAAGGCATTAGAAATGCATTATCATAAAAGGGCCAGACATTTGGAAATTCCTTTTGATTTCAATATAAAATCTCTACGACGAGTACAAAAAGGAAACGAAAAGGACCATGTCAATTGAGTGAAAATAACCAAAGTAAGAATTGGCCAAAGTGTCATTCATACTGCCAAAGAAAATGGCTCGAAGTTTGTCTACATATTTAAATAAAAATGTGGACAATGAACAGGTGAGTTAAATTCTATAACGGAGTTATGGCAGTCTTTTCATAACAAAACACAGTGAAACCTCTGAGAAGTGGACACCAAGCTTGCCTCAATTTTTTCTCGACATTTTTGAGGTGTGCAGGTAGGAGGAATTAATTTAAAAGTGTTAATGTAGCAAAAGGCTCACTACAATTGTCTACTTTCTAGAGGTGTCCGGAGAGCGTCCACGTTTAAGAGGTTTCACTGTTCACTTTTAGCGATGAATTTTGTAGCCCTTTTGTTTTTTCTTCCTTTTAGATTATTAGCATGTTTCATGTGTTTATTGTTTTATTTTGAAAATAACAAATGTTAGATTTCCCATTTCAGACATAAAGCACAAAAATTGCGGTGACAATATTTTGACAACGTTTTCTATAGAAATAAAATTCTGACTAAATTTCCTATAGAAATAAAATGTTGACAATATTTTCTACGGAAATAAAAATGTGATAAAATTTGTATAGAAAGAAAAATTTCTATAGGAATAAAATTTTGTTAAAATTTTCGATAGAAATAAAATTTTGGTAAAAAACTTTTTTAAAAAATTTTCTATAGATAAAAAATTTTGTTAAAATTTTCTATAGAAATAACATTTTGACAAAATTTTCTATGGAAACAAAATTTTGACAAAATTTCCTATAGAAATAAAATGTTGACAATATTTTCTACAGAAATGAAAATTTTATAAAATTTGTATAGAAAGAAAAATTTCTATAGGAATAAAATTTTGGTAAAATTTTCTATAGATAAAAAATTTTGATAAAATTTTCTATAGAAATAAAATTTTGTTAAAATTTCCTATAGAATAAAATTTTTACTAAATATCCTATAGAAATAAAATGTTGACAATATTTTCTACAGAAATAAAAATTTGATTAAAATTTACTATAGAAATACAATTTTGTTAAAATTTTCTATAGAAATAAAATTTTGAGAAAATTTTCTATAGATAAAAATTTTTGTTAAAATTTTCAATAGAAATAAATTTTGAGAAAATTTTATATAGAAATAAAATTTTGACAAAATTTCCTGTAGAAATAAAATTTTGACTAAATTTCCTATAGAAATCAAATTTTGACTAAATTTCCTATAGAAATAAAAATTTGATAAAATTTGTATAGAAAGAAAAATTGAAATTTTCTATAGAAATAAAATTTTGTTAAAATTTACTATAGAAATACAATTTTGTTAAAATTTTCTATAGAAATAAAATTTTGGTAAAATTTTCTATAGATAAAAAATTTTGTTAAAATTTTCTATAGAAATAAATTTTGAGAAAATTTTCTATAGAAAAAATAGACAAAAATTCTAAAAAATAAAAGTTTTTTTTTTTTAATTTTTTATAGATATAAAATTTTGAGAAAATTTTCTATAGAACAAACATTTTGACAAAATTTCCTATAGAAATAAAATTTTGACAAAATTTCCTATAGAAATAAAATGTTGACAATATTTTCTACAGAAATAAAAATTTGATAAATTTCTATAGAAATAAAATTTTGTTAAAATTTTCTATAGAAATAAAATTTTGTTAAAATTTTCTATACAAATAAAACTTTGTTAAAATTTTCTATAGAAATAAAATTTTGTTCAAATTTTCTAGAGAAATAAAATTTTGACAAATTTTTCTATAGAAATAAACTTTTGACAAAATTTCCTATAGAAATAAAATGTTTACAATATTTTCTACAGAAATAAAATGTGATAAAATTGGTATAGAAAGAAAAATTTCTATAAAAATAAAATTTTGTTAAAATTTTCTATATAAATAAAATTTTGCTAAAATTTACTATAGAAATACAATTTTGTTAAAATTTTCTGTAGGAACAAAATTTTCTATAGAAATAAAATTTTAACAAAATTTTCTCTAGGAATAAAATTTTGGAAAAATTTTTATAGAAATAAAATTTTGTTAAAATTTTCGATAGAAATAAAATTTTGTTCAAATTTTCTATAGAAATAAACTTTTGTTCAAATTTTCTATAGAAATAAAATTTTGTTCAAATTTTCTATAGAAATAAAATGTTGACAAATTTTTCTATAGAAATAAACTTTTGACAAAATTTGCTATAGAAATAAAATTTTGACAAAATTTTCTATATAAATAAAATTTTGACAAAATTTTCTATGGAAATAAAATTTTAACAAAATTTTCTATAGGAATAAAATTTTCTATAGAAATAAAATTTTGATAAAATTTTCTATAGAAATAAAATTTTTTCAACTTTTTTTTTATAGAAATAAAATTTTGACAAAATTGTCTATACGAATTTGGTTTGGCCAAATTCTGGCTTTAATGATTGCCATTTATAGTTTTCCAGCCAGAAATAAGGTAATCACACTATCACGCTTGAATTCGATCACGATCATGTGCCCTGCGTTATAAAAAGTTTTCCAAGATGGAAAAAATCCATTCTAACTAAATTAAACCTACTCCATTTTGGAAGTTAAATCTGTCATACTGAAATCCTTCAAAGGATTCTAAACAAAAGCATACCAAGTCACCCTCTTTTTAACTACCCACTTGTGACATGGAGGACCTAAGATGGTGGTACTCATAAGTTCTTCGGTTGGTTTTTAGCCGTAAGATATTTTGCTGCATAGGATTAAGGTTCCAGTACACATTCAGTGGGCCGCCACATGGACAAACACTCACGCTTGCTCGCTCAGCCACTCACACTTCAGTTGGCTCATTCATGGTGAGACGTGGTATGTTGTGATCACAACTTATGCCTGGGCATGAATGAAACGTCGTAGTCATCATGGGTTTTTGAACGATGTTTGTTTGTTTTCCCTTCCATATTTGTTTAAAGCTCTTTCACGCTATGCCAAACATTTTTCATCTTGGGCTCTTGCCAAATAGGGTAACGAAAGGCGAAACAGTATTTTTACTCCGCTTCAAGTTTTCCGTGTTGTTTTGTACCCCTTCACCAATGAATTTGTGATCCATCGGACTTTGTTACTCGGTTTGTAACATAAAGAAATTTGGATTTCAACAGAAGGCCAGTTTTGCAGGCGACCACGTTTTGGGGTCATCTGCCAAAAGCATGAGATAAATTGAACATTTCTCCGGAATAGAATTCTGAATTCTTCGGATATACGGTTTCTTCTCTAAGTTCTCACTTTAGTTCTCAGAGTTTTTGAAATATTTGAGAGAATTAAGATTTGATTAGTACACAAGGTAGGGTATATAAAATTCGCTTCGATTCGACTAAAGACCATAAATACTTGGGCTTTTCTTTCTCGTTTGTTTTTGCATTTTCTAGGGAAACAAAGAATCCTCGAAAACTCGTAAAAAAGAATAAGGGGCAGACATGTATGAGCATTTCATTTGATTGTAAATTTGAGTAGTCTCCCCATTTGGGGACAATGCAAGAGAGTATGCCTGGTTAGTTGGCAATGTACGAATGTACTTGCAAGCAGGTCTTGTTTGCTGCATATTATGCAGTGATATCATAGATGTAGATGTATGTGTGAGTAAATGAATGTTTGCTTTCTTGCATTCACAAAAAAAACATGGGATATTATACACACGACCAAAAACATAAGTGTGTGAGAGAGTGAGTTAGCTTCTATGATTATTATCGTTCGTAATCATGTTGTAAATTAGGCTATAGTGGTTATATGCACAATTCAATGCCCTATCTCTTTCCCTCTCTCTCTCGACTCTACCATGGAATGGCCTAGTATTCATTCTCTTCATATATCTAAAGACTATGTTAGCCTTTAATAGTATGCAGGCAGACAGCCAGGCATTTTCATGTCACACGATAATAAGATCATCAGTTTTAAGGATTTAGCGACTGCTTTTCCCATTTTGAAGAACTACACAAATTATACAATGGTAAGGCATGACAAAGGACCACCAAAAAATATTATGAGTTAATAAAAGTTTTCATGAACAATATCATAATGATGAGTTCTCTACATGAGAGAAAAAGAGATAAAGATGATAACAACAACAACGAAAAAAATTACATCTCTACTCTATAGTTACGTTGCCAAGGAAATTTAATCTGAATTCACATGGAAATTTTCTCATCATATCATACGCTCCCCCTTTTCTATACTATGTCCGCCATCACGCCAACAATAAAATTCGAATATAAGGAGAACAAAAGTGAAAAACAGGAAATAATAGAATAATATGTGTAATTGAAATTATGAAATCACAGTGGCATATCAAATTTTTAGTCCTCCTCCTTCTCTATATGGTTTTGTGGTCGCATTTCATGCAAATTTTAATAATACTCAAAAAAAATAGCAGAGTGAGGAGGAAGAAAAAATATGAGCATTCGGAATCTATAGAAAATGTCAGAATTTTATTTCTATAGAAAATTTAGGCAAAATTTTTATTTCTATAGATAATTTTGTCAAAATTTTAATTCTATAGAAAATTTTGTCAAAATTTTTTTCTATAGAAAATTTGTCAAAATTTTTTCTATAGAAAATTTTGTCAACATTTTATTTCAATAGAAAATTGTGTCAAAATTTTATTTTTATAGAAAATTTTGTCACAATTGTTTCCTATAGAAAATTTTGCTACAATTTTATTTCTATAGAAAACTTTTGCAAAATTTTATTTTTATAGAAAATTTTGTCACAATTTCTTTCTATAGAAAATTTTTGCAAAATATTATTTCTATAAAAAATTTTTACAAAATTTTATTTCTATAGAAAATTTTCACAAAATTTAATTTCTAAAAAAAATCACAGTAGCATACCAAATTTTTAGTCCTCCTCCTTCTCTATATGGTTTTGTGGACTCATTTCATGCAAATTCTAATAATACTCAAAAAAAATTGCAGAGTGAGGAGGAAGAACAAAATAAGAGCATAAGGTATCTATAGAAAATGTCAGAATTTTATTTCTATAGAAAATTTTGTCAAAATTTTATTTCTATCGAAAATTTTGTCAAAATTTCATTTCTATCGAAAATTTTGTCAAAATTTTATTTCTATAGAAAATTTTGTCAAAATTATATTTCTATAGAAAATTTTGTCAAAATTTTATTTCTATAGAAAATTTTGTCAACATTTTATTTCTATAGAAAATTTTGTCAAAATTTTATTTCTATAGAAAATGTTGCCAAATTTTATTTTTATAGACAAATTTGTCAAAATTTTTTTCTATAGAAAATTTTGTCAACATTTTATTTCTATAGAAAACTTGTACAAAATTTTATGTTTATAGAAAATTTTGTCACAATTGTTCACAAAAAATCACAAAATTTAATTTCTAAAAAAAATTCAAAATTTCATTTCTATCGAAAATTTTGTCAAAATTTCATTTCTACAGAAAATTGTGTCAAAATTTTATTTCTATAGAAAATTTTGTCAAAATTATATTTCTATAGGAAATTTTGTCAAAATTATATTTCTATGGAAAATTTTGTCAAAATTTTATTTCTATAGAAAATTTTGTTAAAATTTTATTTCTATAGAAAATTTTGTCAAAATTTTATTTCTATAGAAAATTTTGTCAAGATTTTATTTCTATAGAAAATTTTGCCAAATTTTATTTTTATAGAAAAATTTGTCAAAATTTTTTTCTATAGAAAATTTTGTCAACATTTTATTTCTATAGAAAACTTGTGCAAAATTTTATTTTTATAGAAAATTTTGTCACAATTTTTTTTCTATAGAAAAATTTGCAAAATTTTATTTCTATAAAAAATTTTTACAAAATTTTATTTCTAAAGAAAATTTTCACAAAATTTCATTTCTAAAAAAATTCAAAATTTCATTTCTATCGGAAATTTTGTCAAAATTTTATTTCTACAGAAAATTTTGTAGAAGTTTATTTCTATAGAAAATTTTCTCAATTTTTTTATCGAAAATTTTGTTAAAATTTTATTTCTATAGAATATTTGGTCAAAATTTTACTTCTGTGGAAAATTTTCTCAAAATGTTATTTCTATAGAAAATGTTCTCAAAATTTTATTTCTATAGAAAATTTTGCCAAAATTTTATTTCTATAGATAATTTTGTCAAAATTTTAATTCTATAGAAAATTTTGTCAAAATTTTATTTCTATAGAAAATTTTGTCAAAATTTTATTTCTATAGAAAATTTGGTCAAAATTTTATTTTTATAGAAAATTTGGTCAAAATTTTATTTTTATAGAAAATTTTGTCAAAATTTTTTTCTATAGAAAATTTTGTCAACATTTTGTTTCTATAGAAAACTTTTGCAAAATTTTATTTTTATAGAAAATTTTGTCACAATTTTTTCTATAGAAAATTTTGCCACAGTTTTATTTCTATAGAAAACTTTTGCAAAATTTTATTTTTATAGAAAATTTTGTCACACTTTTTTCTATAGAAAATTTTGTCACAATTTTATTTCTATAAAAAATGTTTACAAAATTTTATTTCTATAGAAAATTTTCACAAAATTTAATTTCTACAGAAAATTGTGTCAAAATTTTATTTCTATAGAAAATTTTGTCAAAATTTTGTTTCTATAGCATATTTTGTCAAAATTTTATTTCTATAGAATATTTGGTCAACATTTTACTACTATGGAACACTTTATTAAAATTTTGTTTTTAAAGAAAATTTTTGCAAAATTTTATTTCTATAGAAAATTTTGTCAAAATTTTATTTCTATAGAGGATTTTGTAGATTTTATTTCTATCGAAAATTTTGTGAAAATTTTATTTCTATAGAAAATTGTGTGAAAATTTTGTTTCTAAAGAAAATTTTGCCAAAATTTTATTTCTATAGAGGATTTTGTAAAAATTTCATTTCTATCAAAATTTTGTTAAATTGGCTTTTGGAACTCTCTTTGATTTTTTTTATCTTAGGGTATTTGAGTTTTTGTAATTTATTATCCTTATCAATTTGGTTTTTTTTTTTCAATTTCCTTATACGACTTGAATTAGGGCTTTCAATGTTGTATTCTGTTTGGCTTTTCCAATGTTATTTTCAATTTATTTAAAATAGGATTTTTCTTGGTTATTTACTTTTTTGCATGCTTCTTTAGTGATATGTTGTTGGCCTTTCCATCAGCCTGCATAATACTCTGTTGATGAGTTTTGTGTTTGCTTTTTGTTCATATTTGCACAGTGGTTGAAAATGATCAAATATCGGCGGTATTACACATATGTGGGAACATACAAGTGGCTGTAGCAATAATCGGGTATTTTTCATTTGAGAGTTTTTCTTTTCACAAGTTTTTTAAAGACATCGAGTTTTACAATTACAATTTTGATTGAATTTTGAAATTTAATTATAACCTTAATTGATTCAAAGAATTTTGACAAAATTTTTTACAAAATAAAATTGGCACAAAACTTTCTATAGAAATAACATTTGACAAAAATTTTTTAATAGAAATGAAACGTACACACAATTTTCTTTAGAAATAATAATAGTTTTAACATAATTGTCTATAGAAATACAATTTTGAGAATTTTTTTTATAGAAATAAAATTTTGAGAAAATTTTTTATAGAAATAAAATTTTGAGAAAATTTTTTATAGAAATAAAATTTTGAGAAAATTTTTTATAGAAATAAAATTTTGACAAAATTGTTTTTAGAAATAAAATTTTGACAAAATTATCTATAGAAATAAAACTTTGACAAAATTTTCTATAAAAATAAAATTTTGACAAAATTTTCTCTAGAAATAAAATTTTGACAAAATTTTCTATAGAAATAAAATTTTGACAAAATTTTCTATAAAAATTAAATTTTGACGAAATTTTCTTTAGAAATAAAATTTTGACGAAATTTTTTAGAGAAAAGAAATTTTGACAAAATATTCATTTAAAAATTTAATTGATTCAACAAATTTTTTAATTGAAACAAAAATCAATCACAAGAATTAATAGTATCAATTGGGAGTCACCGTGGTGCAATGGTTAGCATGCCCGCCTTGCATACACAAGGTCGTGGGTTCGATTCCTACTTCGACCGAACACCAAAAAGTTTTTCAGCGGTGGATTATCCCACCTCAGTAATGCTGGTGACATTTCTGAGGGTTTCAAAGCTTCTCTAAGTGGTTTCACTGCAATGTGGAACGCCGTTCGGACTCGGCTATAAAAAGGAGGTCCCTTGTCATTGAGCTTAACATGGAATCGGGCAGCACTCAGTGATAAGAGAGAAGTTCACCAATGTGGTATCACAATGGACTGAATAGTCTAAGTGAGCCTGATACATCAGACTGCCACCTAACCTAACCTAACCTAACCTAATAATATCAATTACTTTGTTAATTGACCTTCAATTAATTGTTTAATTGGTACTATCATATCTGTGATTGAAGACATTTCAATTAAAAAATAAATTGGATCAATTAATTTCGTGATTGAATCAGAATTTTTTTTGTGTGTAGATATAATACTTTGATACAATTTTCTATAGAAATAAAATTTTGGTTAAAATTTTCTATAGAAATTAAATTTAGGTAAAAATTCTTCTATAGAAATAAAATTTTGGTACAAATTTTGTTATAGAAAAAAAATGTTCTATAGAAATTTTGATAAAAATTTCTTTAGAAATAAAATTTTGAGAAAATTTTCTATAGAAATAAAATTTTGCAAAAATTTTCTATAGAAATATAATTTTATTTCTATGAAAACAAAAACTTTCAAAATAAGATATTAGAAAAAAAATAATTTTTATTATATTTCCTTGTGTTTTTTATTTTTTTTTTTATTTGGAGCCACTGTTTATCATTTCTTATCCCTATTATTTGATACATGTGAATGCAAGATTTTGTATGAAAAATTTAGTTTCAAAGCCTTTTAGAGTCCTTTGGTCCTAATGTTAGATCTTATCGTTGAGCTGGCCTATCTTCTTCTTCTTCTTCTTGTCTTTTATTCCCATTTAATCATTCATTTTGTGTAAAACAAAATGACTCTTTGGAATGCTGCTTGGAAAACCATAATGCAATACAGTATTATCCTGCAACAAATCATCATCAGCAACATCAACTATTACATCAGACCACCTTACCGGTAGCTTCCTATAATCGACACAAAGAAGTTGGCTTTTTAATAGACGAAGATATTGGCCATAGAGATGATAGTAATGGTAGTAAACAGCAATACAATCATCATCAACAGCACCAACAACAGCAATCCAATTTGAGGCAGGAGTATCAACATCATACGACACAGCAGCAACAGCAACAGAATTTTATCCATCAACAGCAATATCAAAATATCAGTAACAAGCCATCATCCAAGTGGCTACCTTTACACAATAAAAGTCATCAAGTCTCACAGGAGATTGATGACTATAGACACAATTCAGGACCAGGACCAGCATCAGCACCATCATCATCATCAGTACAACGAACAGACTCCCAACATTTTTCAAGGCAGCAACATACATCGCGCCCCCAAACACCACAGCAATCAGGCTATTGCCATAAACATGGAGAAGATGTAACAGAGCAACATAATCCTCCCCATCATCATCTTCATCATCATCACACCTCTGCTAATGATAATGGGGGTGAGTCAGTGGGGGCCAGGAAAACCTATATAACCCCCTTTGATATACCCTCGCCACCACCACAGCCAATATTGAATGACCACAAAAGATTTACCAAAGGCCAATATATGGGAAAATCCACATTTTCCTCCGGACAACTGGATAGCAACTCTGGACCCAATAATAGCACCATAAAGTCCTATTGTCAATGTGACCATAATGTAAGAACCCAACAAAACAACCAAGGGAACAGTCATACGAATCCTTCAAATCATAATCACTTCCAGCCAACTGGCCATCAAAGACAGCTCATAACATTGGGCGGCTTGGGTAACACCAACAACAACAGCAACAATAACAACAACAATGCAGCCTCAATGGCCTCAGCCTCGGCAATGTCACTGCAGCAACCCCCTCAGTCTCAGTATCCAGGGCATAGTCATCAGCATCATAGCCGCCATTATGCCGATGATACGGTGGCCATGTCTCGAACCTCATCCCTTAAGCTAATGAATCAGACACCTCGCCATCATCAACAGCATCAGCCACAACCACCACATACACCTCAATATCGTAAAATTGATGTTTTTGCTGCAAACGATGAGGATGACAACGATACCAGTCCCAGTATAAAGGTAAATGAGTGAATAAATGTCTGGTTTTGTTTTTTTTTTGTTTTTCGTTTTGCGTTTACGTTTTTGCGTTTTAACGATTCCCTTTGTGATGTATATGCTTCCTCTCTAGACAAGCAGACATGGAAGCCTTGCACTTGTTCCATGTTTGTTGGTAGACTAGACAACACAGAAGCCATTTGCATCCTTGCAGTGGTGGTTAATAAGGACAAAGACACTTTTATTTTAGGTCTCCTTGGATGTCTGGTTACACTGAAAAATAAAAAATTTTCTAAAATTTTTAATTCCATAGAAAATTTTGCCAAAATTTTATTTTTTAAAAAATTTTTTCAAAATTTTAATTCTACAGAAAATTTTGTCAAAATTTTATTTCTATAGAAAATTTTGTCACAATTTTATGTTTAAAGGAAATTTTGTAAAAATTATATTTCTTGAGAAAATTTTCTCAAATTCTCTAGAATATTTTGTCCAAATTTGATTTCTATTGAAAATTTCAAATTTCAATTTTGTCAAAATTTTATTTCTATAGAAAATTTTATCAACATTTTATTTCTAAGAAAATTTTAGCAAAATTTTATTTCTATAGAAAATTTTGTCAAAATTTTATTTCTAAGAAAATTTTAGCAAAATTTTATTTCTATAGAAAATTTTGGTCAAAATTTTATTTCTATAGAAAATTTAGTCAAAATTTTATTTGTATGGAAATTTTGTCAAAAGTTTATTTCTTGAGAAAATTTTGTCAAAATTTTATATCTATAGAAATTTGTCAATATTTTATTTCCATCGAAAATTTTATTTCTATAGAAAATTTTTGCAAAATGTTATTTCTATAGAAAATTTTTGCAAAATTTTATTTCTATAGAAAATTTTATCAAAATTTTATTTTTAAAGAAATTTTGCCAAAAAAAATTTTTTTAAGAGGAAATTTTATTTCTATAAAAATGTTTGTCAACATTTTATTTGTATAAAAAAATATTATTTCTTCCAAATTTTATTTCTATAGAAATTTTCGTCTCTATTTTATTTCGATAGAAAATTTTGTCAAAATTTAATTTCTATAAAAAATTGAGTCACAATTTTATTTCTAAAGAAAATTTAACAAAATTTTATTTCTATTGAATTTTTAACAAAATTTTATTTATTTTTTCAAAATTTTATTCTATAGAGAATTTTGTTAAAATTTTATTTCTATAGAAAATTTTTGCAAAATTTTATATCTACAGAAAATTTTCGCAAAATTTTATTTCTATAGAAAATTTTGGTCAAAATTTTATTTCTATAGAAAATTTTGTCAAAATTTCATTTTAAAGGAAATTTTGTCAAAATGTTATTCCTATAGAAAATTTTGTCAAAAGTTTATTTCCATAGAAAATTTTGTCAAAATTTTATATCTATGGACAATTTTTTGAAAATGAAGTCGGCTATCAATGTAAAGCCTTTTTTCGGAGGGTTCAAGTGTGGTTTATTGTTGGGTTTAATGAACTGCCTGAATTTATTCAGATAATTGGTTGATAGTTTTGCTGCAAGTAGAGGATGCTGATGAGGAATGTGGTAATTCCGAAACGTGCGTCCATCCAACCATCTTGCAGTGTATAGGGCTTTGCCCAAATAAATTTGACAAACATTCTTTTCCTCTGTTGGTTACGCTACACTTGTAGTATGGTTCTAAGCTGAAATCAAAAAAACAACAAAATTTGATATCTATAGAAAATTTTGTCAAAATGTTATTTGTCTGGAAAAAAAAATATTTCTTGAGAAAATTTTGTACAAATTTTTATTTCTATAGAAAATTTTGTCAAAATTTTATTTCTATAGAAAATTTTTGCAAAATTTTATTTCTATAGAAAATTTTAGCAAAATTTTATTTTTATAGAAAATTTTATTAAAATTTTATTTTTATAGAAAATTTTGTCAAAATTTTATTGGTATGGAAATTTTGTCAAAAGTTTATTTCTTGAGAAAATTTTGTCAAAATTTTATTGATATGGAAATTTTGTCAAAAGTTTATTTCTTGAGAAAATTTTGTCAAAATTGTATATCTATAGAAATTTGTCAATATTTTATTTCCATCGAAAATTTTGTCAAAATTTTATTTCCATAGAAAAGTTTAGCAAAATGTTATTTCTATAGAAAATTTTTGCAAAATTTTATTTCTATAGAAAATTTTATCAAAATTTTATTTTTAAAGAAATTTTGCCAAAAAAATTTTTTTAAGAGGAAATTTTATTTCTATAAAAATGTTTGTCAACATTTTATTTGTATAAAAAAATATTATTTCTTCCAAATTTTATTTCTATAGAAAATTTCGTCTCTATTTTATTTCGATAGAAAATTTTGTCAAAATTTAATTTCTATAAAAAATTGAGTCACAATTTTATTTCTAAAGAAAATTTAACAAAATTTTATTTCTATTGAATTTTTAACAAAATTTTATTTATTTTTTCAAAATTTTATTCTATAGAGAATTTTGTTAAAATTTTATTTCTATAGAAAATTTTTGCAAAATTTTATATCTACAGAAAATTTTCGCAAAATTTTATTTCTATAGAAAATTTTTGCAAAAATTTTATTTCTAAAGAAAAATTTTCAAAATTTTATTTCTATAGAAAAAGTTTGCAAAATTTTATTTGTCATAATTTTATTTCTTTAGAAAATTTTCTCGAAATTTCATTTCTATAAAAAAAATTCTCAAAACCTTATTTCTATAGAAAATTGTCTCAAAATTTGATTTCTTGTAAAAATCTTGACAAAATTTTATTTCTATAGAAAATTTTCTCAAAATTTCATTTCTATAGAAAATTTTTGTCAAAAAAAAAATAAAATTTTGACTAAATTTTCTATAGAAATAAAATTGGGACACAATTTTCTACAGGAATAAATTTTTAATAATTTAAAAAATTGTCAAAATTTAATTTTAAAGGAAATTTAGTCAAAATTTTATTCCTATAGGAAATTATGTCCAAATTTTATTTGTATAGAAAATTTAGTCAACATTTTATTTATATGGAAATTTTGTCAAAAATTTATTTCTTGAGAAAATTTTGTACAACTTTTATTTCTTGAGAAAATTTTGTCAAAATTTTACTTTTAAATAGCTCTTCTCTGGAATAAAGGTATTTAACAAGTTCCAACATAGTTCCCTTCAAGAGCGATACAACGATTATAACGACCTTCCAATTTTTTGATACCATTTTGGTAGTACTTCTTCGGTTTTGCCTCAAAATAGGCCTCAGTTTCGGCGATCACCTCTTTATTGAAGCCAAATTTTTTCCCTGCGAGCATCCTTTTGAGGTCTGAGAACAAGAAAAAGTCGCTGGGGGCAGATCTGGAGAATACGGTGGGTGGGGAAGCAATTCGAAGCCCAATTCATGAATTTTTGCCATCGTTCTCAATGACTTGTGGCACGGTGCGTTGTCTTGGTGGAACAACACTTTTTTCTTCTTCATATGGGGCCGTTTTGCCGCGATTTCGAGCTTCAAACGCTCCAATAACGCCATATAATAGTCACTGTTGATGGTTTTTCTCTTCTCAAGATAATCGATAAAAATTATTCCATGCGCATCCCAAAAAACCGAGGCCATTACTTTGCCAGCGGACTTTTGAGTTTTTCCACGCTTCGGAGACGGTTCACCGGTCGCTGTCCACTCAGCCGACTGTCGATTGGACTCAGGAGTGTAGTGATGGAGCCATGTTTCATCCATTGTCACATATCGATGGAAAAACTCGTTGCACAGAGCTATGCGGAAGCTCTCCAAATATTGATGAATGATATGACCAACACGTTCCTTTGATATCTTTAAGGCCTCTGCTATCTCGATCAACTTCATTTTAGGTCATTCAAAATCATTTTGTGGATTTTTTTGATGTTTTCGTCGGTAACCACCTCTTTACGGCGTCAACTGCGTTCACCGTCCTCCGTACTCATTTCACCACGCTTGAATTTTGCATACCAATCAATTATTGGTGATTTCCCTGGGGCAGTGTCCGGAAACTCATTATTAAGCCAAGTTTTTACTTCCACCATATTTTTTCGCTTCAGTATTTTATCAAAGCACAAAATTCCTTTTTTCCATTTTTTTTCACAATAACAAAAGTTTCTTCACAAAAGACGCTCTATCTCACAAACTAATTGACTTACAGACGTCAAATTTTGACACGAATCATTTGAAGGTTGGTACCATATAAAATTAATATGCATTTAATACTAGCGACGCCATCTATGTGTCAGACCGGGGACTTATCAGCCAACCTGTTATACCAATCATTATAGATACCTATATTAATCATTACTGTGATCGGGAGGTGGTCTAAATTCATATCTCATTGGTTACAGTTATTCGGATAGATATGCTTTCATTCAGAAGCCGTTGTGGGCCATGATGAAGGATATATTAATTTCGACTAAGTGGCCTTACTTTTTAATTCTTGCCTTGACTTGCTACTTGAAAGAGAAATTAGTTTTTGAAAAGTTGTCAAAAACATCATTCACTTTTTCATTTTCCCTAGTATTTCCAAGGACTTTTTATTTCACAATTGAAGAATTTGTCATTTATTTAAGTTTGCAGCAATATCGACTATGTCTGTTTTAGGCGAATTGTATAAATGTGTGTTACAGGAAAAATTTGCTTGTTAAGGAGAAAATTCCTTCTGATATGCAATGACATTTTGCATAACTTTCCTTTTTGAGTTTTTCCTTTCGTAAGATATGCCATCAGTTCCTTAAGGACAGGAAATAATGTTGAATGATATTACAAGAGAACAAAAACAAGAGGTGGTGGCGTTGAGTTTTTGTCTTTGCATAGTGAATATTTTTGTCCAATTCTTTTTTCATGTTCCAAAGTTAGGAACATTTTTGAAAGCCAATTTATATTTGCAATTGAGGGTTCTTTTCTTTTGATCTAGACCATGAAAATAAGTTAAAATGGTACTGAGAGACACCCACAGTTACATTAGAAGAGATTCACCATTCCCTCCAATAAGCTTCAGTATTTTTTTATTTATTTTCTATAGACAAATTTGTCAACATTTTACTTCCATAGAAAATTTTGTCAAAATTGTATATCTGTGGAAAATTATGTCAAAATTTTATTTCTATAGAAAATTTTGTCAAAATTTTATTTGTAAAAAAATTTTGTCAAAATTTTATTTCTATAGAAAATTTTGTCAAAATTTTATTTCTATAGAAAATTTTGTCAAAATTTTATTTCTATAGAAAAATTTGTCAAAATTTTATTTCTATAGAAAATTTTGTCAAAATTTTATTTGTAAAAAAATTTTGTCAAAATTTTATTTGTAAAAAATTTTGTCAAAATTTTATTTCCATAGAAAATTTTGTCAAAATTTTATTTCTATAGAAAATGTTGTCAAAATTTTATTTCTATAGAAAATTTTGTCAAAATTTTATTTCTATAGAAACATTTGTCAAAATTTTATTTCTATGGAAATTTTAGTCAAAATTTTATTTCTATGCAAATTGTTGTCAAAATTTTATTTCTGTAGAATTTTTTTTTTCAAAATTTTATTTCTGTAGAAAATTTTGTCAAAATTTTATTTCCATAGAAAATTTTGCCAAAATTTTATTTCTCAAAATTTTATCTCTATAGAAAAAATTTTATTTCTATGGACAATTATGTCAAAATTTTACTTCCATAAAATATTTTTATCAAAATTTTATTTATATAGAAAATTTTATCAAAATTTTATTTATATAGAAAATTTTATCAAAATTTTATTTATATAGAAAATTTTCTCAAAATTTATTTATATAGAAAATTTTCTCAAAATTTTATTTATATAGAAAATTTTCTCAAAATGTTATTTCTATAGAAAATTTTATCAAAATTTTATTTCTATAGAAAATTTTGTCAACACGTTATTTCTATGGAAATTTTAGTCAAAATTTTATTTCTATGCAAATTGTTGTCAAAATTTTATTTCTGTAGAATTTTTTTTTCAAAATTTTATTTCTGTAGAAAATTTTGTCAAAATTTTATTTCCATAGAATATTGTCAAAATTTTATTTCCATAGAAAATTTTGCCAAAATTTTATTTCTCAAAATTTCATCTCTTTAGAAAAAATTTTATTTCTATGGACAATTATGTCAAAATTTTACTTCCATAAAAAATTTTTATCAAAATTTTATTTATATAGAAAATTTTATCAAAATTTTATTTATATAGAAAATTTTCTCAAAATTGTATTTATATAGAAAATTTTCTCAAAATTTTATTTATATAGAAAATTTTCTCAAAATGTTATTTCTATAGAAAATTTTATCAAAATTTTATTTCTATAGAAAATTTTGTCAACACGTTATTTCTATAAAAAATGTTGTAAAAATTTTATTTCTAAAAAATTTTGTCAAAATTTTATTTCTATTGAAATTTTTATCAAAATTTTATTTATATAGAATAGTTTCTAAAAATTTTATTTCTATAGAAAATGTTCTTAATATTTTATTTCTGTTTAATATTTTGTCAACATTTTATTTCTATATAAAATTTCAGTCAAAATTTTATTTCTATGCAAATTGTTGTCAAAATTTTATTTCTGTAGAATTTTTTTCCAAAATTTTATTTCTGTAGAAAATGTTGTCAAAATTTTATATCTATGGAAAATTATGTCAAAATTTTATTTCTATGAAAAAATTTTTTTTTCAAAATTTTATTTCTATAGAAAATTTTGTCAAAATTTTATTTCTATGGTAATTTTAGTCAAAATTTTATTTCTATGCAAATTATTGTCAAAAATTTATTTCTGTAGACTTTTTTTTCAAAATTTTATTTCTGTAGAAAATTTTGTCAAAATTTTATTTCCATAGAAAATTTTGTCAAAATTTTATTTCTCAAAATTTTATCTCTATAGAAAAAATTTTATTTCTATGGAAAATTATTCCAAATTTTATCTCTATAGAAAAAATTTTATTTCTATGGACAATTATGTCAAAATTTTACTTCTATGACAATTTTTATCAAAATTTTATTTATATAGAAAATTTTCTCAAAATTTTATTTATATAGAAAATTTTCTCAAAATTTTATTTATATACAAAATTTTATCAAAATTTTATTTATATAGAATAGTTTCTAAAAATTTTATTTCTATAGAAAATTGTGTCAAAATTTTATTCATATAGAAAATTTTCTCAAAATTTTATTTCTATAGAAAATTTTGTCAACACGTTATTTCTATAAAAAATGTTGTAAAAATTTTATTTCTAAAAAATTTTGTCAAAATTTTATTTCTACTGAAATTTTTATCAAAATTTTATTTATATAGAATAGTTTCTAAAAATTTTATTTCTATAGAAAATGTTCTTAATATTTTATTTCTGTTTAATATTTTGTCAACATTTTATTTCTATAGAAAATTTTAGTCAAAATTTTATTTCTATGCAAATTGTTGTCAAAATTTTATTTCTGTAGAATTTTTTTTTCAAAATTTTATTTCTGTAGAAAATTTTGTCAAAATTTTATATCTATGGAAAATTATGTCAAAATTTTATTTCTATGAAAAAAAATTTTTTCAAAATTTTATTTCTATAGAAAATTTTGTCAAAATTTTATTTCTATGGTAATTTTAGTCAAAATTTTATTTCTATGCAAATAGTTGTCAAAATTTTATTTCTGTAGACTTTTTTTTCAAAATTTTATTTCTGTAGAAAATTTTGTCAAAATTTTATTTCCATAGAAAATTTTGTCAAAATTTTATTTCTCAAAATTTTATCTCTATAGAAAAATTTTATTTCTATGGAAAATTATTCCAAATTTTATCTCTATAGAAAAAAATTTACTTCTATGACAATTTTTATCAAAATTTTATGTATATAGAAAATTTTCTCAAAATTTTATTTATATAGAAAATTTTCTCAAAATTTTATTTATATAGATAATTTTATCAAAATTTTATTTATACAGAAAATTTTATCAAAATTTTATTTATATAGAAAATTTTCTCAAAATTTTATTTATATAGAAAATTTTCTCAAAATTTTATTTCTATAGAAAATTTTGTCAAAATTTTATTTATATAGAAAATTTTCTCAATTTTTTTTTCAATAGAAAATTTTGTCAACACGTTATTTCTATAAAAATGTTGTAAAAATTTTATTTCTAAAAAATTTTGTCAAAATTTTATTTCTATTGAAATTTTTATCAAAATTTTATTTATATAGAATAGTTTCTAAAAATTTTATTTCTATAGAAAATTTTCTTAATATTTTATTTCTGTGGAATATTTTGTTAAAATTTTATTTCTCTAGAAAATTTTGTAAAAATTTTATTTTTATAGAAAATTTTGTTGAAATTTTATTTCTATAGAAAATTTTGTCAAAATTTTTTTCAATAGAAAAATTTCCAAAGGTGGACGATTTCCTTGGCGGAAATGATCTTTTCATTCCAAGTCTCATTCCTCTTAGCTGCCAAAAATCCTCTAAAATTCATAGTTAAATTAAAATTCTTAGTTTTGCTGGACGGGGAGATAAGAGAGACACTCTTAAGAGACTCTAAATTTCTATAACCCATCATTGTTCCATTGCAATGTTTAAATGTAGTTTCTGCAAAAAATGTTTCAAGCTAGTAATAGAATTTCACTTATTCTTCTATGTTTCTTTTTTTGTCTTCTCCAAACCCAAAAGTCCTGTCACAATTGCCTTAGGCCATGATGCTATAAAGAACTTCACAAGTAATAAAATAAAGCCATGTTACTAGGGATAGTTGTAAGCTGATTGGTCTTTGGTTGTTGCTATTATTCTCCACTCTCAATGTGGGGTAAAAGATACAAGAACCAATGTTGGGGTAAATGCAATTTTTCAGATCAACACCTGTCAACTTTATATGGGAAAATATTATAAACTATAAAAATGTTATTTGTGTGGTGGTTGGAAATAACAAAAAACTATGGTATGGGTAAGATAAGGTTCTTATTCTGTATATAGCGCAAATTTTCGATAGAAATAAAATGTTAACAAAATTTTCTATGGAAATAAAACTTTGACAACATTTTCTGTTGTAATAAAATTTTGCAAAAATTGTCTATATAATTAAAATTTTGATAAAAGTTTCTATAGAAATGAAATTTTTACAAAACTTTCTATTTCTATTCTATCTATTTTGCAACAATTTTCTATAGAAATAGAAATAAAGTATTGGTAGAAATAAAATTTTGATAAAAATTTTCATAGAAATAAAGTTTTGATAAACATTTTTTATAGAAATAAAATTTTGCAAAAATTTTCTATAGAAATAAAATTTTAACAAAATTTTTTATAGAATTAAAATTTTGCAAAAATTTTCTATAGAAATAAAGGTTTGATAAAAATTTTCTATAGAAATAAAATTTTGACAAAATATTCAATGGAAATAAAATTTTGCAAAAAATTCCATAGAAATAAAATTTTGACAAAATTTTTTACAGCAATAAAATTTTGACAAAATTTTCTATAAAAATAAAATTTTGACAAAATATTCTATGGAAATAAAATTTTGCAAAAATTTCCATAGAAATCAAATTTTGACAAAATTTTCTATAAAAATAAAATTTTGACAAAATATTCTATGGAAATAAAATTTTGCAAAAATTTCCATAGAAATAAAATTTTGACAAAATTTTTTACAGCAATAAAATTTTCTATAGAAATAAAATTTTGCCAAAATTTTATATAGAATTAAAATTTTGACAAAATTTTCTCTAGAAATAAAATTTTGATAAAATTTTCTCTAGAAAAAAAATTTTGAAAAAATTCTATAGATAACATTTTGAAAAAAATTTCTATAAAAATAAACTTTTAACAAAATTTTCTATGGAAATAATATTTTTATTTTATTAAAATAAAATTGTGATAAAAATTTCTATTGGAATATTTTTTTTTTTATTATATCAAAATAAAGTTTTGAGAAAATTTTCTATAAAAATAAATATTTGCAAACAATTTCTATAGAAAAAATTACAAATTTCTATGATAATCTTTGAAAAATCTAAATTTTATATCTATCTTCCCATAAAATGATACTATTACGAATCATATCACGTATTCAGAAGGATTTCGTAAATGCCATCCCTTTTGAGGGTATTTGTATATCGATGCAGTCCTATACATTTTTTGGGAACATACTCTATTTACTTACTTGTTATCATTTCATGCCATTTTGCTCTTGATTTTTTTTCACTTCCTGTCTGTCACAACGATTATATTAATGTCCTTTATGTTCATGTTTTTTTCTCCACTTTCTTTTTAGGTACGTGCCAAAAGAGTTATTAACATGATTTTTTTCTTCCCCCACAAGCGGTAATGAGTTTTGTAAGTATTACAATGTACCTGGCACTTTTTTATGAATGAAATGAATGTTGGTTGGTTATTATGGGTTAGTAACCAAAAAAAAAGGGTCATCATCAAGTACACAGGCAATTACCTGCATAAATGAAGATATTGTCAACATAAGAGCTTTTGAAATTGGACCGTTATTAAATTGTATTTGAATATTTAAATTTGCCTTGTATTCATAAAGGCTGAATGTTAAATTAAGTTATAAAGAGTTCTTGAATTCCATATAAATTAAATTAAAATTAAAATTAAAATTAAAATTAAAATCAAAATTAAAATTAAAATTAAAATTAAAATTAAAATTAAAATTAAAATTAAAATTATAATTATAATTAAAATTAAAATTAATATTAATATTAATATTAATATTAATATTAAAATTAAAATTAAAATTAAAATTAAAATTAAAATTAAAATTAAAATTAAAATTAAAATTAAAATTAAAATTAAAATTAAAATTAAAATTAAAATTAAAATTAAAATTATAATTATAATTAAAATTAAAATTAATATTAATATTAAAATTAAAATTAAAATTAAAATTAAAATTAAAATTAAAATTAAAATTAAAATTAAAATTAAAATTAAAATTAAAATTAAAATTATAATTAAATTTAAAATTAAAATTAAAATTAAAATTAAAATTAATATTAATATTAAAATTAAAGTTAAATTAAAATTAAATCAAATTAATTAAACATTTTCTACAAAAATAAAATTGTGACAACATTTTCTATAGAAATAAAATTGTGGTCAAAAATTTCCATAGAAAAAAATTCCACAGAAATATAATTTAGGCAAAACTTTCTATGGAAAAAAAATTTGTCAAAATTTTCTATAAAAATAAAATTTTGATAAAAATTTTCCAAAGAAATAAAATTTTGACAAAATTTTCTATAGAAATAAATCTAAAATTTAAAATTCACAGAAAAAAAAATTCAACAGAAATATAATTTTGACAAAATTTTCTATATAATAAATAAAATTTTGACAAAATTTTCTACAGAAATAAAATTTTTATAAAATTTACTATGGAAATAAAATTTTGACAAAATTTTCTATAGAAATAAAATTTTGACATAATTTTCTATAGAAATAAAATTTTACAAAATTTTCTATTTATACAAAATGTTGAGAAAATTGTTTATAGAAATAAAATTTTGACAAAATGTTCTATGGAAATAAAACAGTGATAAAAAATTTTCCATAGAAATAAAATTTTGACAAAATTTTCTATAGAAATAAAATTTTGACAACATTTTCTACAGAAATAAAATTTTGACAAAATTTTCTATGGAAATAAAATTTGACAAAATTTTCTATAGAAATAAAATTATTCGTTTTGTTTTGTTATTGTTGGTTTTTGTTCTTTAATCATTGTTGTTGTTTTTTTTTGATTTCAGCTTAAAACCATACATTGACTAAACTACAAGTGTAGCTTAACCAACAGAGGGAAATAATGTTTGTCAAATTTATTTAGGCAAAGCCCTATAGACTGCAAGATGGTTGGATGGACGCACGTTTCGGAATTACCACATTCCTCATCAGCATCCTTTGTTGGTTAAGCTACACTTGTAGTTTAGTCAATTTATGGTTTTAAGCTGAAATAAAAAAAAACAACAAAATAAAATTTAGACAAAATTTTCTATGGAAATATTTCTTTTACAAAATTTACTATGGAAATAAAATTTTGACAAAATTTTCTATAGAAATAAAATTTTTACAAAATTTTCTATAGAAATAAAATTTTTACAAAATTTTCTATTTATACAAAATGTTGACAAAATTGTTTATAGAAATAAAATTTTGACAAAATTTTCTACGGAAATAAAACTTTGATAAAAAATTTCCATATAAATAAAATCTTGACAAAATTTTCTATGGAACTAAAACTTTGATAACAATTTTCCATGGAAATAAAATTTTGACAAAATTTTCTATAGAAATAAAATTTTGACAAAATTTTCTATAGAAATAAAATTTTGACAGCAATTTCTATGGAAATAAAATTTAGACAAAATTTTCTATGGAAATAAAATTTTGACAAAATTTTCTATGGAAATAAAATTTTGACAAAATTTTCTATAGAAATAAAATTCTGACAAAATTTTGACAGCAATTTCTATGGAAATAAATTTTTTACAAAATTTTCTATGGAAATAAAATTTTGACAAAATTTTCTATTTATACAAAATGTTGACAAAGTTGTTTATAGAAATAACATTTTGACAATATTTTCTATGGAAATAAAATTTTGACAAAATTTTCTATAGAAATAAAATTTTGACAGCAATTTCTATGGAAATAAAATTTA
Source organism: Haematobia irritans (assembly GCF_050003625.1). Classification (NCBI taxonomy): domain Eukaryota; kingdom Metazoa; phylum Arthropoda; class Insecta; order Diptera; family Muscidae; genus Haematobia; species Haematobia irritans. The sequence continues at coordinate 12,453,053 of NC_134400.1, forward strand.
GACAAAATTTTCTATGGAAATATTTTTTGTACAAAATTTACTATGGAAATAAAATTTTGACAAAATTTTCTGTGGAAATATTTTTTTTTACAAAATTTTCTATAGAAACAAAATTTTTACATATTTTCTATTTATACAAAATGTTGACAAAATTGCTTATAGAAATAAAATTTTGACAAAATTTTCTATGGAAATAAAACTTTGATAAAAATATTCCATAGAAATAAAATTTGACAAAATTTTCTATGGAAATAAAATTTTGACAAAATTTTCTATAGAAATAAAATTTTGACAGCTATTTCTATAGAAATAAAATTTTGACAGCAATTTCTATGGAAATAATTTTTTTACAAAATTTTCTATGGAAATAAAATTTTGACATAATTTTCTATAGAAATAAAATTTTACAAAATTTTCTATTTATACAAAATGTTGACAAAACTGTTTATAGAAATAAAATTTTGACAAAATTTTCTATGGAAATAAAACTTTGATAAAAAATTTTCCATAGAAATAAAATTTTGACAAGATTTTTCTATAGAAATAACATTTTGACAAAATTTTCAAATTAAATTAAAACCACAGAAATTTCAAAAATATCAATTTTGTGCCACAGTTGTTACTCTACATTGACATGTTGACAACATTGGCCTCTTAACAGAGCTTCACTCTGTCTATTTGTCTCCCTCTCCTTCTCTCACAATTTAGAAGAGCAAAAACCTCTTCAACACCTGTTGCTTAAACCATAGACTATAGACTTTAGATAGATGAGCCATGAGTGTCAAACTATTTTTGATAGTTCCGAAGATTAAGAATAAACGAGAAAAATAAGAGCACGCTTACAATCTCTTTCGTTTTCCTTTTTGTAGTTTGCCAATTTTACACAAAATTAGAACGTGTATGATGCAACAGAGGATTTATAAATAAATTAATATATTAAAAGTTCATATTTGAACAAAAAATTGTGACCAAAATCGCGAAAATACGAAATTTAATTTTGAGCAGCATTGCTCTTTACGAACAACACAAAAGCAAATGCACGAAAATTAATGTTTGGGACTGACTCTTTACGAAAAAATCAAAACGAAATGTCAGAAAATTAATTTTTGGAACTGACACATTTTTTTTAAAGAGAATAGTGGATCATCTATCTAAAGTCTATAGTCTATGGCTTAAACCACAAACTCTCTTTATTTCGCTTTAATTGCCCACTCATACCCCGTTCGACAGCACAATGTTTATGAATTATAATGAGAGATATCAAATAGCCAAATCAAATTAGATGAAGTCAAACTGCTGACCACAAGAAAGCAATGCGAAATTATGGCACGTTTTTAATTTTTTCACGTTTTATGTGTTTTGATTTCAATATCCGCTGTGGGTTTCTTTGATAGCAGAGAGTAACGAACGCGAAAACCTCCTCACCAAACAAACTAGCATTGCATAACATGGAGTGCTGGTATTTAAAGAGCACACATCAAAGCAAACAAAAAAACAACAACAACGTGCAATTATTTGATGTAAAGACACAAAACTGCAATACCAAAATAAACCCGATGCATTTTGTACGCTTGTTTGATGGTGGCGTAAAATCGAATCGAAAGTTTAATTTTGAAACTAAGCGCAGAAGAAGGTATTGCATTAAATCACATAGCAGAGCTTTGCATCTTCTCTACCAAAGCGATAGTACGCTTGCTTTCTTTTAAATACTGGATAATCAAACTGTGAGGGACTAAAAGAAAACACAGTAACCGTTTATTCAGAACATGAACATATGTAATTGTACAACACTGGCATCAGCTGTTTACATAAATTCAAACAAAAAAAAATGAATAAATTATTCAAATTGTAGCAAATATTTGCAAATGTTACTTTATAATTTACTTTATTGCTTTTTCTTGAACAAATTAATCGCAATAACGAACTATTATGAATCGAAGATAAGTCACTTTACGAAATATCAACTTGGCAGCACTGGCGAGATATTCTGGATAGACCACCAGGGTAACGATGTTCTGGATAGTTCGTACAAATATTTCATCTAGTACTAAAGTTTGTCAAATAAATATTTTTTTTATAATTTTTGTATGAATTTTTATGCTTTCTAGTGCTTGTCTAAAACAATTTCAATTCACAATTTTTCTAGATTGGATTTAGCATTTTTTCGACAAAATTTTAATAATTTGTACCATTTTATTAATTCTTATTCGGTTTTTAACCCATTTCAAGCAAAAAAAGTTAAAATTACACATTAGAAATATTAAAAAAGCTAGGTATAAAAAAATGTAATCAAAAGATCTTTCTGTTTAGTTGAAATAAAGTGGAAGAGCTTTTAACATTGTGCTTTAAGAAAAACTTCAAATTTTGTTTTTGCTGGGAGTAAATGAAAAAAATTAAAAACAAAATCTGATTTTTTTGCTTTTACAGAAAATACTTCATAAGAAAGGGGAATTTCGTTTGTCTAAAATTTCGTTGGGTAGGAAAATATATTTTCTTTGGGTGTATATAAAATTGAACTAAAACAAAAAAAATTTCGTAGACAAACTTATATTATTACATTTTGAGTGTTATTGTCGTGTGATGCCTATGGATCGTACAAAGAAATTTGAATTTTGACATTTTGTATAAAAATAAAAATTTGACAAAAATTTCTATAGAAATAAAATTTCGACAAAATTTTCTATAGAAATAAAATTTCGACAAAATTTTCTATAGAAATAAAATTTTGACAAAATTTTCTATAGAAATAAAATTTTGACAAAATTGTCAATAGAAATAAAATTTTGACAAAATTTCTATAGAAATAAAATTTTGACAAAAATTTCTATAGAAATAAAATTTCAACAAAATTTTCTATAGAAATAAAATTTTGACAAAATTAGAATTTTTGATTTTATTCGATCTTTCTATTGAATTTTGACAGAATTTTCTATAGAAATAAAATATCGACAAAATTTTCTATAGAAATAAAATTTTGACAAAGTTTTCTATAGAAATAAAATTCTGACAAAATTTTCTATAGAAATAAAATTTTCCAAAAATTTTATAGAATTAAACTTTTGGCAAAATTTTCTTTAGAAATAAAGTTAACGACAAAATTTTGCTACAGAAATATAATTTTGAAAGTATTTTTTTTTTTGGGTATATAAAATTGAACTAAAACAAGATAATTATTTTACAAAACAAAATTTACACACATTGGACTTTATTGTCCTGTATAGAGAACTATCTGGAACTAAAACAAAATAAAACAAGTAAGGAAAGTCTAAAGTCGGGCGGGCCCGACTATATTATACCCTGCACCACTTTGTAGATCTAAATTTTCGATACCATATCACATCCGTCAAATGTGTTGGGGGCTATATATAAAGCTTTGTCCCAAATACATACATTTAAAGATCACTCGAACTGGACAGAATTTTATAGACTTCTACAAACTCAATAGACACAATGTTAGTAAAAAATATGGGAACATTTAAATCTGAAGCAATTTTAAGGAAACTTCGCAAAAGTTTATTTATGATTTATCGCTCGATATATATGTATTAGAATTTTAGGAAAATTAGAGTCTTTTTTAAAAGTTTTCGACTAAGCAGTGGCGATTTTACAAGGAAAATGTTGGTATTTTGACAATTTTTGTCGAAATCAGAAAAACATATATATGGGAGCTATATCTAGATCTGAACCGATTTCAACCAAATTTGGCACGCATAGCTACAATGCTAATTCTACTCCCTGTGCAAAATTTCAACTAAATCGGAGTTAAAATTGGCTTCTGTGGTCATATGAGTGTAAATTGACGAAAGCTATATATGGGAGCTATATCTAAATCTGAACCGATTTCAACCAAATTTGGCACGCCTAGATACAATGCTAATTCTACTCCCTGTGCAAAATTTCAATTTAATCGGAGTAAAAGATTGGCCACTGTGGTCATATGAGTGTAAATCGGGCGAACGATATATATGGGAGCTATATCTAAATCTGAACCGATTTCAATAAAATTTGGCACACTTGACTAAAGTACTAATTGTTCTTCTTGTGCAAAATTTTAAGCAAATTAGGGTAAAACTCTGGCTTCTGGGGCCATATAAGTCCATATCGGGCGAAATATATATATATATATATATATATATATGGGAGCTATATCTAAATCTGAACCGATTTCTTCCAAAATCAATAGGTTTCTATTCTGAGCCAAAACACATACTTGAAGTCGATTGGACTAAAACTACGACCTAGACTTTGATTACAAAAATGTGTTCACGGACAGACAGACATGGGTATATCGACTCAGGAGCCCACCCACCCTGAGCATTTTTGCCAAAGACACCATGTGTCTATCTCGTCTCCTTCTGGGTGTTGCAAACATATGCACTAACTTATAATTGTTCCACAGTGTGACGCAGGGTATAGATACGTTTTTGAATGTTTTAATTTAGCACCTTTTTAACGATGGCTTTTTTTTTGTTCCGTGTAAATAATTATCTTAAGTTTTCAAATGATCAGACCACTGTGCATCATCAGCACACTCTCTGGAATGCTTTTCAATGTTCATTTGTTTATATTATATAAGATTATATCCACACAAATATTATTGAACGAACAACATTTGCTGATTATCTCTTAATCTCTATAAGCATGAAAATCACTCTCTTTTCTCAAATTCTCTTCCTATGTAAAGTTTCTCTCTCTCTCTTTGGGGTATTTGGAAAGTGTTTTTTGCTATTCGTTTACTGTTTTATGCTTTCGTATAACTGCCGCCACAACTAGCATTTGTTTGTGGATCATAAATGCACTCCATCCAAACAAGCAACACTACATACGTATACACTCGATTGGCTGTGTGGGTTATTGTTGTTGGTGTTGTTTTTAATAGGCAAAAAAATAATCGTCATAAAGTAGGGTGGTTGTTGGTGGGGGTAGCTCTAAGAGTTGTGTGTTCGTGAGTTGTTATTGTTTTTGTATTGCTTCCATCAACAGCAGCAGCTTCATGATTGTGGAGCTCGGCAGTTAGTTGCCAAAAGGTTTCGATTGTGAACGGTTGTTTAGTGCGGTGTCGTTGCAATTGAGACTGTGTTTATTTGTTCGTGTTTCGTCCATTTGTGTTTTTCCTAATTTCGTGTTTGTTTTTTGTACAACCTGCATTTTAACATAGGAAAACGAGAGGCGCGCCACTTAAAAAACCAGCAACAAACAAACATAAGAGACAATATAACAATTGTAGTACTGGCATATGTGCGTGTGTTGCTTTAGGCGCCCTCCGCCCCCTCCTCTTTTTCAGTGTGTGTGGTGCATAACCAAGTGGGAACCGAAAAGAAAGGTTTCAATTTCAAAGTGACAACGTAAGACAGCTTTTGATGTTGTTGTTGTTTTTTATTATTATAATTCTTTTTGAATTTTTCATCTGTTCATCAAGTGCGAGAGTTTAATTTGCGGTGGTTTTGTTTTGATTGCTTGCATATCTTTTAATGTGGTTTGTTTTTTGAGAAATAGAAAAAAATAAACGGAAAACACACTGGAAACAAATTAAATAAAAAATTAAAAAGACATTGTTCTTTGGTGTAAAATGTGAAATTGATTTTTTTTGTTCTCCTTCTCCGGTAAACCCGTTATGGTTGCAGTTGCTTGGCGGGGTATGTATGCAATCTGACAGTGGTTATTGGTAGCTAAGAAAACAACTTTTATCGTCAGCTTCATCGCGTTACCTTCATCGCCGATCTGTATAGTATCTCTACGATAACTCTACATGCTGCAGATTTCGTCATAAGCGAAGGGTTAAGCTCCGAATAAGTAAAAAATAATTATATATAAGCAAATAATTGTGTTATTATTATAACCTACCTTATGGGATGGGAGGATATACAAGCATTTATAGTGCATCGACACAGTGGTGTATCTTTGTGAAATTCTAAATCAATCTGATCCTATCTATCCAGTCGTCTGCTAGCTTTCAAAAACAAAAAATCAAACATCGACTTCAATTTTTTCCAGCAATACTATGAAACCTCTCAAACCTGGACAGACTGAAGAACGATTACCTCTCAAAAGTGAAACATTTTTTTTTGTAAGACGTTTGTTATCACATTACAATGAACCTCTCATACATGGACACCTCCCAAATGTGGACGAAATTAACCTTTTCACCGCCAAGCCTAAATTATATGAAGCCATTCGCATTGCCATTTATATTTTGAATGTTATTGTCGTGTTATGCAGATGGATCAAAAAAAGAAAATTGAAATTTTGACAAAATAAAATTAGTCAAAATTTTATTTCTGCAGAAAATTTTGTCAAAATTTTATCTCCATAGAAAATTTTGTCAAAATTTTATTTCTATAGAAAATTTTGAACAAATTTTATTTATAGAAAATTTTGTCAAAATTTTATTTCTATAGAAAATTTTGAACAAATTTTATTTATAGAAAATTTTGTCCAAATTTTATTTCTATAGAAAATTTTGTCCCACTTTTATTTCTATAGAAAATTTTGTCAAAATTTTATTTCTATAGAAATTTTTGTCAACATTTTATTTTTATAGAAAAATTAATTAAAATTTTATTACTATAGAAAATTTTTTCAAAATGTTATTTCTATAGAAAAGTTTGACAAAAAATAATTTTTATAGAAATTCTATTAAAATTTTATATCTATAGAAATTTTATCAAAATCTTACTTTATAGAAAATTTTGTCAAAATTTTATTTCCATAGAAAATTTTGTCCAAATTTTATTTTTTATAGAAAATGTTGTCAAAATGTTATTTCAATAGAAAATTTTGACAAAAATTAATTTTCATAGAAATTCTATTCAAATTTTAAATCTATAGAAAATTTTATCAAAATCTTACTCTATAGAAAATTTTGTCAAAATTGTATTTCTATAGAAAATTTTGTCCAAATTTTTTTTTATACCCACCACCATAGAATGGTGACGGGGGTATAATAAGTTTGTCATTCCGTTTGTAACACATCGAAATATCGATTTCCGACTATATAAAGTATATATATTCTTGATCAGGGAGAAATTCTAAGACGATATAACGATGTCCGTCTGTCCGTCTGTCTGTCTGTTGTAATCACGCTACAGTCTTCAATAATGAAGCAATAGTGCTGAAATTTTGCACAAACTCGTCTTTTGTCTGCAGGCAGGTCAAGTTCGAAGATGGGCTATATCGGTCCAGGTTTTGATATAGTCCCCATATAAACCGACCTCCCGATTTGGGGTCTTTGGCTTATAGAAATCGTAGTTTTTATCCAATTTGCTTGAAATTTGAAATCTAGAGGTATTTTATGACCACAAAGAGGTGTGCCAAAAATGGTGAGTATCGGTCCATATTTTGGTATAACCCCCATATAGACCGATCTCCCGATTTTACTTCTTGGGCTTATAGAAACCACAGTTTTTATCCAATTTACCGTAAATTGGAAATCGAGAGGTACTTTAGAACCGTAAAGAGGTGTGCCAAAAATGGTGAGCATCGGTCCATGTTTCGGTATGATCCCCATATAAACCGACCTCCCGATTTGGGGTCTTGGGCTTATAGAAACCGTAGTTTTTATCCAATTTGCCTGAAATTGAAAATCTAGAGGTACTTGAGGACCATCAAAAGGTGTGCCGAAAATTGTCCATATCGTTCCATGTTTTGGTATAGCCCCCATATAGGCCGATCTCCCGATTTTACATCTTGGGTTTATAGAATCCGTAGTTTATATACAATTTGTCTGAAATTGGAAATTTATAGGTATTTTAGAACCATAAAGAGGTGTGCCACAAATGGTGAGTATCGGTCCATGTTTTGGTATAGCCCCCATATAGAGCGAAATCGGGAATCTAGAGGTATTTTCTTATAAATCCAGAATCTGATATAGTCCTCATAGGTGAAATCTTTAAATTTATCTTCGGGAAGTGTCCTCAAGCCCTCCTGAAATTTCAAAGGAAACCCTAATATTTGGTTCATGGTGGTGGGTATTTAAGATTCGGCCCGGCCGAACTTACTGCTGTATATACTTGTTTAAAATATAGTCGACCATTACAATGTGCGGAATGTATGAGTACTCTTCACTATCATTATCCCAAAACCAAAAACTTCAACTCGTCTTGTCTTATAGGAAAAATAACATATTTTCTTCACAATAAATTTTGATTTGTTTAATTTCGTGTACATAGATACAACACCATGGACGCAGGGTCATACACAGCTGCTCTGTCGTTTATTTTGTTGAGCGCAATCCAGATGTTACTGGTTGTATATTTTACATTATAAACCAAGCTAATGATGTATTTTGTAATGAATTATATAAAGTATGTTTAAAAAAGTTTTTCTCACTATATAATTAGCTTCCCGTAGAAGGAAATATTTTTTTTTTTACATTTGGGCGACACTTTAATTAGTAAATAGGTGCATTTTAAATATGAATCTGCAAGAAAACTTAATTTTATCGAGCTAACTGCTTCTTCGTCGTCAAAGGGTTAAAATACACAAAGAACTAATTCGGATTAGTCACTATAACATCATAGAATATCCCTCATATGTTACCAGATTTTGTTTTATTATGCATAGCACTGTATATGTGTCGCTCATTGTTGTGTAAAGATTATTTTTGTTTTTTTTTTTTGTTAATATAAACAATCGTAATCGTCCACTTTGTGTTCAGCAAAAATATTGGGAAAAAAATAATGAAGATGGGAGATTGTCTCGCATAATACAAAATGTTTCAGTTACGATGTTCAATACAATTCAATTTCATTTTTTTTAACCAAAACTCACAAATAATATTAAACAACAACAATAGAAGAGTTGAATTAAACTCTTCTATTGTTGTTGCTCATATAAGTACTCTTTAATTGAGTACCCATAAAAAAACACAAAACAAATTATAAATATTATTATAAAAAATAATTCATGATAAAAAATCCAAAATCTGCAGAAAATTCTTTAGAAAAAAATCCAAGAAACCTAAACAACAATTGATAAATCTTTGAGAAACAACAAATAACACTCCCATTCCATACACAATGCAAACGCTGTGCGATAAACTGCATGCTTAAAGCATTGACCCATACACTCACACCTACACAAGTAGAGTAGACTTCGTATATACAGGTATACGCCTGAGTGTTTTGTATGAAAGTGAAATGAGCATTAGTCATTGAACTGACCACAGATCAGGGATGGAAAATGCAATACTATAGTACTTTTTTCAATACTTTTTCAACCTGGCCAGTACCGCAGTACCCCCGCGAATGATTTAGTACCTTTTGTGTAGACATTTTTCGATGTCTACACAAAATATCAGATTTATGGTACAATAGTTTTGACAAAATATTTTAATATTTTGAGAAAGTCTTTAACAAACTTATTTGCTAATAGTCTTTTACAAATTCGGCAAAACCGACATGCGGGAAGAAAATCTCGATTTTGTATGAATTTCAGGACTGTTTTAGTCGAAAAAAGCAAGCGATTATATATTACGCTTCCACACGAACCCTTTCTAAGAAGGTAGCGATCGCGTCCTAAAATACGGTCACGGTCGAAACTTGAGACAAAAAAAATATAACAATATTTGGAGAAAATCTTACCAAAAACTGCAAAAAAAAAACAAGTATATACGGCCATAAGTCCGGCCAGGCCGAAGCTTATGTACCCTGGATTGCGTAGATACTTCTACGGAAGACTGTCATCCACAATCGAATTACTTGGGTTGCGGTAACACTTGCCGATGGCAAGGTATCTTAAAACTTCCTAACACCGTCTTCTAAATTACAAGGTAGTCCATACGTAGTATATATTAAACTAAAAAAACCGATTAAATACGTATATAATTAAGTTTAAAGTTTCTATAGAAATAAAATTTTGACAACATTTTCTATAGAAGTAAAATTTGGAAAAAAAATTTCTATAGAAATAAAATTTGCAAAAATTTTTCTATAGAAATAAAATTTTGACAAAATTTTCTATAGAAATAAAATTTTGACAACATTTTCTATAGAAGTAAAATTTGGAAAAAAATTTCTATAGAAATAAAATTTGCAAAAATTTTTCTATAGAAATAAAATTTTGACAAAATTTTCTATAGAAATAAAATTTGGAAAAAATTTTCTATAGAAATAAAATTTGGAAAAAATTTTCTATAGAAATAAAATTTTGACAAAATTTTCTATAGAAATAACATTTTGACAATGTTTTCCATAAAAATAAAATTTTGGTAGATTATTTTTGGCTCGAGTGGCAAACCATGAATATGAACCAATATGGACCAATTTTTGTGTGATTGGGGATCGGCTATATATAACTATAGACCGATATGGACCAATTTTGGCATGGATATTAGCGGCCTTATACTAACACCACGTTGCAAATTTCAACCGGATCGGATGAATTTTGCTCCTTCAAGAGGCTCCGGAGATCAAATCTGGGGAACGGTTTATATGGGGGCTATATATAATTATGGACCGATATGGACCAATTCTTGTGTGTTTGTTAGAGACCACATTCTAACACCATGTTCCAAATTTCTACCGGATCGGATGAATTTTGCTCCTCCAAGAGGCTCCGGAGGACAAATCTGGGAATCTATATATATGGGGACTATATATAATTATGGACCGATATGGACCAATTTTCGCATGGTCATTAGAGAACATATACCAACATCATGTACCAAATTTCAGCCGCATCGGATGAAAATTTCGTTTCTTAGAGGCTCCGCAAGCCAAATCGGGGGATCGGTTTATATGGGGGCTATATATAATTATGGACCGATGTGGACCAATTTTTGCATGGTTGTTAGAGACCATATATTAACACCATGTACCAAATTTCAGCCGGATCGGATGAAATTTGCTTCTCTTAGAGCAATCGCAAGCCAAATTTGGGGGTCCGTTTATATGGGGGCTATACGTAAAAGTGGACCGATATGGCCCATTTGCAATAGCATCCGACCTACATCAATAACAACTACTTGTGCCAAGTTTCTAGTCGATAGATTGTTTCGTTCGGAAGTTAGCGTGATTTCAACAGACGGACGGACATGCTCAGATCGACTCAGAATTTCACCACGACCCAGAATATATATACTTTATGGGGTCTTAGAGTAATATTTCGATGTGTTGCAAACGGAATGACAAAGTTAATATACCCCCATCCTATGATGGAGGGTATAAAAATATTATTTTACAAAAATTTATTTCTTCAGAAAGTTTTGTCAAAATTTTATTTCTTCAAAAAATTTTGTCAAAATTTTTTCTCTTTTGGAAAATTTTGTCAAAATTTTATTTTATTTATTTTCAATATTTTATTTCTATAGAAAATTGTGTCAAAATTTTATTTCTATAGAAAATTTTCTCAAAAATTTATCTTCAGAAAATTTATGAAATTTTATTTTCATTAAAATTCAGTCTAAAGGAACTCTTGACAATTATCTTCCAAGGGAATAATTTTTGTAGAAATTTAGAGAAGAGTACTTTTTCGCTCAAAAAATACCTTTTTTGTACTTTCTTAAAAATTGTATTTTCCAACCCTGCCACAGATAGGTGTGGATGGAGAGAAGCTCTTGTCTATTGAGGTGGAGAGTTTGTGTAAAGATGTCGCTGACAAGATGTCACAGCTTATGGTACATCAACAACAACGACAAGTGTCTATTAAGCAATAATATCTGCTTTTTTAATTAAATGAAATTCAAAGGTGTTAAATAATTTAGTAAACATGCTACGAAAATACTTTCTAATTTGGAATTTAAAATATTAAAAAGTAAAGAAGAAAGCTAAATTAAAATTAAAATATCCCAGCCACAAATATTGCAAACATTTATTTTAAAGCGGGATGGAAATAAAATTATGAAAAAGTTTTCTATAGAAATAAAGTTTTGACCAAATTATCTACAGAAATAAAATTTTGCCAAAAATTTTCTATAGAAATAAAATTTTGCAAAAATTTTCTATAGAAATAAAATTTTGCCAAAAAATTTCTATAGAAATAAAATTTTGCAAAAATTTTCTATAGAAATAAAATTTTGACAAAATATTCTATAGAAATAAAATTTTCACAAAATTTTCTATAGAAATAAAATTTTGACAAAATTTTCAATAGAAATAAACTTTTTACAACATTTTCGATAGAAATAAAATTTGGACAGAATTTTCTATATAAATAAAATTTTGACAAAGTTTCCTATAGAAAGAAAATTTTGACAAAATTTTCTATATAAATAAAATTTTATCTAATTTTACAATTTTGACAAAATTTTCTATAGAAATAAAATTTTTACAACATTTTCTATAGAAATAAAATTTTGCAAAAATTTTCTATAGAAATAAAATTTTGATAAAATTTTCTATAGAAATAAAATTTTGACAAAATTTTCTATAGAAATAAACTTTTTACAACATTTTCTATAGAAATAAAATTTTGACAAAATTTTCTATAGAAATAAAATTTTGACAAAATATTCTATAGAAATAAAATTTTGACAAAATTTTCTATAGAAATAAAATTTTGGCCAAATTTTCTATAGAAATAAAATTTTTACAAAATTTTCTATAGAAATAAAATTTTTACAAAATGTTCTATAGAAATAAAATTTTCACGAAATTTTCTATAGAAATAAAATTTTCACAAAATTTTCTATAGAAATAAAATTTTGACAAAATTTTCAATAGAAATAAACTTTTTACAACATTTTCGATAGAAATAAAATGTGGACAGAATTTTCTATATAAATAAAATTTTGACCAAATTTTCTATAGAAATAAAATTTTGAAAAAATATTCTATAGAAATAAAATTTTGACAAAATTTTCTATAGAAATAAAATTTTGACAAAATTTTCTATAGAGATAAAATTTTGACCAAATTTTTTATAGAAATAAACTTTTCTATAGAAATAAAATTTTGACAAAATTTTCTATAGAAATAAAATTTTGAGAAAATTTTCTATATAAATAAAATTTTGAGAAAATTTTCTATAGAAATAAAATTTTGAATAAATATTCTATAGAAATAAAATTTTGAATAAATATTCTATAGAAATAAAATTTTGACAAAATTTTCTATAGAAATAAAATTTTGACAAAGTTTCCTATAGAAATAAAATTTTGCAAAACCTTTCTATAGAAATAAAATTTTGACAATATTTTCTATAGAAATAAAATTCTGATAAAGTTAGTTTCCTATAGAAATAAAATTTTGCAAAACTTTTCTATAGAAATAAAATTTGGACAGAATTTTCTATATAAATAAGTTGTTTACAAAATTTTCTATTATGGTTTTATTTTCTTTCAAAATTTTCTCCATCCTCGAACTTTTCCATTTGCATTGTGTGTTAGGTCATAAAACAAGACAGTGGAATGAATAAATTTAAACCACACAATCGGTAATTATGTCAAGTTCATGATACATTTCGTGTCGTATAAATTTGGTCAATGACAATTCTCAAGGGGTTAAATAATTAAATGATGCCATTTTCCCTTTCAATTTCTTTTGAGAATTAAAAGTATGTTTGAACGACGTAATTACTTTTATTGTGTTTTGGAATTTGTTTAGAAGGTCAAGGCTGGAGATGTGATGAGACCAAAGGAAAAATAATTGTGTTATGCACTATTGGTGAATTAATTGGTTTTTTATATATACACATTTTGTGTAATCCAATATTTGCAAAAAAATGATCAAATAAAAGTGAAAATAATATGGTCAATATTTCATAGTATTACAATCATCACAATATTCCTCATCAAGTAGGGATAGCAGACTACATAAAAAATTGCATATTTTGTTCTATATGGTTTAACTAGGAAAAAAATTATGAAGGCAAACACTACAACTAAGTCCGTCCGTCTGTCTATCTCGGAGCTGACTGATTTTTACTTCCACCATGATTGGGCATATGGAAATCGAAAGTAAACTTTTAAATCTCTAATAAAGAAATATATATTGGCGTATTTGTTTATATAAACAAATTTAGATATTTATACCACAAAAACAAATAAGTTTAAATATGTTTCCTTATATTTTTTTGTACTATTCATATTCGTTCATATTTATACAAGTGCTTGTTAACCTATGTTATGTACGGTTCATTCAATTCCAATATAATAACCAACACACCCCTAACGTCATTATCATTATTATATAAAAAATTAACATTGTGTGATATGTGTGTTTTAATTTTTAATGCATAATTCTTACTTGTGAGTTTATTGATATGTGAAATGTGAATAACTGAAGCAAAATAATTAGCCATAATTCTGGGAAACCAATATGACATTTTCACTGAATATGTGACATCAACCAATTCGTTCCGAAAATTCATCAATTAAATTTTATTCCTATAGAAAATTTTATCAAAATTTTATTTCTATAGAAAATTTTGTCAAAATTTTATTTCTATAGAAAATTTTGTCAAAATTTTATTTCTGTAGAAAATTTTATCAAAATTTTATTTCTCTAGAAAATTCTGTTTTTATTTTTTTTTTTTTAGAAAATTTTGTCAAAATTTTATTTGTATAAAAATTTTGGCAAAAATTAATTTAGATAGAAAATTTTGTCAAAATTTTATTTCTATAGAAAATTTCTAAAAAAATTAATTTCAATAGAAAATTTTTGCAAAATTGTATATTGAAAATTTTTGAAAATGTTATTTCTATAGAAAATTTTGCAAAATTTCATTTCTATAGAAAATTTTGCAAAATTTCATTTCTATAGAAAATGTTTGCAAAATTTTATTTCTATAGAAAATTTTTGAAAATTTTTATTTTTTCCTTTTCATGTTGGCCTGATACTGAAACAGGCAATTAACGTCCAAGTGCATGATATTTCAATTCACAATTATTATTTGAGCTTATTTGTCCATAAAAGCTCGAATAATAATTGTGAATTAAAAAATTTTATTTCTATAGAAAATTTTCCAAAATTTAAATTCTATAGGAAATTTTATTAAAATTTTATTTCTATAGAAACTTTTGTCAAAATTTTATTTCTATAGAAACTTTTGTCAAAATTTTATTTCTATAGAAAATTTTGTCAACATTTTATTTCTATAGAAAATTTCAAAAAAAAATTATTTTTATAGAAAATTTTG
Organism: Haematobia irritans; assembly: GCF_050003625.1. NCBI lineage: Eukaryota > Metazoa > Arthropoda > Insecta > Diptera > Muscidae > Haematobia > Haematobia irritans. The sequence goes on from NC_134400.1 coordinate 12,468,128, forward strand.
TCAAAATTTTATTTGTATAAAAAATTTTGGAAAAATTTTATTTCTCTACAAAAATTTTCTCAATTTTTTTTAATAAATTTTGTCCAAACTTTATTTCTATAGAAAATTTTGTTACAATTTTATTTCTATAGAAAATTTCCTAAATTTTTTTATCTATAGAAAATTTTGTCAACATTTTATTTCTAAAAAAATAAAATTTTCCATAGAAGAATTTTGTCAAAATTTTATTTTTATAGAAAATTTTGCGAACTTTAATTTCTATAGGAAATTTTATTAAAATTTTATTTCTATAGAAGCTTTTGTCAAAATTTTATTTCTATAGAAAATTTTGTCAACATTTTATTTCTATAGAAAATTTCATAAAAATTTTATTTTTATAGAAAATTTTGTCAAAATATTATTTGTATAAAAAATTTTGTAAAAATTTTATTTGTATAAAAAATTTTGTAAAAATTTTATTTCTCTACAAAAATTTTCTTAATTTTTTTTCTAATAAATTTTGTCTAAATTTTATTTCTATAGAAACTGTTGTTACAATTTTATTTCTATAGAAAATTTTCTAAATTTTCAACATTTTATTTCTATAGAAATAACATTTTCTTCTAAGGAAAATTTTGTCAAAATTTTATTTTTATAGAAAATTTTGCCAAAATTTTATTTCTAAAAAAAATTTTTTCATTTTAATTTGTATAGAAAATTATGTCAAAATTTTTTTTCAATAGAAAATTTTATTTCTATAGAAAATTTTGTCAAAATTTTATTTCTCTCAAAATTTAATTTCCATAGAAAATTTTGTGAAAACTTAATTTCGATGCAAAATTTTGTCAAAATTTTATTTCTATAGAAAATTTTGCAAAATTTCATTTCTATAGGAAATTTTTGAAAATGTTGTTTCTATTTCTCTAGAAAATTTTGTCAAAATATTATTTCCATAGAACTTTTTTTTTTAATTTTATTTCTCTAAAAAATTGGTCAATATTTTATTTCTATAGGAATTTTGTCAAGATTTTATGTCTATAGAAAATTTTGTCAATTTTTTAAATTAATATTAAGATAAATATTTTTATTACATTTTTCTACTTTATCCTTAAATCGGCTGGTCCTTTCAGCTGTGAAGAAATTTGTTGGGTTCTCTATTAGTAGTAGTAGTTAAGGACAATAGGAATCTGGTAGAATTGTTTTGTCCTACGAAAGAAAAAATTTCTCTGAGAAATAAAATTTTTTATTAGGTTTTCATTAGTTTTGCTCAAATCAAATGGTCCCATAAATATTGAATTAATTACTTAAATTCCCTAATAGTAGTTGGGGATAGTAGGAATATCGTTCTCCAGTAGTAGTTGGGAACGTTAGGAATACCGTTAAATTGATTAAATACTCCACCTGTTACACCCTCTGGCCCATAAAATTTTGCCCTTCCGGCAAGAGCACAAAATAAAATGCATTTTCATGAGCCACCAAACAGACAAAAGTTAAAAAGAACAAACAAAAAAAACATTATTTGACGCCAACAACTCTTTGTTATTCTTTGCAACCACTTTTTCATGGAGGATTGCGTTTTACTTTCTTTTTTAATATGTTTTCTATTCACAGGCTTTATTTGAATACATTTTTTGTGTGATATATTTGGATTTTTTTTTGGGGGATTTTCTTCTCGTCGCAGAAAATACGACAAAGTGTGATGAGATGGTATTGTATAAATGCGTGTCTAACCATTTTCTCTATTATGTGTTATGTTTCGGAAAACTATAGAAGGGAAATTGAAGAAGGAAAATATATAAACAAACACAAAATTTTTTTGTTCTTTTTTTGTGGTGTTACCCACATACATATGTTAAGGATACAAAAATCCTTTCTATTTAACTAACTACTAGATGAGGATGTGCATAGTTTTGTTTTTTGTTTTTCTTCTTTTTTCTGTTTTTTATTCAAAGTGTTTTGCATTTCAACCATCATCCATTTGGGTTTTGTTAGGGGGTTTCCCAGCTTAACCACATAGGCTGTAGTAATAGAAAAAAACTGTATGCAAATTTAAATAAAAAAATAATGTGAACACAGGGTTTCTTATTGTATAATTTCAGAAAAAAAAACACACAAACAAAAAGGATGCATTTATTTAAAGGATTTATTAAAAGGTCATGAGTGTATGGAATTAATCTTTTATTCAATATCAACGGCCATGAAAATTTCATTAGCACTAGAATAAAAAAATATGTCATTATTTACCCCAGAGATTAGATTAAGTGGCTGCCTGTTGGAATTACGGTTGCCTCAGTTGGTAGAATTCTACCAAACTTGGTAAATTTTTTTATTGTTTGATAGATTGGTAGAATTCTTGACGTTTTGGTAACTTTGGAAAGTATTCCTCTTCTAGAAACAAAATTTTGACAACATTTTCCATAGAAATAAAATTTTGACAAAAATATTCTATAGAAATAAAATTTTGAGAATATATTCTAGAGAAATGCATTTTTGACAAAATTTTCTATAAAAATAAAATTTTTACAAAATTTTCTATAGAAATAACATTTTGCAAAAATTTTCTATAGAAATAACATTTTGCAAAAATTTTCTATAGAAATAAAATTTTGCAAAAAATTTCTATAGAAATAAAATTTTGATAAAATTTTCACAGAAATAAAATTTTGATAAAATTTTCATAGAAATAAAATTTTGATAAAATTTTCTTAGAAATAAATGTTTCCAAACATTTTCTATAGAAATAAAATTTTGACAACTTTTTCTATAGAAATTTTGACAAAAAATTCTATAGAAATACAATTCTGACAAAATTTTCTATAAAAATAATATTTTCTTTAGAAATAAAATTTTGACAAAATTTTATATAGAAATAAAATTTTGACAAAATTTTCTAGAGAAATAAATTTTTGACAACATTTTCTATAGATATAACATACAATTTTGATAACATTTTCTTAGAAATAAAAGTTTGCAAAAAATTTCTTAAAAAATACAATTTTGACAAATATTTCTATAGAAATAAAATTTTGGAAAAATTTTTTATAGAAATTAAATTTTCTTTAGAAATAAAATTTTGACAAAATTTTCTACGGAAATATAATTTTGAGAAAATTTTCTACAGAAATATAATTTTAAGAAAATTTTCTATACAAACAAAAACAAATTGACAAGAATTTTATAGAAATACAATTTTGACTAAATTTTTCTAAATTTTCTTTAGAAATAAAATGTTGACAAAATTTTCTATAGAAATAAAATATTAACAAAAAAAATTATAGAAATAAAATTTTGACAAAATTTCCTATAGAAAAAAATTCAGATTTGTTTTAATTTGCACAAATAAACAAAAGATTACACGCTTCTATTTTTTCGACCATAGCCAATTTTCAAGGTAATTTCGAAACAATTTCTACTAGTAGTTGGGGACAGTCTCGTTGATTTTGTTTAACCACAATCTGCCAAAGAAAACAGTAGCTTTGGCAGATTTATTCTTAACTTTTCATTGTTAACCTTCAAATCAAATGGTCCCATAAATATTGAATTAATTTAGTAAATTTTCTAGTAGTAGTGGGGGATAGTAGGAATGTAGCATTTTTCCATTTTTTTAATTTGTTTTTTTTTTTTTTAATATATTTAATGGAATTTTCTCTTTTTTTTTTGTTTAATTAAATTTTTTATTTTCAACCAGAGTGCGAAACTAATTCAATGTTTATGGGACACACTGAATTAATGTCGCTAATTCCATGTAGTAGTTGGGGACAGTTTTGGCCGTGTACAAATTCCATTTTTCCAGAATTTAAATTAGGCAATTTCATTCGATTTGAAAAAAAATACATTTTTGAAATGTACCTACATTTTCGTAACGTAAATTTCTACTAGTAGTTGTGAACAGTAGGAATATCGTTGATTTTGTTTAAGCACAATTTGCCGAAGAAAACAATAGATGCTTGTTTTCAATTACATAACTCATATAAAATCGATTTTTTCTAAGCTTTTCATTTCATTAATCCTGAAATCAAATAATCCCGTATATATTGAATTTATATCGTAAATTTCCTAGTAGTAATTGGGGACAGTAGGAATGACGTTCATATAGGACAATGGTAGATTTTCTTGCTTTATCCTTAAATCAGCTGGTGCTTTCAACTGTGAAGATTTTTTTTTAATTCTTCAGTTGTATTAGTAGTAGTAGTAGTTGAGGACAATAGGAATTTCGTTGATTTCGTTGCCCAAGAAAAAATATGTATCGTCAAATCAAATGGTCCAATAAATATTGAATTAATTTCTTAAATTCCCTCGTAGTATTTGGGTATACTAGGAATCTCGTTCTCTAGTAGTAGTTGGGCATAGAATCAACCTCGTTTATATTATTTTTGAGCATAGGCCAATTTTGTGTTTTCAAATACAATGTATATAAAATGAAATTTTTTATATTGTATTATATTTGTATATTTGTTTCTGTTTTTTTTTTTTTTTTTGCAAAAGTCCACTTTTTCCAGAATTTGAAATACTCGTCTTGTCAACTTCAGAGTCAATATTCGATTAGGCATTTTCACTCGATTTGCAAAACACGAAATAAAAAAGATTACAAAAGGTCTATAAAAATGTAAATGTTTCAAGTAAATTTCTAGTAGTAGTTGGGAACTGTAGGAATCTCGTTGATTTTGTTTAAGCACAATCTGCCCAAGAAATCAATAACTTTTTTCAATTATATCTCTGATATAAAATTCATTTTTTAATTAGCTTTCCATTGTTAATCCCTTTGTCCAGCTATAAATTTAGGCAATAAGAGCGCGAAAAGGGTAATTTGACTGCCGGAGATCTCTTAACAAGAGGGCTAAGCATTTTAAATTTAGTTATGCATACTATTTTGTTTATTTAAATGAGATCTACAGGGACGATCCTATAGGGTCTGCGGGTTAATTACGCTTCCCCGAAAAATCAACTTTGTCGTGATTGTGCAACAGGTGAAATGTCTCCACTTTACTTGATTGCTATTTAACACAAAAGTATTTTTGCCTTTTTGTTGTTTTCTTCGCCGCCGTTTTATATTTCCGATTATCGTTTGCCATACTTAATTCGAGCAGCCATAATTTATGTCCCATATATATGAGATTGAATGTGAATATGAGTTTGTATAAAATAAGGCCATCGTTCTTTATAGCAGGTTTTATCGCTGTTTTTTTCTGTTTTATATATGAAGGTAATAATTTCTTGTTCTGTTGTATTACGAAACTCTTGGGTATTTTTAATTTATGAAACCAAAGATCTTAATAAGTGTAGAGGTGTTTCGTGGCCTAAAAATTCCTCATCCCTCCATAGAGTGGCTTTACAAATTAACCTATTGGCAAAATGTTGGTCTGTATGTTGATAGTAAAAGTCTTATACCTTGAGTAACCACAGAAAAATTGGTCAATATAGGTCCACAATTATAACATAAATATGCCTATATATGGGAGATTCCCGAGTTTACTTCCGATTCCCAGATTTTACCGGTCGGTATTTTTCAAAACAAATAACCGGTAACACCGCTTTAACGGGTTTTGATGTGCGTTGCACCTATTTCAATGCGATTCCATTGCGGTTTATTCGATTACCCAAATGTAATGGCCTTCAGTTTGTCATTAATTGAGCAGTTTTACATTGAAAATACAAACACCTATTGGTATCTGCATTAATACCGACAATCGGTGTAAGAAGATAAACCGGTCCAACGGCTTTCATCTACCGGTGGGCGGTGTTTTTTTTAACAAATAACCGGTAATACCGCTTCAAAGGAAAATCTAATTTATTGCGTTGAAAAATTCGATAATTTTTTAAAAGATGAGTGCAGTCCGTGTTAATTCATATGTGTGTTGTACCTATTCGGAAGTGTTTTCATTGCGGTATATTCACATACCCAAATGTAATGGCATACATTTTGGCATTGAGTGAGCAGTTTTGCATTGAAAATACAAACATCTAATGTGGGTTGGGAGCCACCGTGGTGCAATGGTTAGCATGCCCGCCTTGTATACACAAAGTCGAGGGTTCGATTCCTGCTTCGACGGAACACCAAAAAGTTTTTCAGCGGTGGATTATCCCACCTCAGTAATGCTGGTTGCATTTGTGAGGGTTTCAAAGTTTCTCTAAGTGGTTTCACTGCAATGTGGACCGCCGTTAGTACTCGGCTATAAAAAGGAGGTCCCTTGTCATTGAGTTTAACATGGAATCGGGCAGCACTCAGTGATAAGAGAGAAGTTCACCAATGTGGTATCACCATGGATTGAAAAAGTATATAAAATCGGTGTAATAAGATAAACCGGTCCACCGGATTTCATCTACCGGTGAACGATCGTTTTTAGTATTACGCAATCCATGGTGATGGGTACCTCAAATTAGACTCAATCGAACTTTCAGCTAAATATACTTGGTTTTATTTGAAAATTTAAAAAAAGAGAAAGAGACAGATGATAAATCTCTCTAACCCTTTTACTCTCTCCGCGGAGATATTAAATTCCTTATTCGTGCTAATATTTTCATTTCATTATCAAGTCTGTTTTCATTGGCGATTATTGCCGTTTTCATTATCAATTCTCAAAAACATAGCATACTAATGCTACCCTCCCCCTCATTTAATTGCGAAATGAAAAATTCAAATCGTTTTGTCATTTTTATTGTATTAGAAAAAATTAATTTATTAAACTCATAAAAATTTTTCTTTTAATCGATGGATTATTTTTTTATTTTATTTTTACTTTCTTATCTGCTTGGAAATGGGCCATTGTAACTTTTCTTAAGAATTTCACTATCTGGTTTTTCAACTATTGTTATATTGGCCTACCTATGAAATGGCAAATAGATGGCAAACTTGAGTTTCCACTGTCACTTTGTTATTAGTTTGGAAATTCCATTCACTAGCGGCATTTCCTCAAACTTTAACCCTTTTTCCGTTTGTGGATGGGTGAATGTTAGGTTACTTTGAAATGGTGCTGGTGCTACGGCGAAGAGCTTATGGGCTGTCTTGCCATTGTTTGAGTTTTATTACTTTGCCAAAAAGTAGGGAAGAAGAAGCCCTAAAACGCAACTCACAAAACAATATTGAGGAATGGAATAGGAGAACTCACAACGTTGAAAATCACATCAATTGTAGTTGTTGGTCGGGAGCTAGTAAAACTTTTTGACAAATTTATTTCAAGCATTCAGATGTCGTAAATAATCTCTAGCAACACAATTGTCAGCTAAATGATCATCCTTTGAGGTAGTAAAATAGGCTTGTTTTCAAAATTAAATTAAAGTAAAATTTAAATTAAAATTAAATTGAATTGAATTACATTAAATTAAATTAAATTAAATTAAATTAAATTAAATTAAATTAAATTAAATTAAATTAAATTAAATTAAATTAAATTAAATTAAATTAAATTAAATTAAATTAAATTAAATTAAATTAAATTAAATTAAATTAAATAAAATTCAATTCAATTCAATTCAATTCAATTCAATTCAATTCAATTAAATTAAATTAAATTAAATTAAATTAAATTAAATTAAATTAAATTAAATTAAATTAAATTAAATTAAATTAAATTAAATTAAATTAAATTAAATTAAATTAAATTAAATTAAATTAAATTAAATTAAATTAAATTCAATTCAATTCAATTCAATTCAATTCAATTCAATTCAATTCAATTCAATTCAATTCAATTAAATTAAATTAAATTAAATTAAATTAAATTAAATTAAATTAAATTAAATTAAATTAAATTAAATTAAATTAAATTAAATTAAATTAAATTAAATTAAATTAAATTAAATTAAATTAAATTAAATTAAATTAAATTAAATTAAATTAAATTAAATTAAATTAAATTAAATTAAATTAAATTAAATTAAATTAAATTAAATTAAATTAAATTAAATTAAATTAAATTAAATTAAATTAAATTAAATTAAATTAAATTAAATTAAATTAAATTAAATTAAATTAAATTAAATTAAATTAAATTAAATTAAATTAAATTAAATTAAATTAAATTAAATTAAATTAAATTAAATTAAATTAAATTAAATTAAATTAAATTAAATTAAATTAAATTAAATTAAATTAAATTAAATTAAATTAAATTAAATTAAATTAAATTAAATTAAATTAAATTAAATTAAATTAAATTAAATTAAATTAAATTAAATTAAATTAAATTAAATTAAATTAAATTAAATTAAATTAAATTAAATTAAATTAAATTAAATTAAATTAAATTAAATTAAATTAAATTAAATTAAATTAAATTAAATTAAATTAAATTAAATTAAATTAAATTAAATTAAATTAAATTAAATTAAATTAAATTAAATTAAATTAAATTAAATTAAATTAAATTAAATTAAATTAAATTAAATTAAATTAAATTAAATTAAATTAAATTAAATTAAATTAAATTAAATTAAATTAAATTAAATTAAATTAAATTAAATTAAATTAAATTAAATTAAATTAAATTAAATTAAATTAAATTAAATTAAATTAAATTAAATTAAATTAAATTAAATTAAATTAAATTAAATTAAATTAAATTAAATTAAATTAAATTAAATTAAATTAAATTAAATTAAATTAAATTAAATTAAATTAAATTAAATTAAATTAAATTAAATTAAATTAAATTAAATTAAATTAAATTAAATTAAATTAAATTAAATTAAATTAAATTAAATTAAATTAAATTAAATTAAATTAAATTAAATTAAATTAAATTAAATTAAATTAAATTAAATTAAATTAAATTAAATTAAATTAAATTAAATTAAATTAAATTAAATTAAATTAAATTAAATTAAATTAAATTAAATTAAATTAAATTAAATTAAATTAAATTAAATTAAATTAAATTAAATTAAATTAAATTAAATTAAATTAAATTAAATTAAATTAAATTAAATTAAATTAAATTAAATTAAATTAAATTAAATTAAATTAAATTAAATTAAATTAAATTAAATTAAATTAAATTAAATTAAATTAAATTAAATTAAATTAAATTAAATTAAATTAAATTAAATTAAATTAAATTAAATTAAATTAAATTAAATTAAATTAAATTAAATTAAATTAAATTAAATTAAATTAAATTAAATTAAATTAAATTAAATTAAATTAAATTAAATTAAATTAAATTAAATTAAATTAAATTAAATTAAATTAAATTAAATTAAATTAAATTAAATTAAATTAAATTAAATTAAATTAAATTAAATTAAATTAAATTAAATTAAATTAAATTAAATTAAATTAAATTAAATTAAATTAAATTAAAGTAAAGTAAAGTAAAGTAAAGTAAAGTAAAGTAAAGTAAAGTAAAGTAAAGTAAAGTAAAGTAAAGTAAAGTAAAGTAAAGTAAAGTAAAGTAAAGTAAAGTAAAGTAAAGTAAAGTAAAGTAAAGTAAAGTAGAGTAAAGTAAAGTAAAGTAAAATTAAATTGAATGAAATAAAATACACCTATTATCTACCATAGAAAATCCTCATTATATCCATTCTCTTCATCTTGCCTAAGATCTATCTTTCGTCACCCAAAAACTTTCAAAAACTTTGCCGTATTAGCGAATTGTCAATCAAACAAATAAGTCCATATTTGTCAATTGTTGAAAAGTTGATTTAATATTTCTTTCATACTTGTGAAAATCATTGGATGTTTGAATCTTCATTGACATGCATATTCCCACCAGGCCTGAATTTTCAAATAATTTTAACTTTTTTACATGATTGGCAATTGGTGAAAGGACAATAACAATAGTCACAGTCATTCCATGACTTATCAAAAATGTATACCTCAGTGATTGCTTTGTTTTAAATAAAGATATTCGGAGCCAATGAAAATGACTATGAACAACAAAACTTTACTGATAAATTAGTTAAGACATGACAATTGACTATTCAAACATTCTAGTACTTAACTTTACAAATTATATGGGAAAATTTATTTTAATTAAAGTCTTCTGGTATTACTTTGAAGTGTTGGGATGAACAAGAAATTCTATTGAAAAGCAATTATCATTTTAATAGTATTCCAATTTAAACAATGGTTAAAAACAGTTATTGCGTTATGGTTTGCCTGATGACAGTAACAACCAATTTATGGACCTATTTCAGAATATAAAAAAAAGATGCCATAGAAGCTGACCTAGAAGTAGGCAATTGTCAATAAATTTTCCCTTGAATTTTCTATAGAATTATAATTTTGACAAAATTTTCTATAGAAATAAAAATTTGACAAAATTTTCAATAGAAATAAAAATTTGACAAAATTTCTTCTGAAAGTGAGACACTTTCTTAAGATGAGGTTTGAAACTCTTAACTCCTGCCTCCCCAAAGACCAGCCATATGTGGCGCACCAGGGGAAAATAAATTTCCATTCTAATCATTGGAAGGCATTAAGGCGATAGAAAATTTTATTTCTACAGAAAATTTTCTCAAAATTTTATTTCTACAGAAAATTTTCTCAAAATTGTATTTCTATAGAAAATGTTCTCAAAATTTTATTTACGCATTTTTGAGTATTGTTGACCTATTTTATGATTATTCTAATTATTAATTTTGTTCGGCTTGAGGTCATAGAAACAATCGATTTTTGATGTATTTTAATATTTATTTCCAATATTTCGGTTAGTGCCACTAACAATCTTCTGGGATTTTGTATTTGAGTTCGTGTGCTGATGTTCGTTACGGTGACTTGCGAAACGAACAGCAGCACACGAACTCAAATACAAAATACCAGAAGATGGTTAGTGGCACTAACCGAAATATTGGAAATAAATATTAAAACACATCAATAATCGCCCAGCAAAAAAAGCGTCGCCAAAAATTTAATGAAAATGTTCTTTTTGGATCCGGAAGTGGTGCAAAATTGACGCAGAAGCGATGAATTTAACATGGGCTTGTCATAGGACGGAAGTCCTCAATTTCAACAGCCGTTGCACTGAATTTGCATCATTTCTTTAGGTGTGATCCGAATTCAATGTTTTGGATGTAAATTAATAATTTTTATAATTTTTTATAATGTTTTATGGATTTTAACGCTTGTCTAAAACGTTTGACCTCAAAAATGTTCAAAAATTCACATTTTTTTTCAGATTGGATAGAATTTTTTTCAACAAAATTTAAATGGTTTGTAACATTTTATGAATTCTTACTCTGTTTTTAACCTATTTGAAACAAAAAAGTTAAAATTACACATTAAAAATATGAAAAAAAGCATGTTATAAAAAATTGAATGGGTAGTTAAAATAAAGAACATCATTGGAAGTGCTTTTAAAGTTGTGCCTTTGGAAGAACTTCCAAATTTTTTTGCTGGGCGATTGTTTCTATGACCTCTAGCCTAACAAAATTAATAATCAAAATTTTATTTCTATGGAACATTTTCTCAAAATAGAAAATTTTGTCAAAATTTTATTTATATAAAATTTTTTGTCAAAATTTTATTTCTATAGAACATTTTCTCAAATTTTTTGATTCTATAGAAAATTTTGTCACAATTTTATTTATGTAAAAAATTTTGTCAAAATTTTGGTTTCTCTAGAAAATTTTCTCAATATTTTTCTACAGAAAATTTGTGACAAAATTTTATTTCTATAGAAAATATTGTCAAAATTTTGTCACAATTTTATTTCTATAGAAAATTTTGTCAAAATTTTGGTTTCTCTAAAAATTTTTTTCTATACAAAATTTGTGACAAAAATTTAATTTTTATAGAAAATTTTCTCAAAATGTTACTTCTATAGAAAATTTTGTTAAAAATTTTATTTCTATAGAAAATGTTGTCAAAATTTTGGTTTCTCTAAAAATGTGTGATAAAATTTTATTTCTATAGAAAATTTTCCCAAAATTTTATTTCTATAGCAAATTTCGTCAAAATTTGGTTTTTGCTAGAAAATTTTGTCAAAATTTTAGTTTCTCTAGAAAACTTTGTCAAAATTTTTTCTATAGAAATTTTTTGCAAAATTTATTTCTACAGAAAATTTTCTCAAAGTTGTATTTCTATAGAAAATTTTATTCCTATAGAAAATTTTGTTTTTTTTTCTAGAAACTTTTGCCAAAATTTTGTGTTTTCTAGAAAATTTTGGTTTCTCTAGAAAATTTTGTCAACATTTCATTTCTATAGAAAATTTTTGCAAAATTTTATTTCTATAGAGTATTTTCTCAAAATTTTATTTTTACAGAAAATTTTGTCACTAATTTTATTTCTATAGAAAATTTTGTCAAAATTTAATTTCTATAAAAAATTTTATCACAAGTTTTATTTCTATAGAAAATTACGTCAAATTTTTATTTCTATAGAAAATTTTGTCACAAATTTTATTTCTATGGAGAATTTGTCAAAATTTTGTTTTTTCTAGAAAATTTTGGTTTCTCTAGAAAACTTTGTCAAAATTTTATTTCTATAGAAAATTTTTGCAAATTTTATTTCTATACAAAATTTGTGACAAAATTTTATTTCTATAGAAAATTTTCTCAATATTTTACTTCTATAGAACATTTTGTTAAAAATTTTATTTCTATAGAAAATTTTGTCAAAATTTTGTTTTTTTTTCTAGAAAATTTTGGTTTCTCTAGAAAACTTTGTCAAAATTTTATTTCTATAGAAAATTTTTGCAAAATTTATTTCTATAGAAAATTTTCTCAAAATTTTATTTCTATAGAAAATTTTGTTTTCTTCTAGAATATTTTGTCAAAATTTTGTCAACATTTCGTTTCTATAGAAAATTTTTGCAAAATTTTATTTCTATAGAGTATTTTCTCAAAATTTTATTTTTACATAAAATTTTGTCGAAGTTTTTGTTCTATAGAAAATTTTGTCATAAATTTTATTTTTATACAAAATTTTATTTCTATAGAAATTTTTGTAAAAATGTTTGTTTCTATAGACAATTTTGTCAAATTTTATTTCTATAGAAAATTGTGTCAAAATTTTTTTAATTTATTCTACTTACTGTGGCAAGGGTGGTCTCACTCCTTTTTGATTTACTAATGTTTTCAGAACATTACCTAATAGCGGACTTTTTCAAAATCATCATCCATCATTATTTGTCCTCTTAATATCACCCCCATCCAAGGCCCCCCTCCACAAATCAAATATCACAAAATTCCTATTAATCATCTTAACAACACATGTCTATCATATCCATTTAACAAGTTTCCTTAGTACATCTCACCAATGACCTGGCATGGAAGATCATGATGGCTAATTTCCAAGTGTCAAAAGCAGGATACATTATTGTTGTTATTGGTCCTTTTAACCAATTTAGATCTCCAAACATTGACATACACACAAAAAGATTCCTTCACAAAAAGGGATTTATTGATGATGGCCTTTTTATAGCCAGGAAGATAATCACGTCGTCGCGACAACGTGATGTGTATTTTAAATCTCCAAGAGGGGCCAATGTTAGAGAAAGTTATCACAGAAGCGACTCAGGCGAAGGCCATAGACTGTGTGTGTGTGTGAAACTAACTATGTATCCTTGTAACATATGCCGCAAACGGTCGTTTATGTTAATCACCCTCTAAAGATATCATAGAGATGTTGATGGGGGCCAAGAGCTTTGCAAGTATTAAAAGTATATCGAAGATGTGGCATGTAATGACCAAAAACTAAAATCAATAAATTTTTAGAGGACATAAGGACGAAGGACCTAAGGTCGGTTAAAAAAAAAAAACTAATAGGTCAGTCAATTTTTGGAATCTTTTGGAACTAGATCCATAATCCTACCCAGAAGACCGAGAGAATAAAGACCATTAATGATTCATTTTTGGTTAACTGTAAATCCTATGCTATTGCTATTTTTATTATTGGGAGGTCCCATTTCGGTGTAACTATTGTCAGGATTTTGGTTTTTATAATCACATCCTTGTTGTTTTTTGACATTTTCCGCCTAGTTGTTGTTATTGTTTCATTCTGAGAGGATATAAACTTGTCCACTAACATATTTGCCCCTTCATTCCATTCAACTTCAACCTGCAAAGCTTACTGACAATCGGATATGCAAACGGATGTATAAATAAACAAAATTCAACCAACACATACACAAACTCACACACACTCATGTATACAATAGGAGAGAATTATCTGTGCTCGACAACTTTTTTCATGTTTTTATTCGCATTGTTTTCATGTTGGTTTATTGTGAAAATTCTTTGCCCATAAAGTAAAGATATATATAAATTTTCATACAATTTGTATTTGTTTTGAAATAATGTAAAATACATTTTCTAAACTGGCAACCGATCATAGACATACTTATGATATTTTACATAAAAAAATAATTAAGACAATCCAGCAAGTCTTCGCCTTGTTCTCGAATTAATTTATGATGTAAGAGGGATTAATAATAAGTATGTCTATGATCGGGCGCCAGTATGTCTGTCTATCTATAGTTCTCACTCTGAGTGTAGATATACTGAAATTTTCATATGATTTGTGGTTGTTTTAATAATAATAGAAACTATATTTTATATAATGGCGCCCGATCATAGACTTGCTCACCCAATAAATCTTTTTTATATCCTTCCCCATAATATTTCCTCTTATAGAACATCAAAAATGAAGCTTCTTAATTAGAGTACAATGCGAAGACAATCTAGCGAACTATGTTTGGCGCCCGATCATCAAAAATTAAGCTTCTTAATTAGAGCACCATACGAAGACAATCTAGCAAAGTATGTCTGTCCATCTATCACTCAGAGTCTAAATTTACTGAAATTTTCATATGATTTGTTATTGTTTTATAATAATATAAAGTATATTATATATAATGGCGCCCGATCATAGACTCGTTTATCACATAAATCCTCTCAAAATCCTTCTCCCTAAGATTTCCACTTATAGAACATCAAAAATTAAGCTTCTTAATTAGAGCACACTGCGAGGACAATGTAGCGAAGTATGTCTGGCGCCCGATCATAGACTCGCTCATCACATAAATCCCTTTTTATATCCTTCTCCATAAGATTTCCACTTAGAGAACATTAAAAATTATGTTACTTAATTAGAGCACAATGCGAAGACAATATAGCGAAATATGTCTGGCGCCCGATCAAAGACCAATTATTATATTAACCCTCTTACTCTACCATAATATTTCCACTTACAGAACATCAAAAATGAAGCTTCTTAATAAGAGTGCAATGCGAAGACAATCTAGCAAAGTATGTCTGTCTGTCTATGGATC
Source organism: Haematobia irritans (assembly GCF_050003625.1). Lineage (NCBI taxonomy): Eukaryota > Metazoa > Arthropoda > Insecta > Diptera > Muscidae > Haematobia > Haematobia irritans. The sequence continues at coordinate 12,483,313 of NC_134400.1, forward strand.
TCATTGTCCAGCCTTGAATAATAGATACGAGTTTTATAGTTTCTATGTTGGTTTAGTATGAAAATTCTTAACCCATAAAGAATAAATATACTAAAATGTTCATACAACTTGTGTTTGTTTTAAAATAATACAAAGCATATTTTCTATACTGGCGCCCGATCATAGACATACTTATTATATTCCTCCTTTAGAACGTCAGAATATCATTTGCCGAACATAAATTCTTTTTTTATCCTTCTCCAACGATTTCAACTCATAGAACATCAAAGCATAGGGTCTTAATTAGAACACCCTGTTAACAGCCTGCTGTCGTCAATAGAGAAAACTTAGAGAAATTGAGATTTGTGATTGTGTGTATTCAGGTTAAGTTCAAAGAACGGCTATACCCTATATCATGGAACGAAAGATTCAATAAGGTTGTGGCATTATAACTTTTCTATCAAATTCTTCTCGACTATTAACGGTTACAATGGCTGACTCTGTCTCTTTTTTTGCGGGTATGTGTATGAAAATGATTTATGCACCTAACAGTGTGTCCACCCGTGTGCCGGACTCCAATGGCTACCGGCTAAAAGCCCATCCCTCTTCCATCGGGGTATGATAACAACATCGGAACCGCTTTCGCATTACTTCGAGGTGGACCCCACGTGATTCGTGACTAGATCCAATCCTACATTACTCATGTCGTAATGTCCATGTCAATCTTTTTCCTACGGAGAACGTGTTCCACAAATCGCCACATGGCCTCCCAGTTCCTCTTACTTTGTACCATCTTCTGGATTATATTTCTCGGAGAGACATATCAAATTTCATTTTCTAGCGCTGTCCGCCGTTCTGCCCACCGGCCACATCTAAAGAATGTATGCTCGGCATCATCCGCGACCTCTTCTTCATTTCCCCCATACGATGCAAATACTTACGAAAGTACTCGTGAACAGAGAGCATCTGGGTCATGTAATACGTTACTTCCCCATATCTTCTCTCTCGCCATAACTCAGCTGCCCTTTGCGGTGTGTCCATCTGCTCTTCGTCTCGTTCCTGCCATCTATCCCTGGTCTCTTTTCGAATGTTCGGTAGCAAGTCCGTCGCGCCTTATTGTTTTGCCTCGAAAATCTTTTGTAGCTCTATCGCCTGTAGGTCTATTGGGATCCTGCTATCACTAGTGCGGATTCCCCCGATACCGTGCGGTATGCTGAGGTAATTCTCAGAGCTGTCGTTCTCTGTACTGCAAAGAGCTTTTTCGCCCCAGTCCATCTCTGTAGGGTCGACGCCCAGATCTCACATTCATAAAGGTGTATACTGCTAGTCATCTCCATGAGTATCCTTCTTCTGCTTGGAAGAGGGACGCCTATGTTTGCCATCAGCCTGCTCAGTCGCGACATTATCGTAACAGCTTTCTCCGTTGCGTACTCTATCTGCTTCGAGTACGTTAGTTTCGAGTCCAGCCTTAGTCGCAAGTACTTGTTTGACTGCTTTGTTGGAATTACGATGTCGCCTATGTGCATCTCTATTTCTAGGGGCAGATGCCGTCTTGTTAGTAGTAGCAGTTCGGTCATTTGCATGGCTAATTGTAATCCATGTAAGTCTTTCGCGCGTATCATGGTCTGGCGAAGTTTGAGTTGAGCCTTTTCAGTATTTCTCTCTCCCTTATCACAGCGGCTATGTCGTAAGCGTAGCCATCAAGAAATGTATCATCTGAAATGGGTATCTTCAGTATCTCATCGTATGTTGCGTTTAAGATATCTGGTCCAAGGGGTCGTTTGTTAGGTCTAACTGAACGGACGTGTTTATTAATAGCGGATTATTCAATTTCATCGTAATAAGTACTTATTACGAATTCCAAGTGTGGTGGTACACTAAGCCACCATGCAGCGAAATTCGAAGTCATCCACTGGGCTGCTATCTTCAGGGCGCAGTGGGAGGGTTTCAACTGACCCTATATACCGGTCGACAGGTTCCGATACTTTGACAAGTCGTACCCAAGGTAACGACATTAAAAGGAGATAATCCCTCAAGAAAGAGATTCAAGGGATGCAGAAATGCCTTGTTTATCCTAAAGAAACTAGGATCAGTTGACCCAAGACGTTATCGGCCAAGGAAACAATTCCTTAAAGTGGGCGTAAGGAATTCTTGAAGCTGGAAAAAGGAACGATCACCGTATGAACTGCCATCATCCAAAAGGAATCAAAGATCGTTTGCCTAAGTTGCAAGGAACAGTCTTGTGATGGCTATTGTTAACAGGGGAGCTGTGGACGTTATTGCCCTAAAGCACAAGACGGGGGAAAATTGAGAATTGAGTCTGGCGTCTATCCCAGGTGCTGGAAAAGTTTCCCGGACCCGATCCTCGACACCAAGAGGTTGGTATCAAGGACGATGTGATAAACTAATCGCATTTTGAGGACCAGAGGTCTATTGACTGTTTTAAAGCTGCTTTGCTTCTAGTCGAGAAGACAGACATACCGGTTAGGCCTAGAGCACATGGATGATGATGAAGTGGATGGACCAAGACGGCATGTTGTGTTTATATTGAATATTCAGTCTTTGCCATATCTAGCCAAGTCCCAGAGCCGTGTATGTTATGACTGTCATTATATCCAAATGAAGGTATACAACAGCGACCAGTCAAATGACTCCGAAATGGACAAACCTCTGTCTGAAACAGAAATGACCAGATCTTCTTTCGAAGTCGAGGGAGATACCAAAAATGCTGACATGGACGGACACTGAATACGAGAGGAGGTTTCTACTGCCTCAAAACTCGCCAAAGTTGAACCAGGGGTTATTGCGAGAATCACCGAGATCAGCGAAGAGGATATTCTTGATGGCTCAATCGAAACGGATGATGTGACGGTTGTTGAAAATCTTGATGGTTCTACGGATCCTCCAGATAAATCTACACCATTGTAAGGTTGCTTGTACTGCCTTAAAAGTTCTCCTAATGAAAGGAGACATAGATAAAGTTCTTACATACAAGAACCGTATGTATATAAAAAAAATGTGTGCTAAAGGGTGATTCGGTCAAAATTTGGTCAAGGGAAAACGCGTGTAAATCGGTGAAATCGTTTATTTAAAAAATCAAATTAAATTTCTTTTTCAAGTTCAATTAGTATAAAATTCAGGAAAAATATTCAGTTAGGCTTTCGCTTTTCCAAATCCGAATTGCCGGGCCTCACGCTTGACACCTGCCATCAGATTTTGTACAGCCACCTTGCCCACCTTCTTCGCCGCAGAAAGCCAGTTTGCCTTGAACAGCTGCTCGTCCTTAGCAGTTTTTTGGTCTTCTTTAGGTTCCGCTTGACAATAGCCCAGTATTTCTCAATTGGGCGGAGCTCTGGCGTGTTGGGAGGATTCTTGTCCTTGGGAACCACCTGCACGTTGTTGGCTGCGTACCACTCCATGGCCTTTTTACCGTAATGGCAAGATGCCAAATCCGGCCAAAACAGTACGGAACAACCGTGTTTCTTCAGGAAAAGCAGCAGACGTTTATTCAAACACTCTTTCACGTAAATTTCTTGGTTGACAGTCCCAGAAGCTTTGAAAATGCTGCTTTTCAAGCCACAGGTACAGATGGTTTGCCAAACCAGATATTTCTTTGCGAACTTTGACAGTTTTATGTGCTTGAAAATATCTGCTACCTTTCCCCTTCCTTTTGCCGTATAAAACTCCTGTCCCGGAAGCTGCTTGTAGTCGGCTTTGACGTAGGTTTCGTCGTCCATTACCACGCAGTCAAACTTCGTCAGCATCGTCGTGTACAGCCTCCGGGATCGCGCTTTGGCCGTCGTATTTTGTTTATCATCGCGATTTGGAGTCACTACCTTCTTGTAAGTCGATAGTCCGGCTCGTTTTTTGGCTCGATGCACGGTTGTAGACGATACACCCAGCTTATTTGCGGCATCTCGGAGAGAGAGGTTAGGGTTTCGCTTGAAACTAACGGCAACTCTCTTTGTCGTCTCAGCGGCTTCCGGTTTTCGATTTCCCCCCGATCCAGACTTCCTGGCTGTCGACAAACGTTCCCCAAACACTTTAATTACATTTGTAACGGTTGATTTGGCAACTTTTAGCGATTTTGCCAGCTTTGCGTGCGAGTAGCTCGGATTTTCGCGATGCGCGAGCAAAATTTTGATACGCTACTCTTCTTGCTTGGACGGCATTTTGACAACTGAAGAGTGAATTCCAAAATCAAAATAGGAGCAACATTCTACACACACACACACCTTCAAAATGAGGGGTGTTCAGTATTTTTAAATGCAAAATTGAAAGAAATACGTCAAGTTTATATACAAATTTTGACCGTGTCACCCTTTAAGTACTCTGGGGTTCAAACTATTGCAGTATACTGGCAATGATGTAAATCTGTGCAGATGACACCTAGGGTCACTTTGCATGCAGTGAGGTTCTCGCGAGGATTGACACAAGACCTTATGAATACTTGTGTTCAGAGCCTCGGGTAGGGCATTAATCTGGATATCGTATCAACAAAAGTTACATAGCCAACTTAATGGTGACGAGGCACAGAGCGTTCTCCAAGCCCTGCCAGGGGAAAGTTAGGTTAGGTTTGGTTAGATGTAGTGACAGCCTGCTATTTCAGGTGCACTTTCAGCCCATTGTGATACCACAGTGGTGAACTCCTCTCTTATCACTGAGTGCTGTCCGATTCTATGTTAAGCTCAATGACAAGGAACTTCCTTTTTCTAGCCGAGTACGAACGGCGTTCCACATTGCATTGAAACCACCTCTAAGAGAATCTTTGAAACGTTCTGAAATGTCACCAGCATTAGTGAGATAGGATAATCTACCGCTGAAAAACTTTTAGTCGAAACTGGGTTTGAACACACGATTACACCACGGTGCCTCCCCAGGTAATTCCGATCCGTTTCCTTAGTTCGTCAATCATTTCGCCAAGATAAAATATACCGGTATCTGCTTTTTTGATTGGGACATCACTCCCCTAACTGCGCCTATCTTTAGGACACCCCTGTGGGAAGATACCTACTTAACTGGCGGCATCCGGTCGCCATGTCGCAAAGACTTCGTCGTTTAGCCGGCTCGTGACGATTCAAACTCCTTCTTACTTACGTTTTTAAACTGACGCCCAATCACAGACATCTTCATAATATAATTTTTTAATATAGTCCAAAAAAATAGGATGGTATTCTAATTCCATAAAATTTGTTTATGGTATCATAATATATAGATGGCTCCTACCAAAACTCTTTATGCTCTCTGTTGACCATTTTTCTACTGACGCCCGATCACAAAAATCCTCATCCAGTTATTATATAGTCCCCCAAATGAGATGGTGTTGGAATTCAGTACGGTTTACTTAGGATATCATAAAATGGAATCCATTAAAATCAATTAGTTTTAAGATTGGCGCCCGATCACACAAATATTTTGCTTAGTTCCATTTGATTTTGAGCTAAATTAATGGAAAATAAAATTCAAATGTAAATCCAAGGAAGAGAGTGTACGTACTTGTATTACTTCCCAACAAAAAAAAGCGTCGCCAAAAAAGTAGTGAAAATGTTCCTTTTGGATCCGGAAGTGGTGCAAAATTGGCGCAGAAGCGATGAACTAAACATGGGCTTGTTATTGGACGGGTGTCCACCATTTTAACAGCCATTGCACTGAATTTGCATCACTTCTTATGGTGTGAGGCGAATTCAGTGTTTTGGATGTGAATTGAGAAATTTTGTGATATTTTGACGAATAAATAATTTTTAATTTTTTATGAGTTTTAATGTATTCTTACGCTTTGTGGAACGTTTGACATCAAATATTTGCAAAAATTCGCAATTTTTCTAGAATAGATTTGGCCTTTTTTTCGGTAAATTTTAAATAATTTTTATAATTTTCTTAATTCTTAATCTATTTTTAAGCTATTGGAAACAAAAAATTTTAAATTTTCCTTAATAAATATAAAAAGGGAGTTTTAAAAAAATTTACTCAAATGAACTTCCTGTGCAGCTAAAATAAAGAACTTCTTTGGGAGGACATTCTTGGAAGTGCTTTTAAAGTTGTGCCTTTAGAAGAACTTCCAATTTTTTTTGCTGGGTTATTTAAAATTTTGGCATATAATGTTTGGGCATCTCTAGTGTTGGTGTTTCTTACTTCAGTAGCTTGGGTAATTGTTGGACCACTGACTGCTACCGAGAATGTCCTTGTGTCACTGACATTGAACATGGTATCTCCTACCCATCCATGCTTGCTTTTACTACCCCCCAGACATCCAACCATCATGCAATGTCCACCGGATTTTTGTGACATTTGTATATATTGAAGTCAATGTTATGCGACATAATGACATTAAACATAGTCCCAATACAAAAAAAAAACATTCCTTTTTATTGTAAAGTGGGGCTTGTCCAGCGAAATACATCACATAAAATAGCACACACCAAGAATATACCAAAAACCCAAGAGAATCGAATTTTTGTCGTTTGTCTCTGCATTTAAAAAGGCTATTTAAATTAAATTTAATTTAGTTTAACTTAATTACAATGATTTAAATTAAATTAAATTAAAATGAATTTGATTTAACCAGTACAACCTACATACTTTCTCTAATATTTGTGTTTAGTTTAAATGCCATAATCTATCACATGTATTTAAATTTCCTAATAATGGTTATAACATTATCGCTATTGAGGCGTTTATCTTTAACATCCATAATAATTGAAATCTAATCAAATCACTTGGTATTATAAACCCTTGTGTTTTGTGACATCGATATCTGTAGCTGTTATTTAATAGGCCTTAGATTACAATTTCCAATACAGAAACAATTAAATCGAGATAATTTTTATTTATTTTGCTATCAGTCACCGATTGGGTAATTCTTCAAGTGTTGTATAAACATTTTTGAAAGAAATTTCTTTAAACGAAGAAGAATTTCTTTCATGAATATTAAAATTGATTCAGTGCTAACAGCTTCCATCTTTATGCTTTTGAAATACAAGTGTGGCAAAATAAAATCTCTTAAATTGAATCATATTGATTCGATTTAAATAGGATTGTATGTTCATCCCCTGCATCACTTTCAATTCATTCAAATGATTTTGGCTTACATATATCTCAATTTACTGAATGATTTTGAATGCATTTCAAATAAAATGCATCAGCATCATTGCTTTAATACGAACTACCTACCGATACAATTTATTTGATTGATTGTCCCATTGAGTTTGAGTATTCCTGTGAATGATGGGGGGCTAAGAAATTGAGTGGATACTAGAGATTACTTATTTCTATAATACATAGCAAAGAGAAAATCATCTCGAATTTCTATAGAAAATGTTGTCAACATTTTATTTCTATAGAAAATTTTTGCAAAATGTTATTTCTATAGAAAATTTTTGGAAAATTTTGTTTCTATAGAAAACTTTTGCAAAATTTCATTTATAAGAAATTTTTTACAAAATTTTATTTCTATAGAAAATTTTTGCAAAATGTTATTTCTAAGAAAATTTTTGCAAAATTTTATTTCTATAGAAAATTTTTGAAAAAGTTTATATATATATATATATATATATATATATATATATATATATATATATATATATATATATATATATATATATATATATATATATATATATATATATATATATATATATATATATATATATATATATATATATATATATATATATACACATATATTAGAGGTGTGCACGTGAGTAATATTTTACTCACGCTCACGCACACTCACGACGGAAAAATCTTACTCACGCACACTCACGCACGAAAAATTTTCGAGTCGCTCACGCTCACGAAAAATCACGAATTAATTTATTTTACAAAATCACGCTCACGCACACTCACGATAGAAAAATTTTACTCACGCACACTCACGCACGAAAAAATTTGGAGGCATTCACGCTCACGCACACTCACGAAAGAAAATTTTTGCTCACGCACGAAAAATATTCGAGCCGCTCACACTCACGCACACTCACGAATGGATTTACTTTAAAAAATCACGCTCACGCACACTCACGAAAGAAATTTTTTGCTCACGCACACTCACGCACAAAAAAATTTCAAGGCGCTCACGCACACTCACGAAGGAATTTATTTTACAAAACTCACGCACGAAAATTGTTCTTGACGCTCACACTCGCGATAGAGAATTGTTACAAAAGCACGAAAAATTTTGTGAGGAATTCACGACTGTAGAAATGCTAATTTGACGTGAAATAATATATATACCCAGCAAAAACTAGGCAACCACATCTCATTAGAATTGACATTACCAGGAGTAAAGCTGTCATTACACGTTGCATTACATTGCGGTAAGTTATAATGACTTACTTGTAATGACAAAAATAAATATTTCTCGGTAATTTTCGAATTGTTATTCTCAAATGTTAAGGCAGTTGGCTTAATAAAATAGAATTGAAAGGTTGAATACTTCTTAGTACGAATGAACTAAAATATTTTTCTATGCTAACTTAATGGAAACTAAAATACATATATAACGATCGACTCAGAATCACCTCCTTCATTTCTATGGGAAAATTTTTCCAAAATCTTATTTCTGTAGAAAGTTTTGTCAAAATTTTATTTCTGTAGAAAGTTTTGCCATAATTTTATTTCTTAGAAAATATTGTCAACATTTTATTTCTGCGGAAAATGTTGTAAAAATTTTGTTTCTATAGAAAATGTTGTCAAAATTTACTTCTATAGAAAATTTTACTACAAAATTTATTTCTATAGAAAATTTTGCAAAAACTTATTTCTATAAAAAATTTTGTCAAAAAAAAAAAAAAAATATATATATATGTATATATATATATATATATATATATATATATATATATATATATATATATATATATATATATATATATATATATATATATATATATATATATATATATATATATATATATATATATATATATATATATATATATATATATATATATATATATATATATATATATATATATATATATATATATATATATATATATATATATATATATATATATATATATATATATATATATATATATATATATATATATATATATATATATATATATATATATATATATATATATATATATATATATATATATATATATATATATATATATATATATATATATATATTTCTATAGAAAATTTTTGCAAAATTTTATTTCTATAGAGAATTTCGCCAACATTTTATTTCAAAAAGAATTTCGCCAAAATTTTATTTCTATGGGAAATTTTGCCAAAATTTTATTTCTATAGAAAATTTTTGCAAAATTTTATTTCTTAGAAAATATTGTCAACATTTTATTTCTGCGGGAAATGTTGTCAAAATTTTGTTTCTATAGAAAATTTTGTCAAAATTTACTTCCACAGAAAATTTTACTACAAAATTTATTTCTATAGAAAATTTTTGCAAAAATTTATTTCTATAGTTATGTTATTTCTATAGAAAACTTTTGCAAAATTTCATTTATAAGAAATATTTTGCAAAATTTTATTTCTATAGAAAATTTTTGCAAAATTTTATTTCCATAGAAAATTTTGTCAAAATTTTATTTCTATAGAAAATTTTGTCAAAAATTTATTTCTATAGAATATTTTTTCAAAATTTTATTGCTATAGAAAATTTTTGAAAAAATTTATTTCTATAGAAAATTTTGTGAAAATTTTTGCAAAATTTTATTTCTTAGTGAATTTCGCCAACATTTTATTTCTATGGAGAATTTCACCAAAATTTTATTTCTATGGAACATTTTGCCAAAATTTAATTTCTGTAGAATGTTTTGTCAAAATTTTATTTCTGCGGAAAATGTTGTCAAAATTTTGTTTCTATAGAAAATATTGTCAACATTTTATTTCTGCAGAAATGTTGTCAAAAATATGATTCTATAGAGAATATTGTCAAAATTTATTTCTATAGAAAATTTTACTAAAAAATTTATTTCTATAGAAAATTATTGCAAAATTTTATTTCTATAGAAAATTTTGTCAAAATTTTATTTCTATAGAAAATTTTTGCAAAATTTTATTTCTATAGAAAACTTTTGCAAAGTTCTCATTCTAAGAAAATTGTTCCAAAAGTTTATTTCTATAGAAAATTTTACTAAAAAATTTATTTCTATAGAAAATTATTGCAAAATTTTATTTCTATAGAAAATTTTGTCAAAATTTTATTTCTATAGAAAATGTTTGCAAAATTTTATTTCTATAGAAAATTTTTGCAAAATTTTTTTTTCTATAGCGAATTTTGCCAAAATTTTATTTCTATAGAGAAATTCGCCAAAATTTTATTTCCATGGAAAATTTTGCCAAAATGTTATTTCTGTAGAAAGTTTTGTCCAAATGTTATTTCTGTAGAAAGTTTTGTCAACATTTTATTTCTTAGAAAATATTGTCAACATTTCATTTCTGCAGAAATGTTGTCAAAATTATGTTTCTATAGAAAATATTATCAAAATTTATTTCTATAGAAAATTTTACTAAAAAATTTATTTCTATACAAAATTTTTGTAAAATTTTTTTATTTTTCTATATAGAATTTTGTCAAGATTTTTCAGTAGAAAAACAGACATCGAAGTAACAAGACAGCGGAGAAAATCCTTGAAAACGGTTCTGACGAAGTCAACCGAAATATCGGAAAATAAAAAAAACAAGAAACCAACAATTTCAAGTTTAATTTAAATATAGACCTATAGCCGAGATTATGAGATAAAAAATCATAAAAATTAAAATAAAAAGGTCAACAATATCAACAACAAAGATTTTATTTCTTTAGAAAATATTGTCAAAATTTTATTTTTATAGAAAATTTTGTTAAAATTTTATTTCTATGGAAAATTTTGTCAAAATTTAATTTCTATGGCATCTCAAATTCTTTTGTCAATTTTTTTTTTCTTCAGAAAATTTTCTCAAAATTTTAGTTCTATAGAAATTTTTATCAAAATTTTATTTCTATAGAAAATATTGTCAAAATTATATTTCTAAAGAAAATCTTGTCAACATTTCCTGCAGAAATAAAATGTTGACAATATTTTCTAAGAAATAAAATGTTGACAAAACTTTCTACAGAAATAAAATTTTGACAAAACTTTCTACAGAAATATGTCGAAATTCTCTATAGACATAAAATTTTGCAAAAAAAATTCTGTAGAAGTAAATTTTTGCAAAAATTTTCTATAGAAACAAAATTTTGACAAAATTTTCTATGGAAATAAAATTTTGCAAAAAATTTCTGTAGAAATAATTTTTTTCAAAAATTTTCTATAGAAACGAAATTTTGACAAAATTTTCGATAGAAACAAAATTTTCTATGGAAATAAAATTTTGCAAAAATTTTCTATAGAAATAAAATTTTATTTATTTTATTTAAAAAAATGGAGAGCACAACACTGCCCCAAAGCTTACTCACCACACACGGATATGACTTGTATATGGCAGCGAGGACATTGTCTCTCTATCGTGCTTAAAACTGTTATCCTTGAGCATCTCTCAATATCTTTTGTAGACAGTATTTCGTTAAAAATTACCCGCATAGAAACTAAGTGGGAGAAATCGAACAAGATTAAAAAAAAAAACAAAAATCTCAAGAAAAATAGAAACCTTGGCATAAAGACCCAATAATCAGTTTACCATTCGTATATATGATATATGATATGACCGTCACAAGGCTACAACTTTCTTTCCGTAACTGTTACTCACATTGAACGACACTTAAAGAAGTTGTTGCAAACGAAAAATGCCTTAAGAAAAACTCTTATCAACCACATCATGGTTAGCAACACCTACATCCATCTTTCCATTGAACCATATAATCATCGCTCTTTCAACATTCAATGCCAATGGCAACTAGGCTGAATGACAATAGGTTTATTTTATATCACATACCGACAAAAAATAACTTAATTTAATTTTGTATTTTATTTTATTTCTATAGAAAATTTTGTCAAATTTTTATTTCTATAGAAAATTTTGTCAAAATTTTATTTCTAAAGAAAATTTTATCAAAATTTTATTTCTGTAGAAAATTTTGTCAAAATTTTATTTCTATAGAAAATTTTGTCTAAATTTTATTTCTATAGAAAATTTTTGCAAAATTTTATTTCCATAGAAAATTTTGTCAACATTTTTTTCTATAGAAAATTTTTGAAAAAAATTTATTTCTACAGAAAATTTTTGCAAAATTTTATTTCCATAGAAAATTTTGTTTCTATAAAAAATTTTTGAAAAAATTTATTTCTACAGAATTTTTTTGCAAAATTTTATTTCTATAGAGAATTTCGCCAATATTTTAATTCCATGGAAAATATTGTCAAAATTTTATTTCTATAGAAAAATTTGCCAAAGTTTTATTTCTGTAGAAAGTTTCGTCAACATTTTATTTCATGGAAAATATTGTCAACATTTTATTTCTGCAGGAAATATTGTCAAAATTTTGTTTCTATAGAAAATTTTGTCAAAATTTATTTCTATAGAAAATTTTACTAAAAAATTTATTTCTATAGAAAATTTTTGCAAAATTTTATTTCTATAGAAAATTTTGTCAAAATTTTATTTCTTTAGAAAATATTGTCAAAATTTTATTTCTATAGAAAATTTTGTTAAAATTTTATTTCTATGGAAAATTTTGTCAACATTTTATTTCTATAGAGAATTTTGTCAAAATTTTATTTCTATGGAAAATTTTTTAAAAATTTAATTTCTATGGCATCTCAAATTCTTTTGTCATTTTTGCTCTTCAGAAAATTTTCTCAAAATTTTAGTTCTATAGAAAATTTTATCAAAATTTTATTTCTATAGAAAATATTGTCAAAATTTTACTTCTTTAGAAAATTTTTCTCAACATTTTATTTCTACAGAAAATTTTTCTCAAAATTTTATTTCTATGGAAAATATTGTCAAAATTATATTTCTAAAGAAAATCTTGTCAACATTTTCTGCAGAAATAAAATGTTGACAATATTTTCTAAGAAATAAAATTTAGACAAAATTTTCTATAGAAATAAAATTTTGACAAAATTTTCTACAGAAATAAAATTTTGATAAAATTTTCGTTAGAAATAAAATTTTGACAAAATTTTCTATAGAAATAAAATTTTGACAAAATTTTCTATAGAAATAACATTTTGCAAAAAAATTCTGTAGAAATAAATTTTTTCAAAAATTTTCTATAGAAACAAAATTTTGACAAAATTTTCTATGGAAATAAAATTTTGCAAAAATTTTCTATAGAAATAAAATTTTGACAATATTTTCTATAGAAATAACATTTTGACAAAATTTTCTATAGAAATAGAAAATTTTCTCCAAATTTTATTTATTATTAAAAATTTATTTATTTTATTTAAAAAATGGAGAGCACAGCACATCCCCAAATCTTACTCACCACACACGGATATGACTTGTATATGGCAGCGAGGACATTGTCTCTCTATCGTGCTTAGAACTGTTATCCTTGTATTTCTATATAAAATTCTATCAATATTTTGTGTCTATAGAAAATTTAATCAAAATTTTATTTCCATAGAAAATTCTGTCAATATTTTGTGTCTATAGAAAATTTTATCAAAATTTTATTTCTATAGAAAATTTTCTAAAAATATTATTTCTATAGAAAATTTTCTTAAAATTTTATTTCTATAGAAACTTTTGTCAAAATTTTATTCCTATAAACAACTTTGTCAAAATTTTATTTCTATTGAAATATTTGTCAAAATTTTATTTCTATAGAAATATTTGTCAAAATTTTATTTCTACAGAAAATTTTGTCAAAATTTTATTTCTATAGAAAATTTTGTCCAAAGTTTATTTATATTTATATTTTATTTTATTTTATTTTATTTTATTTTATTTTATTTTATTTTATTTTATTTTATTTTATTTTACTTTATTTTATTTTATTTTATTTTATTTTATATTATATTTTTATAATATTTTTGTTTGTCTAAAACACCCCTATTATTTTCCACTTTATTCAACATAGCTCCAATATTTTTCGAAAAACGATAAAAAGCTTTTTAAGCAATATCCACCTTCGCAATCCATATCTCATGCCATGCTGCTTGCAAAAAACCAACTAAACACAAGGTTTCGTACAACATCCAAAGCATTGAAAGGATATGGATTTACCTTTTTATTCATTCTCGACTACCATCTTTATGCCATACCATTTTTCTTTTTTGTTTTTCAATTTCGCTAAGGTACTTAAGATGTGATTTCGTTCAGGGAACCCCAAATCGTCTTATTCGTATTGCACAAAAAGATATATGATGACTGTAGGAGCTAAGACGTTAACACTTTCTTTGTGGGATGGCATCAAAGGATGAGGCCCGAAGAAAAGATGAACATTCACAGGATATATGAGTTTTTATGAACTCGAACAATTTTTAAAGTACGATGAGTATATAAAAAATTCGGAAAAACAATTTAAAAAATTTTTGTTTTTCGCAAAAAATTAAAATATACATTAGGAAGAGAATTTTCTTTAAAATGGATAAAATAAATGGAAGTGTTCAGTAAGAAGGCAGATATATGAGCCCATGGACTGAGGACCAGGATTATTATAAGATTTGCCTTGTCTTGTTTGGAAATTATTTGATTTTATTAAATTTTAATGGAAATTACCTTAACTAACTATTTATATATTATTTTGGAATAATTTTTTATTTAATAACCTAATATTGTTACTATTTCTGTTTGCTGGGTAATTTTGTGTCATTTACAAAAAAATAAAGCCTACATAACCTCATTTTCATAGCTCCCCTCGACATAATTGTCGCTCCCTCTCCTTCTTAAAGTCTAACTAAGAGATAATGGTGTAACAAACAAAAATTGAAAATGCAAACGCAAAAACCCCAATCAAAAAGTATACTTGTCATGTCTTTATAATGGTGAAAGTTGAGATGTAGTTGAAGGGTTTATCTTTTGTTGTACAATAAGAAAAAAAAACAAACAAAAAATATCTAAGGATCGAATAAAATCAACATGGGAAAAAACTGGCATGGTATGAGATGTAAGACTATGGGATGGCACTGTGTAATACTTGAACTTTTTAATATTTCTACAGAAGAACTTCGAAAATTTTCTCAAAATTTCATTTCTATAGAAAATTTTGCCTAAATTTTATTTCCATAGAAAATGTTTGCAAAATTTTATTTCCATAGAAAAATTTGCCAAAATTTTATTTTCATAGAAAATTTTTGCAAAATTTTATTTCCA
The DNA here is from genome assembly GCF_050003625.1 of Haematobia irritans. NCBI lineage: Eukaryota > Metazoa > Arthropoda > Insecta > Diptera > Muscidae > Haematobia > Haematobia irritans. The sequence goes on from NC_134400.1 coordinate 12,498,511, forward strand.
TAGAAAATTTTCTCACAATTTTATTTCAATAAAAAATTTTTGCAAAATTTTATTTCTATAGAAAATTTTGTCCAAATTTTATTTCTATAAAAAATTTTGTCCAAGTTTTATTTCTATAGAAAATTTTGTCAAAAATTTTTTATATAGAAAATTTTGTCAAAAATTTTTTATATAGAAAATTTTGTCAAAATTTTATTTTTATAGAAAATTTTTGCAAAATTTTACTTTTATAGAATCTTTTTGCAAAATTTTATTTCTATAGAAATTTTTTGCAAAATTTTATTTCTATAGATAATTTTATTAAAATTTTATTTCTTTAGAAAAATTTTTAAAAATTTTATTTCTATAGAAAATTTTTGCAAAATTTTATTTCTACAGAAACTTTTGTCAAAATTTTATTGCTATAGAAAATTTTGTCAAAATGTTATTTCTATAGAAAATAAGAAATAAAATTTTGTAAAAAAAAATTATTTCAATAGAAAATTTTGTTAAAATTTTATTTCTATAGAAAATTTTGTCAACTTTTATTTCTATAGAACATTTTGTTAAAATTTTATTTCTATAGAGAATTTTGTCAAAATTTTATTTATATAGAAAATTTTGTCAACATTTTTGTTTCTATAGGAAATTTTGTCAAAAAATTTTTCAAAATTTTATTTCTATAGAATTTTTTTGCAAAATTTTATATCTATAGAATTGTTTTGCAAAATTTTATTTCTATAGAAATTTTTTGCAAAATTTTATTTCTATAGATAATTTTAATAAAAATTTATTTCTTTAGAAAAATTTTTAAAAATTTTATTTCTATAGAAAATTTTTGCAAAATTTTATTTCTATAGAAAATTTTGTTAAAATTTTATTTCTATAGAAAATGTTGTTAAAATTTTATTTCTATAGAAAATTTTGTCATAATTTTATTTCTATAGAAAATTTTGTTAAAATTTTATTTCTATCGAAAATTTTGTTAAAATTTTATTTCTATAGAAAATTTTGTTAAAATTTTATTACTATAGAGAATTTTGTTAACATTTTATTTCTATAGAAAATTTTGTTAAAATTTTATTTCTATAGAAAATTTTGTCAACATTTTTGTTTCTATAGAAAATTTTGTCAACATTTTTGTTTCTATAGAAAATTTTGTCAAAATTTTATTTCTATAGAAAGTTTTGTCAAAATTTTATTTCTATAGAAAATTTTTGCAAAATTTTATTTCTATAGAAAATTTTTGCAAAATTTTATTTCTATAGAAAATTTTTGCAAAATTTTATTTCTATAGAAAATTTTGTTAAAATTTTATTACTATAGAGAATTTTGTTAACATTTTATTTCTATAGAAAATTTTGTTAAAATTTTATTTCTATAGAAAATTTTGTCAACATTTTTGTTTCTATAGAAATTTTTTGAAAAATTTTATTTCTATAGATAATTTTATTAAAATTTTATTTCTTTAGAAAAATTTTTAAAAATTTTATTTCTATAGAAAATTTTTGCAAAATTTTATTTCTACAGAAACTTTGTCAAAATTTTATTGCTATAGAAAATTTTGTTAAAAGTTTATTTCAATAGAAAATTTTGTTAAAATTTTAGTTGTATAGAAAATTTTGTCAAAATTTTGGTGCGACCCAACGCGAAAATCAAAATTTGTAATAACATTGATTTTATAGAAAATTTCCCAAAATTTTAGTTCAATAGAAAACGATTGTTCCTTTAGTGTCGTTGTCTTCGCAGGCAATGTAATGTAAATTACGAAAGTGGCTCTAAAGCTTTTTTATCCCCCATAAATTTCGAACTAATTCTCTCTATCAAAGCCTTTTAATTGAAGACCACCGTCTACCCCTCTCCATCATCTTATGTCTCAAAGAACAAATTCAAAGAAAATTGCCTTAAATTTTTTTAAATGGATTTTATCTCTTTTTTTAATTTAGTAGTGACCCTGTCTATAACCTACATTAGGGAGTTTTTTTTTTTTTTTTTAAATTTAAATGGCCAATAATTATGATTTATATCGATACGACTATTCCCACACATACATATATACCCTAATACATTTGCAATACCATAAATATTTTGAAAATGGATATGTATGTGTGACATACATTTTGGAAAAGGACATCTGACAAAGGATATTATATTTGGAGTTTATTTGGAAATGTGTTAGCCAACCCAAACAAAATCAACGAAATATGAATAAAATCAAAGATAAGGCCAACTTACAGAGAACGAACAACGACTCACCCAACATCACCATTGCCAATGATATCATCATCATTTGCCAATGGCTGGCACATGGTCACAGATGGACTAGGACTAAGAAAACTGAAAATAAAATTGAAACGTCACCGAAAATGAAGACCTACATGAACTCTTTGGAAAATAAAAAAAAAAACGAAATATTATGACAAAAATGCAGCCAAATTGAGGGGGGGGGGGGGCTATAATTTTTGGCATGGCTTTTAAAATCCAATTAGTTATAACCAAAATTGACCCTGAACCATATGATACCCATTTTAAACTAGCCTCACCAGCCTTGTTGGCCATAATAAAATAAATAAAATGAAGTAAAAAACTTCAAAAGCCCAACACCCCATGACTCCATCTAATTTTGGTCACATTGTCATTTTAGCAGTACTAATTTGTCTCCTGGCTACATATTGCTCTAAATCCTATCACTGTTATGGAAAGGGGCAGGAGGAAGTCATTAAAAAACCAATGGCCAAAATGGTGGAAACAAAAAGGCTGTATGGTTTTTCAATGGAAATGGACTAAGGCTTCTTAAATTAAACAATATAATTAAACATAAAATAAAATTAAACTAAAATTAAATTTTGATAAGATTTGCTATAGAAATACAATTGTGACAAAATTGTCTATATAAATATAATTTTGACAAAATTTTTTATATAAATAAAATTTTCACAAAATTTTCTATAGAAACAAACAAAACAAAATTTTCTATAGACATTAAAATTTGAAAAAAAATCCTTAGAAATAAAATCTTGATAAAATTTTCTATAGAAATAAAATTTTGAAAAAATTTTCTATAGAAATAAAATTTTGATAAAATTTCCTATAGAAATAAAATAATTGAAAAAATGTTGGCAAAATTTTCTATAGAAATAAATTTCTGTGGGAATAGTCGTATCGATATAAATCATGATTATTGACCATATAAAAATTATAAAAAAAAACTCCCTAATGTAGGTTATAGACAGGGTCACTACTAAATTTAAAAACAAGTAAGGAAAGTCTAAAGTCGGGCGGGGCCGAATATATTACACCCTGCACCACTTTGTAGATCTAAATTTTCGATACCATATCACATCCGTCAAATGTGTTGGGGCTATATATAAAAGTTTGTCCCAAATACATACATTTAAATATCACTCGATTTGGACAGAATTTGATAGACTTTTAATAAATCTATAGACTAAAAATTTAAGTTGGCTAATGCACAAAAGTTTATTTATGATTTATCGCTCGATATATATGTATTAAAAGTTTAGGAAAATTAGTCATTTTTAAAACTTTTCGACTAAGCACACGCACAGAAAAAACATGTTTGGACATGGTTGCCGCATCCATTTAATGCTTATTTAGAGTATGTAATTGTCGCGAAAACCATGTATTTTGTCTTTGTAAAAATAATTTTCGAGCGGAGAAAAATATATGTTGGCAATAAGCATTTAAATGGTTCTCAAATGCCGCAAACATGTTCTATTATTTAAATGATAGAATTTGAGACCATTATATGGTCAGGAAAATCATGTATCTGACCATTCAATTTTTTTACTTTTTTGCAGAGAAAAAAATATTTTTATAGTTTACGTATAGACATGTCTACAACCATTACATGGCCATAAAGACCATGTACATTGTTTTCGTGACCATTTAATTTTTTAATTTTTTTGCAGCGACAAGAATTTTATAAAAACATTGAGCAGGTACACACGATTTTCATTTTGCGCGTCAGTCGTGTGTTGATTGTTTCTTGGAATGGACGGAGAATGCGGAATTATTGTGTTTTGTGTTAATTTATTTATTCAGAAATGGCACGTGGTTTTATGTGAATACAAAAAAGGAAAGTGTAATTGAAAAAAATTAACCTGGTTTTTGTTCTGCATTTTGATATATGGTATAATTTATTTTTATTTGCAGTTACATGATGTCTGCGTTTGTACATTTGATGGGCACGAAGTAAATATGGAATGATTACTTATTGTTGAAATTGAACCAAACTAGAGTATGTAAAAATATGTGAAGTTTGCTTGCACGACATTATAAATACAAATAAACAATGAATTAGTTTATAAATAAATAAAAACAAATAAATAAAGTTGATTTTGTATATTCTTTTCTCAAGTGGCGTCCTTTTTTCGACGACGAAAAAAGTTTTTTCATAAAAATCAAAACATTTTAGGTTGTGACCATGTTCTTTTTACTAGAAGAAAAAACATTTTTGACGAATAACATAACATTTTAGATCGTGACCATTGTCTTTTAATGGAAACAAAATTCTTTTTATCAATATAATAACATTTTAGATGAGGACAATTGTATTTTTCTTAGAACCATGTTCACTGAGCCAACATGGTTGCAGGTTAAAATGTTACATGGTCGCCGCAAAAATAGCTGCTATCATATTATTTTGCTCTTCGAATATGATTGTGGCAATCATGTTTCTTCTCTGCGTGCAGTGGCGATTTAACAAGGAAAATGTTGGTATTTTGACCATTTTTGTCGAAATCAGAAAAACATATATATGGGAGCTATATCTAAATCTAAACCGATTTCAATCAAATTTGGCACACATGACTATATTACTAATTGCACTCCTAGTGCAAAATTTCAACCAAATTGGGCCAAAACTCTGGCTTCTGGGGCCATATAAGTCCATATCGGGCGAAAAATATATATGGAAGCTATATCTAAATCTGAACCGATTTCAATCAAATTTGGCACACATGACTATACTACCAATTGTACTCCTTGTGCAAAATCTCAAGCTAATCGGAATAAAACTCTGGCTTTTGGGTCCATATAAGTGCATATCGGGCGAAAGATATATATGGGAGCTATATCTAAATCTGAATCGATTTCAACCAAATTTGGCACGCATAGCTACAATACTAAATCTACTCCCTGTGCAAAATTTCAACCAAATTGGGCCAAAACTCTGGCTTTTAGGACCATATGGACTAATATCGGGTGAAAGATATATATGGGAACTATATCTAAATCTGAACCGATTTCAATCAAATTTTGCACACATGACTATATTACTAATTGTACTCCTAGTGCAAAATTTCAACCAAATTGGGCCAAAACTCTGGCTTCTGGGGCCATATAAGTCCATATCGGGTGAAATATATATATATATATATATATATATATATATATATATATATATATATATATATATATATATATATATATATATATATATATATATATATATATATATATATATATATATATATATATATATATATATATATATATATATATATATATATATATATATATATATATATATATATATATATATATATATGGGAGCTATATCTAAATCTGAACCGATTTCAATCAAATTTTGCACACTTGACTATACGACTAAGTGTTATGTTTGTACAAAATTTCAAGCAAATCGGCATAAAACTCTGGCTGCTGGGTCCATAATAGTGCATATCGGGCGAAAGATATATATGGGAGCTATATCTAAATCTGAACCGATTTCTTCCAAAATCAATAGAATTCTATTCTGACCCAAATTAGGAACATGTGCCAAATTTGAAGGCGATTGGACTTAAATTGCGACCTAGACTTTGATCACAAAAATGTGTTCACAGACAGACGGACGGACGGACAGACGGACATGGTTATATCGACTCAGGGACCCACCCTGAGCATTGTTGCCAAAGACACCATGTGTCTATCTCGTCTCCTTCTAGGTGTTACAAACATATGCACCAACTTATAATACCCTGTTCCACAGTGTGGCACAGGCTATAAAAAGAGATAAAATCCATTAAAAAAATTAAGGCAATTTTATGTTCTTTGAGTCATGCGATGGCGGAGAGGAGGAGGTGGTGGTCTTCAATTAAAAGGCTTTGATAGAGAGAATTAGTTCGAAATTGATTAAAAAAGCTTTACAGCCACTTTCGTAATTTACATTAAATTACCTGCGAAGAAAACGACACTAAAGGAACAATCGTTTTCAATTGAACTAAAATTTTGGGCAATTTTTGTATAAATTCATAAATCATGTTATTACAAATTTTTATTTTCGCGTTGGGTCGTACCAAAATTTTGACAAAATTTTCTATACAAATAAAATTTTAACAAAATTTTCTATTGAAATAAACTTTTAACAAAATTTTCTATAGCAATAATATGTTGACAAAAGTTTCTATAGAAATAAAATTTTGCAAAAATTTTCTACAGAAATAAAATTTTGCAAAAATTTTCTATAGAAATAAAATTTTGCAAAAATTTCCTATAGAAATAAAATTTTGCAAAAATTGTCTATAGAAATAAAATTTTGCAAAAAATTTTCTATAGAAATAAAATTTTGACAAAATTTACTATAGAAACAAAAATGTTGACAAAATTCTCTATAGAAATAAAATTTTGACAAAATTTCCTATAGAAGCAAAAATGTTGACAAAATTCTCTATAGAAATAAAATTTTGCAAAAATTTTCTACAAAAATAAAATTTTGCAAAAATTTTCTATAGAAATAAAATTTTGCTAAAATTTTCTATAGAAATAAAATTTTGCTAAAATTTTCTATAGAAATAAAATATTCTCTATAGAAATAAAATTTTAACAAAATTTCCTATAGAAACAAAAATGTTGACAAAATTTTCTATAGAAATAAAATTTTGACAAAATTTTCTATAGAAATAAAATTTTGACAAAATTTTCTATAGCAATAAAATTTTGACAAAATTTCCTTTAGAAATAAAATTTTGTGAATTTTTTTTGCAGAAATAAAATTTTCACAAAATTTTCTATAGAAATGAAATTAAAATTTTATTTTTTAATTTAACTCCCCAATATTTTTTCTAGATATCCTAGTACATAATATTCCACGTTATAATCTACAAGAGAATGGCAAAGAATATTGCTAATATTCTTTGATGACATAGCAGAATGCAACTCCGTTTTGTGTTCCCCTTTCTTAAAGCTAGCTCATAGGTAAATGTGTGTGGCATTTTATTAGACAGTGGTATAATTTTCCAAAACTTTTATAATATTTTGCTAAGATTGCACAAACTGTTTTTTTTCCAAACCCCAAAAAAAACACAAACGATTCCTAATTATAACGAAATCTTTCCTCTATTTTACTTAATATGGGAATTTCGCTGACAACTGCAAAATGACATAGCAAATCCTATAAAAAGGATAACAATTACCAAAATTGCCATGAGCACTCAGAAAAAAATACCTTAAAATAATAAAAAAAAGATTAAAGAAATTTTTAAAAATCTTCCCACAATACCCCAACGAATCGAAAGAAGGAATCCAATAAAACTAAGGGGTAAACCGCCCCCAGGAAAGAGAAATTGAAATTGAGAATATGGCACGCAACAGAAACCCACAAACGTGGACAGAAGGTCCTATGAGAAATTTGTGTGCGGAAAGAAACAAAAAGTAAAACTTACTATGCTGACATTTTATTTGTTATTTATGACTGAACAACACTCACAGAGACACCAATAAATGCTACAGACTTCAGTCATAGTCGACCATGAATATACCAGTTATCCTAGCATAAACTTAGGAATGCCGAAAGAGAAGAGAGTTTTTAAAACCAGAGGAAAATCGATATTTTGTAGAATTTCATTTTTGTAAGCTCCCCCACGCTATATGACACATACCGTAGGGGCTTAAGAGGTTTATTATAGAAAGAAGAAGTTTCACTTTGTAAATTGGAAAAATCCCAAGGATGCCCATTCAGTTTGGCATCCCTATATGCCAGCAGACCCTTTTGGTTTTGAAACTTCTAAGTGATATTTTTATTATCGATACAATGCTCAACACCATCACTCATACGCAATGCCACTGGTGTCCTAGGTAAATTTTCATATTCCCCTTAGAAGACCATCATCGTCTCGAAAACGGAAAAATTGCATAGAAATGAATTTTGTAAAAAAAAACAAAACAGCTTAAGTTTCATTTTACACAAAATCTTGCAGCTAACAGAGACGCTTTAGCAATAACAAGTATATACGGTTGTAAGTTCGGCCAGGCCGAATCTTATGTACCCTCCACCATGGATTGCGTTGAAACTTCTACGAAAGACTGTCATCCATAATCGAATTACTTGGGTTGTGGTATCTTAAAAGTTCTTAACATCGTTTTCTAAATTGTGAGTTAGTCCATACGTGGTATATATTAGACAAAAAAGTTATGTATATGTTAGGTAAGTCTACAAATAATTACGAATCGACATGGAAATTGAAATATGGGGGTCGCTTATATGGGTGCTATATAGAATTATGAACTTGATATTGACCAATTTTTGTGTGATTGGGTATCGATTTATCTGAGGGCTATATATAACTATAGACCGATATGGACCTAGTTAGGCATGGTTGTTAATGGTCATATACTAGCACAATGTACCAAATTTCAACTCGGATGAAATTTGCTCTTCCAAGAGGCTCGAAAACCAAATTTCGGGATCGGTTTATATGGGGGCTATATATGATTATCGACTGATATGGACCACTTTTGGCATGGTTGTTAATTATCATATACTACCACCACGTACCAAATTTCAGCCGGATCGGGTAAATTTTGCTTCTCCAAAAGGCACAGAAGGTCAAATCTGGGGATCGGTTTATATGGGAGCTATATATTATTATGGACTGATAGGATCCAATTCCTGCATGGTTGTTCGATACCCTATACTAACATCACGTACCAAATTTCAACCGAATGGGAAGAATTTTGCTCTTCCAAGGTGCTCCGGAGGTCAAATCTGGGGATCGGTTTATATGGGGCCTATATATAATTATTGACCGATTTCGACCAATTTTTGCATGGGTGTTTGAGGCCATATATTAACACCACGTACGAAATATCAACTGCATCAGATGAATTTTGGTCTTCCAAGAGGCTCCGGAGGTCAAATCTGGTGATCGGGTTATATGGGGGCTATATATAATTATGGACCGATGTGGACCAATTTTTGTATGTTCATTAGAGACCATATACTTACACCATGTACAAAATTTCAGCCGGATCGGATGAAATTTGCTTCTCATAAAGGCTCCGCAAGCCAAATCGGGGGATCGGTTTACATGGGGGCTATATGTAATTATGGACCGATGTGGACCAATTTTTGTATGGTTGTTAGAGACCGTATACTAACACCATGTACCAAATTTCAGCCGGATCGGGTGAATTTGCTTCTCTTAGAGCAATCGCAAGCCAATTTTGGGGGTCCATTTATATGGGGGCTATACGTAAAAGTGGACCGATATGGCCCATTTGCAATGCCATCCGACCTACATCAATAACAACTACTTGTGCCACGTTTCAAGTCGATAGCTTGTTTCGTTCGGAAGTTAGTGTGATTTCAACAGACGGACGGACATGCTCAAATCGACTCAGAATTTCACCACGACCCAGAATATATATGGTTAGGTTAGCCTAACCTAATATACCCCATCCTATGGTGGAGAGTATAAAAATCTTTAGAAATAAAATTTTGACCATATTTTCTATATCAATAAAATTATGGCAAAATTTTCTATGGATATAAAATTTTGACACAATTTTGCATAAAAATAAGATTTTGACAAAAATTTTCTATAGAAATAAAATGTTGGCACAATTTTCTATAGAAATGAAATTTTGACAAATAAAATTTTGAGAATTTTTTCTATAAAAATAAAATTTTAACACAATTTTCAAAGAAAATAAAATTTTGCAAAAATTTTCAATAGAAATAAAATTTTTCAAAAATGTTCTATAGAAATAAAATTTTGACAAAATTTGCTATAGAACTAAAATGTTGACAAAATCATCTATAGAAATACAATTTTGACAAATTAGAAACAAAATTTTTACAAAATTTTCTATAGAAATAAAATTTTGACGAAATTTTCTATAGAAATAAAATTTTGAGAAAATTTTTTATAAAAATAAAATTTTGAAATGTTGACGCAATTTTCTATAGAAATAAAATTTTGAAAAAAAATCTATAGAAACAAAATTTTGACAAAATTTTCTATAGAAATAAAGTTTTGACAAAATTTTCTATAGAAATAAAATTTTGACAAAATTTTCTATAGAAATAAAATTTTTACAAAAATAAGCTACTTGGTCTACTTTGCATTATCATTTCACAGAGTCAGCTATGACCTACAAGTGTATATATTTTCCAAAGCAAAAAAAAAAGCAAATAAAATTTTGACAAAATTTTCCGTAGAAATAAAATTTTGACAAAATTTTCTATAGAAACTAAAGTTTGACAAAATTTGCTATAGAAATAAAATTTTGAAAAAAAATCTATAGAAATAAAATTTTGACAAAATTTTTTATAGAAATAAAATTTTGACAAAATTTTCTATAGAAATAAAATTTTTACAAAAATAAGCTACTTGGTCTACTTTGCATTATCATTTCACAGAGTCAGCTATGACCTACAAGTGTATATATTTTCCAAAGCCAATACTCTCGTTGGCCTTTAGAGTATTTTCTGTCATAGATCTGTCGTTGGGTTACGACTGACTGACGGACTGGCTGCCCTCCCACCATCTCGGGGCCCAGCCATTTTTAAAGTCCATTTTTTTATGGTAGGTGTATTCAACTGGTAAACAGACATTTGTCAATTTGCACAAAAGTCCATTTGTAAACCGTCACAGCTATAAAGTAATTTTTCTTTGATGGCGGTCATAAAACAACATGGGGAAAAACCCTCCCACACACACACACACCAACTAGATATCCTCCTCGAAGAGGGCCAAAGAAACAACGCAAGGACAAAACAGAAATACATCAACTCATGCTAGTCCAAAAAGATAGTTAAGTTTAAGATTCGACTTTTGCAGTAAGATGATGAATAGCCATTTTGTGTAGAGACCAGAAGGGAATTGAAAGAAACAAATGACTTTTCCCACAGCAAATTACTAACAAATGTTATCAATATCATTTTGATGGAAAGCCTTCGTCAGGATAATATGTTGACAGAGAAGCTTGTAGCTTCATTTAACTGGGCTCCCAAGTTAATACAAAGAAATTTTCATTATTAGTTTTTTTTTTTGAGAATTTTCTTGCCTACATCACTTTTGTAAAAAAAAGGAGGAAAAATAAAAACCCTAATTTTGCGTGTTCTTTTTTGTTTTGTATTGGCAAAAAAGGTAGCAATAAATTATACTGTAACGTTGTTTTTAATATTGGCAATGTCTAAATTTATATCCTTGGTCTGTTTTCCATTTTGTCTGTTTCTCTCAATCTCTTGGGAAAATAGTTTTTTGGCCATGTTTATTTACATATTAGACTCACTTTCTGAATTAAAAAAAACTCGCTTTTCTCCACTGCTCCTAGTTTATTTCTATAGAAAATTTTGTCCAAATTTTATTTCTATAGAAAATTTTGTCAAAATTTTATTTCTATAGAAAATTTCGTAAAAATTTTATTTCTATAGAAAATTTTGTCAAAATTTTATTTCTATAGAAAATTTTGTCAAAATTTAATTTCTATAGAAAATTTTGTCAAAATTTATTTCTATAGAAAATTTTGTCAAAATTTTATTTCTATAGAAAATTTGGTCAACATTTCATTTCTATAGAAAAATTTGTCAAAATTTTATTTCTATAGAAAATTTTGTCAAAATTTTATTTCTATAGAAAATTTTGTCAAAATTTTATTTCTATAGAATTTTTTTTCAAAATTTTATTTCTATAGAAAATTGTGTGAACATTTCAAAATTTTATTTCTATAAAAAATTTTCTCAAAATTTTATTTCTATAGAAAATTTTTGCAAAATTTTATTTCTATAGAAAATTTCGTCAAAATTTTATTTCTATAGAAAATTTGGTCAACATTTTATTTCTATAGAAAAATTTGTCAAAATTTTATTTCTATAGAAAATTTTGTCAAAATTTTATTTCTATAGAAAATTTTGTCAAAATTTTATTTCTATAGATTTTGTTTTTTTTTTAATTTCCTCAATCTTCGTTTAATGTGTTACCATAAACTGCTTTTCTCCTTTTTAGTCCTTGATTTTAATCACCCCATCAGTCTTACATAGACATTTCAGAAAATGAATACTCAATTCCTTACCCAATTAAAATTGCAGCAATAAGAATTTGCGACATTTTCACTATAATTGATGGAATTTATAATAGAATCACGCATTGCTATCTCACATAGAGCCAACTGTTCTTTCGGTTACCTTGCCAAAAAAATACAGCGAAAAACAAGCGATGTTTCTTGTACAGTATACCCCTTCTTCTACTTCTAGATGCCTGCAGCTTGACATTCAACAAAAATTCGTTATGAAAATGGTTTTGCATTTCTTATAACCCTGACTTCTGTGGCGAGAGATGACAACGTACAAATGTTGTTGTTGTTGTTGTTGTTGAATACAAATCTATATGGTCCCATTTGTATATTTAGTTGTCTGTATTCCTTTGGTGCACCTTTTCCGAAGAGATACCTTTTCCTTTACGCCCCAGGCGAAGAAAGTGAAACCCATAGAAAATAATATCCTTAAATTATTTTTTTCTTGCATGTGTTTTTTGTTTTTGTTTCTGTGAATCAATATATCATCAATACTTGAGATATGATATATTCTAGTTTCCAATATCCTTGTGATAGTTTGCTTCGAATTGAATTTACATATGCGAACGTGTGTCTCAACTGGAGGCTGTTTGAAGAACATGGTTGTCATGATGAACAACGATAAACAAGTAAAGTTTTTGTATAGAAATGAAAAACACGAACATGTGATGCATTATCCTTAAACTCTCACTCACATACACACTTATAGAATTGAACATTGTCGCATTTGTCACATTGCATTTATGACTGGCAAGAGACAGTGGGGACTAACAAGGATACATCGACATTGACACTGGGTTAATGGTTGTGATACTAGAGCACTTCTATAATGCAAGTCAGCACATAGCAATCATGTTTCTTCAAACCCCCCCCCCCCCTCCCCCCCACAACCCTTCCTTAGCATAATCCACCTGATCGTTCCTAGCATAAGCCATCATCCATAACAACTGCATCGAAAGTGAATTTTTTTTGTTTATTTGGAAGATAGATTGTAGGCCACAATTGTCATGAAACCAAATGCTGCAGAAATTAAGTTTTAAATTTAAAATTAAAACTAGAAAATTTTTGCAAAATTTTATTTCAATAGAAAATTTTGACAAAATTTTATTTCCATTGAAAATTTTGACTAAATTATATTTCTACAGAACATTTTCTTAAAATTTTATTTCTATAGAAAATTTTGTCAAATTTTTATTTCTATAGAAAATTGTGTCAAAATTTTATTTTTATAGAAAATTTATGCAAAATTTTATTTCTATAATAAATTTTTTAAAAATTTTATTTCTATAGAAAATGTTGGCAAATATATAGAAAATTTTTGCAAAATTTTATTTCTATAGGAAGTTTTGTCAACATTTTATTTCTATAGAAAATTTTTGCAAAATTTTATTTCTATAGGAAATTTTGTCAACATTTTATTTCTAAAGGGGATTTTGTCAAAATTTTATTTCTATAAGGAATTTTGTCAATAGAAAATTTAGTACAAATCTTATTTCTGTAGAAAATTTTTGCCATAATTTTATTTGTATAGAAATTTTTGTCAAAATTTTATTTCTATATAAAATTTTATCAAAATTTTATTTCTATAGAAAATTTGGCAAAATTTTATTTCCATAGAAAATGTTATCAAAATAGTATTTCTATACAAAATTTTATTTCTGTAAAAAACATTGTCAAAAATTTATTTCTATAGAAAAATTTTTGTCAAAATTGTATATCTATAGAAAATTTTCTCAAAATTTTAATTCTATCGAAATTTTTGTCAAAATTTTATTTCTATAGAAAATGTTGTCAAAATTTTATTTCTATAAAAAATTTTTGTAAAATTTTATTTCTATAAAATATTTACTCAAAACTTTGTATTTCTATAGAAAATTTTTGCAAAATTTTATTTCAATTGAAATTTTTTGCAAAATTTTATTTCAATTGAACATTTTTGCAAAATTTTATTTATATAAAAAAAAATTGTCAAAATTTTATTTCTATCGCAACTTTTCTCAAAAATTTATTTCTATCGAAATTCTTGTCAAAATTTTATTTCTATAGAAAATTTTTGTCAGAATTTTATTTCTTTAGAAAAAAAAAATTTTTCTATGGAAAATTTATGCAAAATTTTATTTCTATAAAAAAATTTGTCAAAATTTTATTTCTATAGAAAATTTTTTCAAAATTTTATTTCCATAGAAAATTTTGACAAAATCGTATTTCTACAGAACATTTTCTAAAATTTTATTTCTATAGAAAATTGTGTCAAAATTTTATTTTTATAGAAAATTTATGCAAAATTTTATTTATATAATAAATTTTTTCAAAATTTTATTTCTATAGAAAATGTTGGCAAATATATAGAAAAATTTTATTTCTATAGGAAGTTTTGTCAACATTTTATTTCTATAGAAAATTTTTGCAAAATTTTATTTCTTTAGGAAATTTTGTCAACATTTTATTTCTACAGGAAATTTTGTCAAAATTTTATTTCTATAAGGCATTTTGTCAATAGAAAATTTCGTACAAATCTTATTTCTATAGAAAATTTTTGCCATAATTTTATTTGTATAGAAAATTTTGTCAAAATTTTATTTCTATATACAATTTTATCAACATTTTATTTCTATAGAAAATTTTGTTAAAATTTTATTTCCATGGAAAATGTTATCAAAATTGTATTTCTATACAAAATTTTATTTCTGTAAAAAAAATTGTCAAAAATTTATTTCTATAGAAAAATTTTTGTCAAAATTTTATATCTATAGAAAATTTTCTCAAAATTTTAATTCTATCGAAAATTGTATCAAAATTTTATTTCTATAGAAAATGTTGTCGAAATTTTATTTCTATAGAAAATTTTTGTAAAATTTTATTTCTATAGAAAATTTTTGCAAAATTTTATTTCAATTGAAAATTTTTGCAAATTTTTATTTCAATGGAAAATTTTTGCAAAATTTTATTTCTATCGCAACTTTTATCAAAATTTTATTTCTATAGAAAATTTCGTCAAAATTTTATTTCTATCGAAATTTTTGTCAAAATTTTATTTCTATAGAAAATTTTTGTCAGAATTTTATTTCTTTAGAAAAAAAAATTTTTTTCTATGGAAAATTTATGCAAAATTTTATTTCTATAAAAAAATTTGTCAAAATTTTATTTCTATAGAAAATGTTGGCAAATATATAGGAAATTTTGCCAAAATTGTATTTCTATAGGAAATTTTGTCAACATTTATTTCTATAGAAAATATTTGCAAAATTTTATTTCTGTACAAAAAATTTTGTTAAAAATTTATTTCTATAGAATAATTTTTGTCAAAAATCTATAAAAAAAAAATTCTCAAAATTCCATTTCTATCGAAAATGTTCTTAAAATTGTATTTCTATAGAAATTATTTGTCAAAATTTTATTTCTATAGAAAATTTTTGCAAAATTTTATTTCTATAAAACATTTACTCAAAACTTTGTATTTCTATAAAAAATTTTTGCAAAATTTTATTTCTATAGAAAATTTTTGCAAAATTTTATTTCTATTGAACATTTTTGCAAAATTTTATTTCTATAAAAAAATAATGTCAAAATTTTATTTCTATCGAAACTTTTGTCAAAATTTTATTTCAATCGAAAATTTTGTCAAAATTTATTTCTATAGAAAATTTTATATGTAAATATAATTTTTTATTGTATATCATTTCCATAGACAATTTTGTCAAAATTTTATTTCTATAGAAAATTTTGACAATATTTTATTTCTATAGAAAATTTTGTCAAAATTTTATTTCTATAGAAAATTTTGACAATATTTTATTTCTACAGAAAATTTTGTCAAAATGTCGATCTTCAATTCAAATCGATAAAAGCCCCTTACAATTTTAACTAATTTCACAATTACTCGTGTCAAAGGTTTTAATATCTCATTATAATACCAAACATCTAAGCCTTTATAAGGGTATAATGGACTTTTAAAATATCATCTTCACCCACTATGACGACCCTCAACTTGAAACATGGTTATGCCTTGATACTAAGTACTCCTTCTCCACAGTCTTTAGTGGGGAAAAAATGATACAAGAACAACACTAACATGCCGGAAGCATCAACACTCGTATGCATGTCGTGCAATGTATGTTGGTACGTATGTGTTTGCCTATAGAGAAACAAGCCACACTGATTGCGTGATATAGTCAGAGACTAAAAGAAAACAACAGCAAGAACAACAAAAGAAACATTACAGAGCCACTGTCACATTTATGTACACATCAAGGCTTGAATGAAATCGTCGAACAACATTGCCATCGTCATTGCAATACATGAATGCAGACATTTTAAAATGCCAGAACCACAGGCGTATTGTCGTCGGCGTTTCCATCTCGACACTTTTTGTTGTTGTTTTTAAATGTCAGAATAAGCTTAAAGCGGTATGATTGTGTTTGTCCATGAGTTTGCGTTATTCTGTGGAAAATTTCTTTTATATGCATATTGGCACCCTAGATGAATAAGTTGTGAAAGAACACAAATTTCTGTATAGAATACGAGAGAGTGGCAACAATTAGAGCCATTGAAAACATATCTACCAGTGTAAAAGGTTAGGTTAAAGTGGCAGCCCGATTAAGATTCAGGCTCACTTAGACTATTCAGTCCATTGTGATATACTCTACCAGTGTAAAAATTTGAGAATCGCATTCAAAGTATAAAATAAATATATACAATTTTGACAAAATTTTCTATAGAAATAAAATTTTGACAAAATTTCCCACAGAAATTAATTTTTGACAACATTTTCTATAGAAATAAAATTTTGAAAAAAATTTCTATAGAAATAAAATTTTGAAAAAGTTTTCTATAGAAATAAAATTTTGACAAAATTTTCTATAGAAATAAAATTTTGACAAAATTTTCTATAGAAATAAAATTTTGACAAAATTTTCTATAGAAATAAAATTTTGAAAAAATTTTCTATAGAAATAAAAATTTGAAAAAAAAATCTATAGAAATAAAATTTTGACAAAATTATATATACAAATAAACTTTTGACAAAATTTTCTATAGAAATAAAAATTTTAACAAAATTGTATATACAAATAAACTTTTGACAAAATTCTTTAGAAATACAATTTTGACAAAATTTTCTATAGAAATAAAATTTTGACAATAAAATTTCTATAGAAATAAAATTTTGACAAAATTTTCTATAGAAATAAAATTTTGACAAATGGGTATATTTTCAGTCGAAGGAAAGGGTACATGCTTCGTAGAGATACCGCCTGTTTTTAACAGTGAATAGATTTCGAAATATCCCCAAATTTCTTGAAATTCCCCATAAAATCCCCAACTCGCAAAATTTGTGACCATTCACAAAAAATTTGTCCCCAATAATTCCCAGTTTTGGGGGAAATTTCCCAATAGTGGCAACACTGCTATTGACATAGATGATATTTTTGCTATGGGGCAACTGGCTGCTGTTGCAAAAACAACGATGTACTTTTAAATCTCTAATCACGGAATAAGCTTAAGAAGTCATATAAAAACACACTCATACACACACATATACACAGTCCAACATAAAAATATCCATTTACATTAGAAAATAGGTGCCATGATAAAGGGTGAACCAGTGATAAGGGAGGCGTGGAAACAAAAGTTAATAACAAATTCTGTGTCAATTGCATGTAAATGGTCCTTCTAAAGGGGCAACAACATTCGAACTTTCCCATACACACTCATACAAAGGCAATCAAGACATGTATGCGCAACTATGTTTTTAAGCCACTGTAACAAAAGCGGAAATGCCGACTACCCTTCAAGTCGTCAAACGGATGAGTAGAGAGGCTTATGCATAAATACACTAAAGGAAAAAAGTACAAAATTGTCTATAGGTATAAAATTTTGACAAAATTTTCTATAAAAATAAAATTTTAATAAAAATTTCTATAGAAATAAAATTTTGGCAAAATTTTCTATAGAAATTAAATTTGGAGAACATTTTCTATAAAATATATTTTGGAGAAAATTTTCTATGGAAATAAAAATTTTGACAAAATTTTCTATAAAATAAAATGTTGACAAAATTTTTTATACAAATAAACATTTTAACAAAATTTTCTATAGAAATAAAATTTTGACAAAATTTGCTATAGAAATAAAATTTTGACAAAATTTTCTATAGAAATAAAATTTTGACAATATTTGCTATAGATATAAAATTTTGACAAAATTTTCTATAGAAATAAAATTTTGACAAAATTTTCTATAGAAATAAACATTTAGACAAAATATTTTATTGTTTTTTTTTCTTTAAAGGCAATTTTTTTGTTGCTTTTAAAGAAAAAAGAAAAATTCCTTTGTCTAAAATTCCATTCCTTACAAATGAAAACTCGTCTTTCAGTGTATGGGTGCGTGTATGTGTAAGTAAACATATATATGTGTTTTTGAGTATAGACCAATGTTTGCATGTCATGGGTCTGTGGAAGCTTGGCCCCCGCATTTAAATATTGAATGGAAGGCGTGATTTAGAAATCATGCAAATTTCATGATCTTTGCCAGGGGAAAGGTCACCCTTAGTTTCTTTTCTTTCCCATGGAACTCGGTTTAGGAGACTGATGTTCCGTTTAAAGCCACCTCACCGCCTTTTTTCTTTTGATTTAAATGTGAAGCAAATATTTTATGAGTTCGAGACATTTCAGAATTTCTTTAAAATGCTTTGTGGTAGCTTCAGGTGAAAATGTTATCTTGAAAATGCTATTTGTACTCATTTCGAAGTTCATTTGCACATAATGCACTAAAGGCAACAAAATTTTGACAAAATTTTTTATAGTAGAAAATAGAAATAAAATGTTGACAAAATTTTCTATAGAAATAAAATTTGACAAAATTGTCCATATAAATAAAATTTTGACAAAATTTTCTACAGAAATATAATTTTAACAAAATTTTCTATAGAAATAAGATTTTGACAAAATTTTTTATAGAAATAAAATTTTGACAAAATTTTTTATAGAAATAAAATTTTGACAAAATTTTCTACAGAAATAAAATTTTGACAAAATTTTCTATAGAAATAAAATTTTGACAAAATTTTTTATAGAAATAAAATTTTAACAAAATTTTCTATAGAAATAAAGTTTTAGCAAAATTTTCTGTAGAAATAAAACTTTACCAAAATTTTCTATAGAAATAACATTTTGACAAAATTTTCTACAGAAATAAAATTTTGACAAAATTTTCTATAGAAAAAAAATTGATAAAATTTTCTATAGAAAAAAAATTCTACAGAAATTTTCTATAGAAATAAAATTTTAGCAAAATTTTCTGTAGAAATAAAACTTTACCAAAATTTTCTATAGAAATAAAATTTTGACAAAATTTTCTACAGAAATATAATTTTGACAAAATTTTCTATAGAAATAAGATTTTGACAAAATTTTTTATAGAAATAGCATTTTGACAAAATTTTCTACAGAAATAAAATTTTGACAAAATTTTCTATAGAAATAACATTTTGACAAAATTTTCTACAGAAATAAAATTTTGACAAAATTTTCTATAGAAAAAAAATTCTACAGAAATTTTCTATAGAAATAAAATTTTAGCAAAATTTTCTGTAGAAATAAAACTTTACCAAAATTGTCTATAGAAATAAAATTTTGACAAAATTTTCTACAGAAATATAATTTTGACAAAATTTTCTATAGAAATGAGATTTTGACAAAATTTTTTATAGAAATAAAATTTTGACAACATTTTCTACAGAAATAAAATTTTGACAAAATTTTCTATAGAAATAAAATTTTGACAAAATTTTCTACAGAAATATAATTTTACAAAATTTTGACAAAATTTTCTACAGAAATAAAATTTTGACAAAATTTTCTATAGAAATAACATTTTGACGAAATTTTCTACAGAAATAAAATTTTGACAAAATTTTCTATAGAAAAAAAATGATAAAATTTTCTATAGAAAAAAAAATTCTACAGAAATTTTCTATAGAAATAAAATTTTAGCAAAAATTTCTGTAGAAATAAAACTTTACCAAAATTTTCTATAGAAATAAAATTTTGACAAAATTTTCTACAGAAATAAAATTTTGACAAAATTTTCTATAGAAAAACAATTTGATAAAATTTTCTATAGAAATAAAATTTTAACAAAATTTTCTATAGAAATAAAATTTTGACAAAATTTTCTATAACAATAAAATTTAGACAAAATTTTCTATAGAAATAACATTTTGCAAAAATTTTCTATAGAAATAAAATTTTGACAAAATTTTCTATAACAGTAAAATTTTGACAAAATTTTCTATAGAAATAACATTTTGCAAAAATTTTCTATAGAACCAAAATTTTGACATCATTTTCTATAGAAATAAAATTTTCACATAATTGTTCATAGAAATAAAGTTTTGACAAACTTTTCCACAGAAATAAAATTTTGACAAAATTATCTATAGAAATACAATTTTGACAAAATTTTTTATAGAAATAAAATTTTGACAAAATTTTCTATAGAAATAAAGTTTTAGCAAAATTTTCTGTAGAAATAAAACTTTACCAAAATTTTCTATAGAAATAACATTTTGACAAAATTTTCTCCAGAAATAAAATTTTGACAAAATTTTCTATAGAAAAAAAATTGATAAAATTTTCTATAGAAAAAAAAATTGATAAAATTTTCTATAGAAAAAAAATTTTAACAAAATTTTCTATAGAAATAAAATTTTGACAAAATTTTCTATAACAATAAAATTTTGACAAAATTTTCTATAGAAATAACATTTTGCAAAAATTTTCTATAGAAATAACATTTTGCAAAAATTTTCTATAGAAATAACATTTTGACAAAATGTTTTATAGATATAAAATTTTGACAAAATATTCTATAAAAATAAAATTCTGTCAAAATTTTCTATAAAATTAAAATTTTGACAAAATTTTCTACAGAAATAAAATTTTGACAAAATTTTCTATAGAAATAAAATTTTGACAAAATTTTCTATAGAAATGAAATTTTGATAAAATTTTCAATAGAAATAAAAATTTTGACAAAATGTTCTTTGGAAAAATTTTGACAAAATGTTTTATAGACATACAATTTTGCCAAAATTTTCTATAGAAATAACATTTTTCAAAAATTTTCTATAGAAATAAAATTTTGACAAAATTTTTCCATAGAAATAAAATTTTGACAAAATTTTTCCATAGAAATAAAATTTTGAAAAAATTTTCTATAGAAATAAAATTTTGACAAAATTTTCTATAACAATAAAATTTTCTATAGAAATAACATTTTGACAAAATGTTTTATAGACATAAAATTTTGACAAAATGTTCTATAGAAATAAAATTTTGACAAAATTTTTTATAGAAATAAAATTTTGCCAAAATTTTATTTAGAAATAATATTTTGACAAAATTATCAAAGAAATAACATTTGACAAAATTATCAAAGAAATAAAATTTGACAAAATTTTTCATAGAAGTAAAATATTGACAAAATTTTCCATAGAAATAAAATTTTGACAAACTTTTCTGTAGAAATAAAATTTTGACAAAATTTTCTATAGAAATAAAATTTTGACAAAATTTTTTATAGAAATAAAAATTTTGACAAAATTTTCTATAGAAAAAACTTTTGACAAAATTTTCTATAGAAAAAAATTTTGACAAAATTTTCAATAGAAGTAAATTTTTGACAAAATTTTCTATAGAAATAAAATATTGCAAAAACAGACATTTTGTTTTTTTTTTTTATTTGTAAATTTTTTTTCCAAATTTTGGAAGATAATTTTTGGCTCGAGTGGCCACCATGATCTGCATCCGTGTGAATACGAAAATACCGACAAAAGAAACTCGTGAAAAGAAAATTAATAACAAAAGTAAAAGATAGAAAGAAAATCCAAAACCTGTAATTAAAAAAAATGCAAACAATCAAATGAAATTCCAGCAATGTGAACTCGCCATTAAACCACATTAAACACCATCCTAAACGAAAAGCAATTAAAAGTGAAATATTCCCCAACATTTTCGAAATAATTGCAGAATAAAATCTTCTTAGGCAACATCCGCTCACATTGAGCATTCAAACCAAATTTGGTGGTGGAAATTCTTTGTACAATAATCAATATCACAGCAACATAGCAATCCAAGAGAAAGGAAAATTCCCCAACTAATCAGCAATACTTGAATCCCCTTTTGTCGAGGAGTGTCTTCCCTTTAAGCAACTGCCAAAACCCGCCTGCCGTCATATCATCTCCTCCTTCCAACCTGTAACAAAAAATACTTTTTGGGTTTTTGTTCATTTTATTCCTGGGAGGGGAGAATCAAAAATAAGCCACAAAACATGACTTCCAAAGATGCGGCCAGTACAGAATTAGGCACAATGCCAAATGCATCTGCCAATAATGAGGTAAGTTTCAAATGAGTTCTTTGTTTCCCATATTTTATTAGAAATCCTTTAAGAGAAGTTCAAACTAACAAAAAAAAACAATATCTGAATATATTGGCATTAGTTATTTTATATATAAAAGTAACTATGAAAATTCTAGAAATTTGGAAACATTTAATTATAGTCCAATTATTTTATTTCCATAGAAAATTATGTAAAACCAAGTTTTTGCTTTATGTAGATGTTGCTGCCAAATTTAAATTTATAGATCATTATTTGCTTTAATATTCTTAAAAGATGGGTAAGAGTAAACGAGTAAACAGACTTATTTATATTCTCACGGAAAGACTATTTTAAAATTCAACTCAATTTAAATTCTTTTGTTTTAATTGATCTTGTTTCGTTTTAAATAAAAAAATAAAAATTTAAATATTTTTTTTCTTTGAGCTTAAGACCATTATATTTTTTTATGTTTCATGAGTTATTTATTTCTCCAATTTCCATTAAGTAACTTCTTCGCAACAGACCCACATTATTGTTAAGGTTAAATGATACTAAAACAATTTTTATTTTGTATTTTAATTTTAATTTAAACATTAATTTTAATTTTTAGTTTTAGTTGATAATAATTTTAGTTTCAATTTCATTTCTATTTTTTTTTAATTTTTTTTTTAATTTTTGGTTTTAATTTTAGTTTAAGTTTTAATTTAAGTATACTTTTGTCAAAATTTAAATCTATAGATAATTTTATTTCTAATAAAGTTTTTGCAAAATTTTTGTCAAATAAAATTTTCTATAGAAATAAAATTTTGACAAAATTGTCTATAGAAATAAAATTTTGACAAAATTTTCTATAGAAATAAAATTTTGACAAAATTGTCTATAGAAATAAAATTTTGACAAAATTTTCTATAGAAATAAAATTATGACAAAATTTTCTATAGAAATAAAATTTTGACAAAATTTTCTATAGAAATAAAATTTTGACAAAATTTTCTATAGAAATAAAATTTTGACAAAATTTTCTATAGAAATAAAATTTTGACAAATTTTTTTATAGAAATAAAATTTTGACAAATTTTTCTATAGAAATAAAATTTTGACAAGATTTTTTATAGAAATAAAATTTTGACAAGATTTTTTATAGAAATAAAATTTTTATAAATTTTTCTTTTAGAAATAAAATTTTGACAAAATTTTCTATAGAAATATAGAATTTTCTACAGAAAAAAAATTTTGACAAAATTCTCTATAGAAATAAAATTTTGACAAAATTTTCTATATAAATACAATTTTTAAACATTTTCTGTATAAATAAAATTTTCTATAGAACTAAAATTTTGACAAAATTGTCTATAGAAATAAAATTTTGACAACATTTTCTATAGAAATAAAATTTTGACAACATTTTCTATAGAACTAAAATTTTGACAAAATTGTCTATAGAAATAAAATTTTGACAAAATTTTCTATAGAAATAAAATTTTGACTAATTTTTCTATAGAAATAAAATTTTGACAAGATTTTTGTACAGAAATAAAATTTTGACAAGATTTTTTATAGAAAAAAAAAATTTGATAAAATTTTTTTTTGGAAATAAAATTTTAACAAAATTTTCTATAGAAATTTAGAATTTTCTACAGAAAAAAAAAATTTTGACAGAGTTTTCTACAGAAAAAAATTTTTTACAAAATTCTCTATAGAAATAAAATTTTGACAAAATTTTCTATATAAATACAATTTTTAAACATTTTCTGTATAAATAAAATTTTCTATAGAACTAAAAAATTGTCTATAGAAATAAGATTTTTACAAAATTTTCTATAGAAATAAAATTTTGCCAAAATTTTCTATAGAAATAAAATTTTGATACATTTTTTATAGAAATAAAATTTTGACAAATTTTTCTATAGAAATAAAATTTTGACAAATTTTTGTACAGAAATAAAATTTTGACAAGATTTTTTATAGAAATAAAATTTTGATAAAAATTTTTTTAGAAATAAAATTTTCTATAGAAATATAGAATTTTCTACAGAAAAAAAATTTTGACAAAATTCTCTATAGAAATAAAATTTTTTATAGAAATAAAATTTTTGATAAAATTATAATTATATATTTTCAAATAAAAAAAAAATCTATAGAAATAAAATTTTGACAAAATTTTCTATACAAATAAAAGTTTGACAAAATTTTCTGTAGAAAAGAAAATTTTGTCAAAATTTTCTATACAAATAACATTTTGACAAAATTTTCTAAAGAAATAAAATTTTTACAAAATTTTCTATAGAAAAAAAAATTTGACAAAATTTTCTAAAGAAATAAAATTTTTACAAAATTTTCTGTAGAAATACAATTTAGACAAAATTTCATATCAATTTCTTTGAACAATTTAATTTTCATGTTATTTCATACGAGTTTGGTGCAAGCTAAAATAGTTAAAACATTTTAATTTTAACTCATTTAAAGTTTAAAGGATAATAGAAATATGATCAAAAACATCAAAAAAGATTTTGTTTTTCAAATTTTGGTAGATAATTTTTGGAACCAGTGGCAACCGTGGTTACACAATCTCTAACAAGAATAAATATGTTGTAATTTTAATAGATTTTTTATACCCTGCGCCACACTGTGGAACAGGGTATTATAAGTTAGTGCATATGTGTGCAACACCCAGAAGGAGACGACATAGTGTCTTTGGTAATAATGCTCACGGTGGGTCCATGTCCGTATGTCAGTCTGTCCGTCCGTCCGTCTGTCTTTGAACACATTTTTGTGATCAAAGGTCGCAGTTTAAGTCCAATCGCCTTCAAATTTGCTACAAGTTCCTGTTTTGGATCAGAATAGAACCCTATTGATTTTGGAAGAAATCGGTTCTGATTTAGATATAGCTCCCATATATATCTTTGTCGAATTTGGTTGAAATCGGTTCAGATTTCTATATAGCTTCCATATATATGCTTTTCCGATTTGGGCAAAAATGGCCAAAATACCCACATTTTCCTTATAAAATCGCCACTGCTATGCCGAAAACTTGTAAAAGTGACTCAAATTTTCCTTTATTTCTAATACATATCTATCGACCTATAAATCATAAATACACTTTTGCGAAGTTGCCTCAAAATTGGTTCAGATTAAAATGTTTCCCATATTTTTTTACAAACATAGTGTAACATCCCAGGGCATTAGCCGACTTAAATTTTAAGTCTATAGATTATAAATTTTGTTCAGATGGATTCAGATTTAAATGTATGTATATATAGTACCCAACACATTTGACGGATTTGATATAGTATCGAAAATGTGGATTTACAAAGTGGTGCAGGGTATAACATAATATAGTTGGCCCCGGCCGACTTTAGACTTCTCTTACTTGTTTATTTTTTTACTTTAGTTTCAATTCTAATTTTAACTCAAATATTAATTTTAATTTTATTTTCAATTTTATTTTTAGTTTTAATTTTAAAATCAGTTTTAGTTTTAATTTAAATTTAAATTCTTGATTTTACTTCTTATTTTAATTTTAATTCTTGATTTTGTTAATTGTAGTTTAAAGTTTAATTTAATTTTCAATTTTCAATTTTTATTTTAATTTTAATTTGTAATTTTAACTTTAATTTTAATATTAAATTTTATTTTGATTTAATTTAAATGCAATGTTTTTATAACCTCCACCATAGGATGGGGGTATATTAACTTTGTCATTCCGTTTGTAACACATCGAAATATTGCTCTAAGACCCCATAAAGTATATATATTCTGGGTCGTGGTGAAATTCTGAGTCGATCTGAGCATGTTCGTCCGTCTGTTGAAATCACGCTAACTTCCGAACGAAACAAGCTATCGACTTGAAACTTGGCACAAGTAGTTGTTATTGATGTAGGTCGGATGGTATTGCAAATGGGCCATACCGGTCCACTTTTACGTATAGCCCCCATATAAACGGACCCCCAAATTTGGCTTGTGATTGCTCTAAACGAAGCAAATTTCATCCGATCCGGCTGAAATTTGGTACATGGTGTTAGTATATGGTCTTTAACAACCATGCAAAAATTGGTTTATATCGGTACACTTTTACGTATAGCCCCCATATAAACGGACCCCCAAATTTGACTTGCGATTGCTCTAAACGAAGCAAATTTCATCCGATCAGGCTGAAATTTGGTACATGGTGTTAGTATATGGTCTGTAACAACCATGCAAAAATTGGTCCATATCGGTCCACTTTTACGTATAGCCCCCATATAAACGGACCCCCAAATTTGGCTTGCGATTGCTCTAAGAGAAGCAAATTTCATTTGATCCGGCTGAAATTTGGTACATGGTGTTAGTATATGGTCTCTAATAACCATGCAAAAATTGGTCCATATCGGTCTACTTTTACGTATAGCCCCCATATAAACGGACCCCCAAATTTGGCTTGCGATAGCTCTAAGAGAAGCAAATTTCATCCGATCCGGCTGAAATTTGGTACATGGTGTTAGTATATGGTCTCTAACAACCATGCAAAAATTGGTCCACATCGGTCCATAATTATATATAGCCCCCATATAAACCGATCCCCAGATTTGACCTCCGGAGCCTCTTAGAGGAGCAAAATTCATCCGATCCGGTTGAAATTTGGTACGTAGTGTTAGTATATGGTCTCTAACAACCATGCAAGAATTGGTCCATATCGGTCCATATCGGTCCATAATTATATATAGCCCCCATAGAAATCGATCCCCAGATTTGTCCTCCGGAGCCTCTTGGAGGAGCAAAATTCATCCGATCCGGTTGAAATTTGGAACATGGTATTAGAATGTGGTCTCTAACAAACACGCAAGAATTGGTCCATATCGGTCCATAATGATATATAGCCCCCATATAAACCGTTCCCCAGATTTGATCTCCGGAGCCTCTTGGAGGAGCAAAATTCATCCGATCCGGTTGAAATTTGCAACGTGGTGTTAGTATAAGGCCGCTAATAACCATACCAAAATTGGTCCATATCGGTCTGTAGTTATATATAGCCGATCCCCAATCACACAAAAATTGGTCCATATCGGTTCATAATCATGGTTGCCACTCGAGCCAAAAATAATCTACCAAAATTTTATTTTTATAGAAAACATTGTCAAAATGTTATATCTATAGAAAATTTTGTCAAAATTTTATTTCTATAAAAAATTTTGACAAAATTTTATTTCTATAGAAAATTTTGACAAAATTTTATTTCTATAAAAAATTTTGTCAAAATTTTATTTCTATAGAAATTTTTTTCCAAATTTTATTTCTATAGAAAATTTTGTCAAAATTTTATTTCTATAGAAATTTTTTTCCAAATTTTATTTCTATAGAAAATTTGTCAAAATTTTACTTCTATAGAAAATGTTATCAAAATTTTATTTCTATAGAAACTTTAAACTTAATTATATACGTATTTAATCGGCCTTTTTTAGTTTAATATATACCACGTATGGACTATGTGGTATATATTACGGTGTTAGGAAGTTTTAAGATACCTTGCCATCGGCTTCAGTAGAAGTTTCTACGCAATCCATGGTGGAGGGTACATAAGCTTCGGCCTGGCCGAACTTACGGCCGTAAATACTTGTTTATTGTAAATTTATTATTAGTTTTTAAAATTGAAATTAATTTTAATATGATTCAATTCACTTTTAATTTTAGTTTAAACTTCAAATATAATTTTAATTTATTTTTATACAGAAAACCTAAGCAATTCACATTACACAAAAGTAAACCACATAAAGGAAATTTTCATCATATGTTCCTAAATAGCCAGCCATCACCTTTGATGACCAATATGAAACATCTAAAACGGCAAAAGAAAACATTTTTATACCCACCACCATAGAATGGTGATGGGGGTATAATAAGTTTGTCATTCCGTTTGTAACACATCGAAATATCGATTTCCGACTATATAAAGTATATATATTCTTGATCAGGGAGAAATTCTAAGACGATATAACGATGTCCGTCTGTCTGTCTGTCTGTCTGTCTGTCTGTCTGTTGTAATCACGCTACAGTCTTCAATAATGAAGCAATCGTGCTGAAATTTTGCACAAACTCGTCTTTTGTCTGCAGGCAGGTCAAGTTCGAAGATGGGCTACATCGGTCCAGATTTTGATATAGTCCCCATATAAACCGACCTCCCGATTTGGGGTCTTGGGCTTATAGAAATCGTAGTTTTTATCCAATTTGCCTGAAATTTGAAATCTAGAGGTATTTTATGACCATAAAGAGGTGTGCCAAAAATGGTGAGTATCGGTCCATGTTTTGGTATAGCCCCCATATAGACCGATCTCCCGATTTTATTTCTTGGACTTATAGAAACCGCAGTTTTTATTCAATTTACTTGAAATTGGAAATTTAGAGGTATTGTAGGACCACAAATACGTCTGCCGAAAATTGTGAGTATCGGTCCATATTTTGGTATAGCCCCCATATAGACCGATCTCCCGATTTTACTTCTTGGGCTTATAGAAACCGCAGTTTTTATTCAATTTACCTGAAATTGGAAATCTAGAGGTATTGTAGGACCACAAATACGTGTGCCAAAAATTGTGAGTATCGGCCTATGTTTTGGTATGGTCCCCATATAAAACGACCTCCCGATTTGGGGTCTTGGGCTTATAGAAATCGTAGTTTTTATCCAATTTGTCCAAAAATAGAAATCTAAAGGTATTTTAGGACCATAAAGAGGTGTGCCGAAAATGGTGAGTATCGGTCCACATTTTGGTATAGCCCCCATATAGACCGATTTCCCGATTTTACTTCTTGGGCTTATAGAAACCGCAGTTTTTATTCAATTTACCTGAAATTGGAAATTTATAGGTATTTTAGGACTATAAAGAGGTGTGCCACAAATGGTGAGTATCGGTCCATGTTTTGGTATAACCCCCATATAGACCGATATCCCGATTTTACTTCTTGGGCTTCTAGAATCTGAAGTTTTTATCCAATTTGCCTGAAATAGGAAATCTAGAGGTATTTTCGGGCCATAAAGAAGTGTGCCGAAAACGGTGAGTATCGGTCCATATTTTAGTATAGCCCCCATAAGAAAGATCTCCCGATTAACTCCTTGGGTTTGTAGAAACCGTAGTTTTTATCCGATTTGCCTGAAATTGTAAATATTCTGGTATTTTAGACTCACAAAAACGTGTATCGGATTAAGTTTCTATCGGTCCATTTGGTAATGCCTCCATATAAACCGACTTCACTTCTTGAGGATGTAGAAGGCGCACTTATCATGAAAATGGCTTGAAACTCAATGTAAAATTTCCAGATTTTACTTCTAAAGATTTAAGATTTCAAATCAAGACGTTATTTTATAATTTTCTTGCACACTTATTTTCTTGTTAATGATTCCTCTAAAACTCAAGCAAAAATGGTTCTTATAAATCCAGAATCTGATATAGTCCTCATAAGTGAAATCTTTAAATTTATCTTCGGGAAGTATCCCCAAGTCCTCAAGCCCTCCTGAAATTTCAAAGGAAACCCTAATATTTGGTTCATGGTGGTGGGTATTTAAGGTTCGGCCCGGCCGAACTTACTGCTGTATATACTTGTTTTTTTGTAATTTTAGTCTAAGCTTAGACTTAGTGTTTATTTAAACTTTAATATTAATTCTAAATTTGAATTTTTATTTTATTTCTCATTTTAATTGTACTTTTAATATTAATACTTGATTTTAATTTTCATTTTAATACTTAATTTTAATAATTTAATTTAATTTTAATAATTAATTTTTAACATTTGTTTTTAATATTTATAATATGATATAATTAATTTTAGTTTAAACATATTTTTTTAATTTTATAATTTTAATATAATTTTTATTTAATTCTATACAAAAAAAAGCATTTCACATTACACAAAAATAAACCACATGAAGGGAATTTACATCATATGTTCCTAATTACCCAGCCATTACGTTTGATGGCCAACATCAAACAACTAAAATGGCCAACAAAAAAAAAAGCTTGAAACATAGACAAATAGAAAGTATCTCTAAATTAGTATAAGTGCTCGGGAACAAATGAATCCTTAGTGTTCTATATGTATTCCAGATGATCAACATCAAATTTGTTGAAAACATTCCAACAAAAAAAAAAAAAACGGAAAATAATTGCTTTGAAAAGGTTACGGACGTGTGAACACCATACGGCATAACATAATAACTAACCAACCAACCGACATTACAGAGCACCTATCACTGTGACCATCATTTTACCATTCAACGCTAATGACGAACAAATAAAGTTCACACCACATACATATATGTAGAGACAAGAAAGAAGCCTCTCTAAGAAGAACTGATAGTATAATAAAGAATTAAAACAAAAACATATTTAGATCTAGGAGAAGACAAATTAACATCAAGACATGAAGACATCAAGAGATGAGGTCATACATATATTTTTGGAAAATTCCTTAATTAAATTAAATTTTATTTTATTTCATTTCCTTTAATTTAATTTAATTTAATTTAATTTAATTTAATTTAATTTAATTTAATTTAATTTAATTTAATTTAATTTAATTTAATTTAATTTAATTTAATTTAATTTAATTTAATTTAATTTAATTTAATTTAATTTAATTTAATTTAATTTAATTTAATTTAATTTAATTTAATTTAATTTAATTTAATTGCATTTAATTTAATTTAATTTTTTTAATTTATTATAATTTATGCATCATTATTTAAAAAATACTGCCAATAATAATGAGCCTCAACTAAAAACATTTTTATTAGAGGTGTCCTCTGTGAGAATATAATTAAGTCGGTCTACTCAATTGATTGTGGCTCACAGCATTTTTATTTATTTCTATGGCAGAGCCATTTCTATTTTTTTTTTTTTCTGATTTGTAAAATTTCCATTTTTCCTAGGTATTATCTTTCTTAAGTACGAATGCTCGTTTACCCTTGAAAATTATAGCAAAAGTAATTTAGAACTGTATTTTGTCTTTTTTTTTCGTAAGCTATTCGAAGTAAGCTTTTTTATGATTATTTATTTTGTGGGTTTGGGTTTTCATTTCCGTTTTTCCCTTTTAGCAGTCAATATATGATGATATGCCTTCTACTTTGCCTCGAATAGTGTTTACTTAGCATGGTTCATTTTCTGATTTCATGAGGCTTCAGCAAAAATGTTTTCCTTTCATATTGTTGCTTCTTGGTTTTTTGCTATTTTTTTCCTTCTTCTTCATGGTCCATTAGTCGAGATTCTTTGGCATCGTTAGGCATCATCCACATTGCGTTATGGGCTATTTTTTCTTTTAACGAATACAATTTACCGGAGTTTATTTGTTTGTTTGCACGTTAAGTAACGATTTGATGATGATTTGAATTTTCGATGGTTAGTAAATGAAATTGAAATGATAGACATGAGAGATGTGTTTGAATAAAATTTGGAAACGGAAATTGAAAACAATTTCCAACAGACAAACACACACACACACAAACACCCATACAGACATACATTTCTGTAAAGCCACTAACGAATATCAATATTTGTGGGCCATATCATTTAGTGCTTATATCGTAAGACACAAAAAACAATAAGAGAGAAGAGAGCGAATCAGAAACTGG
This sequence comes from Haematobia irritans, assembly GCF_050003625.1. Taxonomy (NCBI): domain Eukaryota; kingdom Metazoa; phylum Arthropoda; class Insecta; order Diptera; family Muscidae; genus Haematobia; species Haematobia irritans. Next base: position 12,530,780 of record NC_134400.1, read on the forward strand.
AAATATTTAATGCGAAACACGACTATTTGCTGTTATGATAGTAAAATAGTAAACTAAACGGAAATAGATATAAACAAATCTGTGCGAAATTTCACCACAAAAATGGGTGCATAATTCCCAGCATAGCGGGAAATTTTCTAAATTTTGAAGAAGTCAATGAATAGAAAAAATAAAAAGTCGAAAAGTGGAGTCTTCCAAATTTTGAAAAAGTCGATTACTTGAAAAGTCGATTTTTTCTAAAATTTGAAGAAATCGACGTCTCTAAAATTAACTTTTTCCAATTGTGAAAAATTTAAATTTTACAAATTTTTAAAAAATCAAAAATTTCAATTTTATTTATAATTTCTCTTACAATTTTTTGTATTGATTTTTTTATGCACTTCCTAATATTTATTCAGCATAGTCATGAACGTCATCGTAGATAATTTCCAATTTTCCAAATTCTTTAACGCTTTTCGAGGGTATTATGAATTTTTCTTTAGTTATTGCATGAACAGAAAAAAAATATTTTTTTTGTAGAAATTTTCAGTTAAAAATTTGATTGGTCCAATTAAATATTAATTTATTGTATAAATAATTTATGCATAGAAAAAATGTTTGTTCATTAAATTGAATTAATTCAATTATTTGTTATTATTATTATTATTATTATTATTATTATTATTATTATTATTATTATTATTATTATTATTATTATTATTATTATTATTATTATTATTATTATTATTATTATTATTATTATTATTATTATTATTATTATTATTATTATTATTATTATTATTATTATTATTATTATTATTATTATTATTATTATTATTATTATTATTATTATTATTATTATTATTATTATTATTATTATTATTATTATTATTATTATTATTATTATTATTATTATTATTATTATTATTATTATTATTATTATTATTATTATTATTATTATTATTATTATTATTATTATTATTATTATTATTATTATTATTATTATTATTATTATTATTATTATTATTATTATTATTATTATTATTATTATTATTATTATTATTATTATTATTATTATTATTATTATTATTATTATTATTATTATTATTATTATTATTATTATTATTATTATTATTTTTATTATTATTATTATTATTATTATTATTATTATTATTATTATTATTATTATTATTATTATTATTATTATTATTATTATTATTATTATTATTTTTTTTTTTTTTATTTATTTATTTATTTTTATTTTTTTTTTGAAAATTGTTTCAATCACAGAAATGATGGTAGTCATACCCACTGCCAACTAAAAAACTACTTCGCTGAATTAAATAATTTTTTTATTTAATCAATTTGTGGACACAGAAAAAATATCATTAAATTTATGTATACTCTATTGGATGCTTTTGTTTAGCTATAGTAATATTATCCAAAAAGCAGCCAAAAAATTATAATTAAAATTTATTTCAATAAAACTGTTATTGGAATTTGCAAGAATAATAAATTAAACGTTTAATTAATTCAATAAAAAATCTTAATCAACTCAAAAATCAGTCACACAAAATAACTGTTTTTGATATTTGTTTTGTTTAAATTCAATTAATCATTCAATTAATTTTTTATTTGAATATTTTTGAAGTAATTAAATTTTTAAATAATTTAATATTTTCATGGATTTTAATATTAGTGTTATTTTTTCTGCGCTTGATTTTCAATTTAATTTTATTTATTTATTTTATTTTTTTCAATTTAATTTTAATTTGATTATTATTTAAATATTTAAATCAGTTAATATTTTAATATTGATGTTGAATATTGATGTTAAATTATTCTCTGCTTGATGTTTGTTTTTATTAAAACTTTAATTCAAAAAATTATATTTTTTAATGTTTTTCTATTTAATTTTCTATTTGAATATTTTGGAAGAATTTAATTTTATAATCCAATTAATATTTTAATTGAATTTAATTTTGACATTTTTATTCTCCGGGTTTGATTTAAATTTTGAGTTTAAATTTAATTCAACCAATTAATTTTTTATTTGATTTGTTTTTCCAATTAAATTTTTTATTTGAATATTTTTAAAATAATTAATTTTTTAACGCAATAATTTTGTTTTTGAACTGAATATTGGTGTAATTTTTTCTGTGTTTGATTTTTGTTTCGATTGAAACTTTTATTCAATCAATTAATTTTTTATATGTATTTTTTTTAATAATTAAATTTTTAAACTCAATTAATATTTTAATTTAATTGAATATTGATGTTTTCTGTGTTTTAGAAAATTTTTTCAAAATTTTATTTCTATAGAAAATTTTGTCAACATTTGATTTCTATAGAAAATGTTTTCAAAATTTTATTTCTATAGAAAAAATTTCCAAATTTTATTTCTATATAAAATTTTGTCACAATTAGTTCTATAGAAAATTTTGTCAACATTTTATTTCTATAGAAAATTTTATCAAAATTTTATTTCTATAGGAAATTTTATCAAAATTTTACTTCTATAGGAAATTTTATCAAAATTTTATTTCTATAGAAAATTTTGTCAAAGTTTTATTTCTATAGAAAATTTTTGCAAAATTTTATTTCTATAGAAAATTTGTCAAAATTTTATTTCTATATAAAATTTTGTCACAATTTTATAGTTCTATAGAAAATTTTGTCAACATTTTATTTCTATAGAAAATTTTGTCAATTGTATTTCTATAGGAAATTTTATCAAAATTTTATTTCTATAGGAAATTTTGTCAAAATTTTATCTCTATAGAAAATTTTGTCAAAATTTTATTTCTATAGAAAACTTTGTCAAAATTTTATTTCTATAGAAAATTTGTCAAAATTTTATTTCTATAGAAAATTTGTCAAAATTTTATTTCTATAGAAATTTTTTGCAAAATTTTATTTCTATAGAAAATTTTTGTCAATCATTTATTTCTATAGAAAAATTTTATCAAAATTTTATTTCTATAGAAAAATTTCATTTCTATAGAAAATTTTATTTCTATAGAAAATTTTGTCAAAATTTTATTTCTATAGAAAATTTTGTCAAATTTTGTAATTTTATTTCTATAGAAAATTTTGTCAAAGTTTTTATTTCTATTGAAATTTTTATCAAAATTTCATTTATATAGACAATTTTGACACAATTTTTTTCAATAGAAAATTTTGTCAAAATGTTATTTCTATAGGAAATTTTATCAAATTTTATTTCTATAGAAAATTTTGTCAAAATTTTATTTCTATAGAAAATGTTGTCAAAATTTTATTTCTATAGAAAATTTTGTCAATTTTATTTCATAGAAATTTTTGTCAAAATTTTATTTCTATAGAAAATTTTATCAAAATTTTATTTCTATAGGAAATTTTATCAAAATTTTATTTCTATAGAAAATTTTGTCAAACATCTATAGAAAAATTTTATCAAAATGTTATTTCTATAGAAAATTTTGTCAAAATTTTATTTCTATAGAAAATTTTATCAAAATTTTATTTCTATAGGAAATTTTATCAAAATTTTATTTCTATAGAGAATTTTATCAAAATTTTATTTCTATAGAAAATTTTTGCAAAATTTTATTTCTATAGAAAATTTGTCAAAATTTTATTTCTATATAAAATTTTGTCACAATTAGTTCTATAGAAAATTTTGTCAACATTTTATTTCTATAGAAAATTTTGTCAATTTTATTTCTATAGAAAATTTTATCAAAATTTTATTTCTATAGGAAATTTTATCAAAATTTTATTTCCATATAAAATTTTTTCACAATTTTATAGTTCTATAGAAAATTTTGTCAACATTTTATTTCTATAGAAAATTTTGTCAATTGTATTTCTATAGAAAATTTTATCAAAATTTTAGTTCTATAGGAAATTTTATCAAAATTTTATTTCTATAGGAAATTTTGTCAAAATTTTATTTCTATCGAAAATTTTGTCAAAATTTTATTTCTATAGAAAACTTTGTCAAAATTTTATTTCTATAGAAAATTTGTCAAAATTTTATTTCTATAGAAAATTTTTGCAAAATTTTATTTCTATAGAAAATTTTGTCAATCCTTTATTTCTATAGAAAAATTTTATCAAAATTTTATTTCTAAAGAAAATTTTGTCAAAATTTTATTTCTATAGAAAATTTTGTCAAAATTTCATTTCTATAGAAAATTTTATTTCTATAGAAAATTTTGTCAAAATTTTTATTTCTTTTGAAATTTTTATCAAAATTTCATTTATATAGAAAATTTTGACACTATTTTTTGTTCTGAAAATTTTGTCAAAATTTTATTTCTATAGAAAATTTTGTCAAAATTTTATTTCTATAGACAATTTTATCAAAATTTTATTTCTATAGGAAATTTTATCAAAATTTTATATCTATAGAAAATTTTGTCAAAATTTTATTTCTATAGAAAATGTTTGCAAAATTTTATTTCTATAGAAAATGTTTGCAAAATTTTATTTCTATAGAAAATTTTGTCAAACATTTATTTCTATAGAAAAATTTTATCAAAATGTTATTTCTATAGAAAATTTTGTCAAAATTTTATTTCTATAGAAAATTTTATCAAAATTTTATTTCTATAGGAAATTTTATCAAAATTTTATTTCTATAGGAAATTTTATCAAAATTTTATTTCTATAGAGAATTTTATCAAAATTTTATTTCTACAGAAAATTTTTGCAAAATTTTATTTCTATAGAAAATTTGTCAAAATTTTATTTCTATATAAAATTTTGTCACAATTAGTTCTATAGAAAATTTTGTCAACATTCTATTTCTATAGAAAATTTTGTCAATTTTATTTCTATAGAAAATTTTATCAAAATTTTATTTCTATAGGAAATTTTATGAAAATTTTATTTCTATAGGAAATTTTGTCAAAATTTTATTTCTATAGAAAATTTTGTCAAAATTTTATTTCTATAGAAAATTTTGTCAAAATTTTTTCTATAGAAAATTTTGTCAAAATTTTATTTCTATAGAAAATTTTGTCAAAATTTTTATTCTATAGAAAATTTTTCCAAAATTTTATTTCTATAGAAAATTTTGTCAAACAAAATTTAGAAAATTTTCTCATAGTTTTATATCTATAGAACATTTTGTCAAAATTTTATTTCTAAAGAAAATTTTGTCAAAATTTTATATTTTATTTTATTTAATTTTTTATTTGAATTATTTTTTGTTTTTAATTTAATTAAGATTTTGATAGAAAAACAAATTGGATGATAAATTTTGTCAATTTTGGTATTTCTATAGATAATTTTGTCAAAATTTTATTTCTGTAGAAAATTTTTGCAAAAATTTATTTCTAAAGAAAATTTTGTCAACAAAATTTTTTTTCTAAAGAAAATTTTGTCAACAAAAATTTTTTTTCTAAAGAAAATTTTTGGCAAAACTTTAATGTAACATTTATTTTTTTATTTGATTTTTTTTTTTTCAATTTTATTTAAGATTTTTTCTCTGTGTAATATAATTTTTCAAATTACATTTGGAATGCTAAATTTGAGTTGTAATTTTTTAATAATTTCATAAATGATAAAATTATGCAAATGCAATTATTTTTGTATGTATGAATCCTTAGCCTGCTTCTTCCATTTTGGCTATATAGATTTGTTGTTGTTTTTGTTTTATTGATTCACCTATTTATGGCTTTTAGAATCAATATTGACAATGATTTGTGGTTATATTGTTGGGTTGTTGTCAATTTGGACAATTTGATGATGATTTTAATATGATTTCCAATTCTAATAATCCTGGCTGGCATTTTATGGACAAAACGAAAATAAAATCTTCAACGAAATTGCTATACAATGAAATGATGGCGTCCATAATGGTTCATGGATGGCCCTTTATTTTGGGTTGGATGTTATTGTTGGATCCTTATGCGACTTCGATGGCTATGGTGATAATGTCAACAAATAAATGGGAATGTTTTTGACAAAAACAAAAAACACGAAAACATATCCCCGGCCTATGTGGACGGATGCCTGGCATATATAAAAATTTATCTACTCTTTGGACTTACTTGTTGTTGACCTACACTTGCCATAGTTAAGTCATCTTGATTATGGCCATAATAAAATTTTAGCCAGATATGGCAAATATTTACCCAACATCAAACAAGAGCCATCACAACAACATCAGCATAATATGCCACTAGGAAGGCGACATGGATATCTTCTTCAATATAATAAACATTGTGGTAATGGTCAGCTTATCACCACTAGCACCAGTAGTAGTAGCTTGAGTGGAGGCAACAACAATTCCAGTAATAATCAGCAAAATCCAAATACCTATAACGATGAGCCAGAGATCCCACAGCAATTGGGGTCCCTTAGAGATATGGATGCTCTAGGAATCGGTTGTGATGATGCTGGTGGTGGTGTTGGCTCTTTTGATACCGATTCCCCGAATCTAACAGAAGGCAGACATTGTGATTTGTTTAGTGAGAAACAGGGCTCTGTTGCAAGGTCTGAAGGCAATCCCACAAACTTTTCCCACCGCCTTCAAATTACACAATTGACCTTTCCACCTCCACACCGTTCACAAATCAGAATTAATTCGGCAAATCGAATTGCCAACGAGCCTTTGATGCCTCAAAAAATAACCGCAATAAGCGGTTCACGATTTGGAAGTTTGGCCCGTTTCCCATCCAAATCTCCCATGGAGGCGAATGCCGCAGGAGGCTCGGGAAATTCATTACATCATAACATTTATTCTAACGACTCTATGGAGAGCCATTGGATGGGAGGTGGTAACGACCACCATTATCACCACACCATGTCTGCCTCATCGACATACCTTTTGGATGACAAGCAGGACGACGAGGACGCCAATAAAGGGATTTGTGAAACTCCTGAACGGGATATCCAGACCACATTTCGGGTGCCCTTGGATATACCAACACCACCGCCACAGCCTCATATGCCACATAAACGAACTTCCTCACCTCTATGGCAATGTGAGAATATTGGCAGTTTAAGCAAGAAATGGACACAACACAATTTCCATCAAAAATCAATGGAAAACAAAATGAACCAAAGACCACCACCACCACAGCATGAGGTCTCCTTACAATCTGCATCATTACGGCAGCATAGTGGAGAAACTCCAGCTATGGTCAATGGTATGGGACACCCAAAACGCCAGCATTATCATCATCATCAGGCGATGATTAAGACCCCTAATTATAAATTACAAGCGGAACCCACGCATCAGCATCATCAGTACTCCTCCCCCCCTAGTCATTGTGGTGGTGGTCCCTACCATCATGTTCATCATTCGGGAGCAATGAAATTGCAACAACATCCCCTATTTCCTCAGCTATCACCTTGTCACACAAATATGGGTAATTCATTTCATCATCTTAATGTGGACAATAAGGATTACATGAAGGTAAGATAACGAAGGAGGATGGATGCATCAAGTGCAGTTGCATGATTGAAAAAAAAACCGTAAAGGTTCGCATTTCGAAGCTGTGTATTTTCTAAACTCAAAAACAAATAAAATATACCATAACTTAAAAATAATAAATATTAAAAACATTTTTAATAAAAATTAATTATAAGATTTTTATTTTATACAAAATAAAAAAAACATAAACAAAAAACTAAGTATTAAAAATATTTTTAAAATTTGCTATAGAAATAAAAATTTGCAAACATTTTCTACTGAAATAAAATTTTGACACAATTTTCTAAAAAAAAAATTGCAAAAATTTTCTATAGAATTGAAATTTTGCAAAAATTTTCTATAGAAATGAAATTTTGCAAAATTTTTCTATAGAAATAAAATTTTGGCAAAATTTTATATAGAAATACAATTTTGGTAAAATTTTATATAGAAATAAAATTTTTACAAAATGTTCTATAGAAATAAAATTTTGCAAAAATTTTTATAGAAATAAAATTCTGAAAAAAATTTCTATAAAAATAAAATTTTAACAAAATTTTCTATAGAAATAAAATTTTAACAAAATTTTCTATAGAAATAAAATTTTGCAAAAATTTTCTATAGAAATAAAATTTTCTATAGAATAAAATTTTCTATAGAAAAAAATTTTGCAAAAATTTTATATAGAAATAAGATTTTGCAAAAATTTTATATAGAAATAAAATTTTGACAACATTTTCAATAGAAATAAAATTTTGACAAAATTTTATATAGAAATAAAATTTGTTGTTGTTTTTTTAATTCAGAAAATTTTTTGCAAAATTTTATACAGAAATAACATTTTGACAAAATTTTATATAGAAATAAGATTTTGACAAAATTTTCTATAGAAATAAAATTTTGACAAAATTTTCTATAGAAATAAAATTTTGCAAAAATTTTCTATAGAAATAAAATTTTGCAAAAATTTTCTATAGAAATAAAATTTTGCAAAAATTTTCTATAGAAATGAAATTTTGCAAAAATTTTCTATAGAAATAAAATTTTGGCAAAATTTTATATAGATTTTTATATAAATTTTTACAAAATTTCTCTATAGAAATAAAATTTTTGTCAACATTTTCTATAGAAACAAAATTTTGACAAAATTTTCTGTAGAAACTAAATTTTGACAAAATTTTCTATAGAAATAAAATTTTGACAAAATTTTCTATAGAAATAAAACTATGCAAAAATCTTCTATAGAAATAAAATTTTCTATAGAAATAAAATTTTCTATAGAAATAAAATTTTGCAAAAATTTTCTGTAGAAATAAAATGTTGACAAAATTTTCTGTAGAAATAAAATTTTGCAAAAATTGTCTATATAAATAACATTTTGACAAAATTGTATATAGAAATAAAATTTTGACAAAATGTTCTATAGAAATAAAATTTTGACAAAATTTTATGTAGAAGTAAGATTTTGACAAAATTTTCTATAGAAATAAAACTTTGCAAAAATCTTCTATAGAAATAAAATTCTGAAAAAAAAAATCTAAAGAAATATAAACTTTTGACTAAATTTTTCATAGAAATAAAATTTTGCAAATCTATAAAAATAAAAATTTTGACAACATTTTCTATGGAAACGAAATGTTGCAAAAAATTTCTATTGAAATAAAATTTTGACAAAATTTTCTATAGAAATAAGATTTTTGAAAAATTTTCTATAGAAATAAGATTTTTGAAAATTTTTCTATAGAAATAAAATATTGACTAAAATTTTCTATAAAACTAAAATTTTGATAAAATTTCTATAGAAATAAAATTTTGACAAAATTTTCATAGAAATACAAATTTTGACAAACTTTTCTATAGAAATTAAATAAAAAATCCATAGACATAAAATTTCCTATAGAAAATTTTCTATAGCAATAAAATTTTGTACTTTTTTTTTATTTTTTGACTAAAATTTTCTATAAAAATAAAATTTTGGCTACAATTTTCTATAAAAATAAAATTTTGGCTAAAATTTTCTATAAAAATAAAATTTTGATAAAATTTTCTATAGAAATAAAATTTTGAGAAAATTTTCTATAAAACTAAATTTTTTACAAAATTTCTATAGAAATACAAATTTTGACAAAATTTCTATAGAAATACAAATTTTGACAAAATTTTCTATAAAACTAAAATTTTGCTAAAATTTCTATAGAAATAAAATTTTGACAAAATTTTCGATAGAAATATAGAAATAAAATTTTGAGAAAATTTTCTATAAAACTTTTTTTTTTACAAAATTTCTATAGAAATACAAATTTTGACAAAATTTCTATAGAAATACAAATTTTGACAAAATTTCTATAGAAATACAAATTTTGACAAAATTTTCTATAAAACTAAAATTTTGCTAAAATTTCTATAGAAATAAAATTTTGACAAAATTTTCGATAGAAATACAAATTTTGACAAAATTTTCTATAGAAATTAAATAAAAAAAATTCCATAGACATAAAATTTCCTATAGAAAATTCTCTATAGAAATACAATTTTTTAAAAAATGTTCTATTTTTTGACTAAACTTTTGACTAAAATTTTCTATAAAAATAAAATTGACTAAAGTTTTCTAAAAAACTAAATGTTTAGGAAATTTTCTATAGAAATAAAATTTTGAGAAAATTTTCTATAAAACTAAAATTTTTACAAAATTTCTATAGAAACAAAATTTTGACAAAATTTTCTATAGAAATAAAATTTTGACAAAATTTTCTATGGAATAAAATGTTGACAAAATTTTCTATAGAAATACAATTTTGACAAAATTTTCTATAGAAATAAAATTGTGACAAAGTTTTCTATAGAAATGGAATAACATTTTAACAAAATTTTCTATAGAAATAAAATTTTTACAAAATTTTCTGTAGAAATAAAATTTTAACAAAATTTTCGTATTACATTTTTTCTTTGAGCGTACTTTGTCTTAAATCTACATTTTATTTAGTTAGTTTTGTTTTTTTGGTCATCTTAATTTGATTATACTAAAAGGTTATTATCTCTCCCACAGGTAATCACCTAACCTAGAAAACTTTTCCCCATGCTGTAAAGTGGACATACTAAACTCCCACTTTTAAAACCATTTTAGCCCGTGTGTGTGTGTGGTTAATGGAAGCCATGGGTGGGTGTGTAAAAGTTCTAATCACTTAATCCTGGGTATCCTCGAATATGTCAGTAGCATAAATGTTGAACAAATTACATAATTAATTATGAAATTTGTTAATAGGATAGTAAACCACATCAGGTGAAGCTTACACTGACAAAAGTGATTGTTTAGTAGGGGAAAACAATTTCAGAGCTGTGGAGTCAAGCCTATCCGGTTGAAATTTGTATATGGCCTTTAACAATCTACATATTTACACCGGAGCAGATGGTGGAGGGTATAAAAATAAAATTCTCATCATAATTTCGCAGTGTAAGCAAGTGTGTGCTTTCCATCTTTGGTAATGACATAGATATTTACCATGCACCCACGTCGATATCAATCACTTTGGCTGAACATCTTGAGGCTATTGAATTGATTAATTTACCTAAGCTGCTGTTATGAAAGAGTACACTGATAAAAAAAGTTAGTCAGTAATTTGTCTTCACTTTAATGATTTTCGTATTAATTTTGTCAAAATTTTATTTCTATAAAAAAATTTTGCTAAAATTTAATTTCTAGAAAATTTTGTCAAATTTTTATTTCTATGGAAAATTTTGTCAAAATTTTATTTCTATGTAAAATTTTGTCAAAAATTTCTATAGAAATAAATTTTTGACAAATAGAAATAAAATTTTGCAATAATTTTCTATAGAAATAAATTTTCTATACAAATAAAATTTTGCAAAAATTTTCTATATCTATAAAAATAAAATTTTTACAAAATCTATATATATAAAATTCAAATTATGTTTGTTTATTTGTTTGTTTGTTTGTTTATTTGTATGTTCCGGGTTGGCGCGAAAACGGCTGAACCGATTTACTTGAAACTTTCAGAGATCGTGGGGGGCACTCATGTGCTGAAAATAGGGTACCTCATTTTTTGACATATGGTCGTGGAGAGGAACCTCCCCTTTGTCCGACTTTTTGAAAATTAAACCAAACTTGACCGATTTGCACGAAGTTTTCAGGGGTAGTAGGGGGTGATCCCTAGACAAAGATTCGCAATTTTTTTTTTCGAAATTTGATCGGGAGGGGGTACCTCCCCTTAAGCGACTTTTAGTTTGTTTGTGTGGTCCGAGTTGGCTACGAAACGGCTGAACCGATTTACTTGAAACTTTCAGAGATCGTAGGGGGCGTTCATGTGGTAAAAATAGGGTACCTCATTTTTTGACACCTGGTCGCGGAGGGGGACCTCCCCTTTGTCGGACTTTTTGAAATTTGGACCAAAGTTGACCGATTTGCTTGAAATTTTCATTGAAGGTTGGGGTTGGCATCTAGACAAAGATCCGCTACTTTATATTTCGATATTTGGTGGCGGAGGGGGGGCCTCCCCTTTGTTCGACTTTTTTTAAAGTACAGTGAAAAAACTAAAATTCTCTAAATTATCTGAGATTTACAGAGAACATGTGATGAGGTTATGGAATTAATATGGGGTACCCGATGATTTCATATGTGGATGGGGAGGGGGACCTCCCCTTGCCCTACTTTTTGAAACTTGGAACAAAATTATGCGATTTGCTGGAAATTTTCATTGAATGTTGGGGTTGGCATCTAGACAAAAATCCGCTACATTATTTTTCGATATTTGGTCGGGGAGGGGTCCACCCCTTTGCCCGACTTTTTTTTAAAGTACAGTGAAAACAAAACTAAACTCCCCCGACTGAAATTTTACGGAAAAAATGGGTGAGGTTATGAAATTTATATCAGGTTCCTGATTTTTTAATAAAAATAAAAGGGCATAGGGAGACATCCGCTTCTCTTAAGTACATGCAGAGAAACAATTAAACTTTACCGAGTTACTTGAAATTTACAGAGCACTTTGGAGAGATCGTAACCTCCGTCAACCGTAATAGTTGATACCTGATTTTGTGATATTTGGACGGAAGAGAGGCCGCCCCTTTAGGCTTATAATTTGCTTGACATTTTCTGGGACGTTTACAAAAGATACGCTTTTCGACATTTGGTCGGGGAGGAGGCCCTCCTCTAAAACTGCAAAAAAAAATTAAGTTTTCTTGAAATTTACAAAAGCAGTGGGGGAAGGTTATGAACGAAGAGGCAACCTTCCTTGCCCCACACTCGAAGGAAAGTTTCAAGAATTTTCAGGGAAGGTTAGGGGTGCTATTCACTACGGTGTTTGTCGATATTGTATCGGGGAAAGTGACGTCCCTTTAAAACAATAGAGCAAAATTTAAACATCGCCGATTTACTTGAAATTTACAGGGAACGTGGGAGGAGGTGATTAAATTTATACATGATTTTTAAATTAGTATATGATTTTTCGATATCTGGTTAGGGAAGGGGAAAATTGAAATAAACTTTGTCGATTTACTTGGATAGAATTTATAGGAACCATTGAGTAGTTGCGAAATTAATATAGGGTACGTGATAGTCCGATATCAGGTCGGAGTGGAGCGAAGGTGGGGGGAGGGTTCCCTTTTGTCCGTTTTTTTTTTTCTTAAATTGAAAGTAGAGGGTTGTCCGAAAATGGGAACTCGGTACATAATTTTTGATTTTTGCACAGGCTTCTGCCAGACTTCTTTTTAGTAAAGAGTGGGTTCCCTTTTGTCCGTTTTTTTTTTTTTTTTAAGTTGAAAGTAGAGGATTGTCCGTAAATGGGAACTCGGTACATAATTTTATGATTTTTGCACAGGCTTCTGCCAGACTTCTTTTTAGTAAAGAACTTAAATTTACATGAAATTGGCAGCCAACGTAGAGGGTGTATCATTTTCCAACATTTTAGCAAATTTTAATGTGGTAAAATTTTTTACTACTTTTGCTTTTTCCGATTTATTGGATGGGACACAGTAATTCTTTGTATGTTATAATAGAGTGCTTAATTTTCAGATATGTTGAGGAGAAGGATACCTTTCCTTGACAAACCACACTTAAAATTCACAAGAAATATACAAGATTGTCCAACTACTTGAATACAGAACATTATTAAAAAAATTTGGAGGAAAGGGCACACCCTCTCCCGCCGTATTTGTACCTATAAACGAAAAATCAAGTAGTCCGTTTTGTTTAAAAGAATTGAAATCTTTTCGAATTTGTTTTCAGCACGAAGGATATAGTTGACTAAGTTAACGCAAAATGTTCCTCCAAATACGCTTCGGAAGGCGCAGCGAAGCGGGCCGGGTTACGCTAGTATTCTATAGAAATAAAATTTTGACAAAAGTAACTGTAGAAATAAAATTTTGATAAAATTATCTATAAAAACATGTATATACGGCCGTAAGTTCGGCCAGGCCGAATCTTATGTACCCTCCACCATGGATGGCGTAGAAACACTGTTATCCACAAATTTCAACTCACTCAGATGAAATTTGCTCCTCCAAGAGGCTCCAAAACCAAATCTTGGGATCGGTTTAGATGGGGGCTATAAATGATTATGGACTGATATGGACCACTTTTGGCATGGTTGTTAAATATCATATACTACCACCACTTACCAAATTTCAACCAGATCGGATGAATTTTGCTTCTCCAAAAGGCACCGGAGGTCAAATCTGGCGATCGGTTTATATGGGAGCTATATATAATTATGGACTGATAGGAACCAATTCCTGCATGGTTGTTGGATACCATATACTAACATCACGTACCAAATTTCAACCGAATGGGAAGAATTTTGCTCTTCCATGATGCTCCGGAGGTCAAATCTGGGGACCGGTTTATATGGGGCCTACATATAATTATGGACCGATTTCGACCAATTTTTGCATGGGTGTTTGAGGACATATATTAACATCACGTACCAAATTTCAACTGAATCAGATGAATTTTGGCTATATGGCTATATGGGGGCTATATATAATTATGGACCGATATGGACCAATTATTGCATGGTCATTAGAGAGCATATACTAACATCATGTACCAAATTTCAACCGGATCGGATGAAATTTGTTTCTCTTAGAGGCTCTGCAAAACAAATCTGGTGATCGGTTTATATGGGGGCTATATATAATTATGGACCGATGTGGACCAATTTTTGCATGGTTGTTAGAGACTATATACTAGCACCACGTACCAAATTTCAGCCGGATCGGATAAAATTTGCTTCTCTTAGAGGCTCTGCAAGCCAAATCGGGGAATCGGTCTATATGGGGGCTATATATAATTATGGACCGATGTGGACCAATTTTTGCATGGTTGTTAGAGACCATATACTAACACCATGTACCAAATTTCAGCCGGATCGGATGAAAATTGTTTCTCTTAGAGGCTCTGCAAGCCAAATCGGGGGATCGGTTTATATGGGTGCTATATATAATTATGGACCGATGTGAACCAATTTTTGCATGGTTGTTAGAGACCATATACTAACACCATGTACCAAATTTCAACCGGATCGGATGAAATTTGTTTCTCTTAGAGGCTCTGCAAAACAAATCTGGTGATCGGTTTATATGGGGGCTATATATAATTATGGACCGATGTGGACCAATTTTTGCATGGTTGTTAGAGACTATATACTAGCACCACGTACCAAATTTCAGCCGGATCGGATAAAATTTGCTTCTCTTAGAGGCTCTGCAAGCCAAATCGGGGAATCGGTCTATATGGGGGCTATATATAATTATGGACCGATGTGGACCAATTTTTGCATGGTTGTTAGAGACCATATACTAACACCATGTACCAAATTTCAGCCGGATCGGATGAAAATTGTTTCTCTTAGAGGCTCTGCAAGCCAAATCGGGGGATCGGTTTATATGGGTGCTATATATAATTATGGACCGATGTGAACCAATTTTTGCATGGTTGTTAGAGACCATATACTAACACCACGTACCAAATTTCAGCCGGATCGGATGAAATTTGTTTCTCTTAGAGGCTCCGGAGGTCAAATCTGGTGATCGGTTTATAAGGGGGCTATATATAATTATGGACCGATATGGACCAATTTTTGCATGGTTGTTAGAGACCATATACTAACACCACGTACCAAATTTGCTTCTCTTAGAGGCCTCGCAAGCCAAATTTGGGGGTCCGTTTATATGGAGCTATACGTAAAAGTGGACCGATATGCCCCATTTGCAATACCATCCGACCTACATCAATAACAACTACTTGTGCCAAGTTTCAAGTTGATAGCTTGTTTCGTTCGGAAGTTAGCGTGATTCAACAGACGGACGGACTGACGGACGGACATGCTCAGATCGACTCAGAATTTCACCACGACCCAGAATATATATACTTTATGGGGTCTTAGATCAATATTTCGATGTGATACAAACGGAATGACAAAGTTAATATACCCCCCATCCTATGGTGGAGGGTATAATAAAAGTTTTACAAAATTTTCTATAGCAATAAAATTTTCTAAGAAATAAAATTTTGACAAAAGTAACTGTAGAAATAAAATTTTGATAAAAGTTTCTATAGAAATAAAATTTTGCAAAATTTTCCCACTTTGGTCGATGACATTTGAGCCTGTAAACTTTGCCGCTTTAATAAAATCCCTACACTCAAAAAAAAGTGAACTCCCTAAAGCCAATTTAACTTTATTTTAGTTCATGGTATTATTATGTTTGGAGGAAGTTTGCAATACTCTAATAATTTTTTGCGGACTTTAGTTCAATGAACTAAAAAACGGGAAAACATTATACACAAATTAAGCATAAAGATTTACTAAATTAATTATTTCTTTAAATTTGTAAATTTTACTACAAATGCGTCCATCATGAAATTCCTATGTCACTAACGACATTCTTGCAATTTTGAACTTCAATTTTTTCCTTCAAACTACAAAATTCTCTATAACAAGTGAAAAAAATTATTTATGTCTAATAAATTTTCTTGAATTTGTCGAAAAATATTTACTTATTTTTGTGATATCGACGTAATGCCAGCGTTTGTAATACTGTTTAGTTAAAATTTTCTAAAAATATTTAAAATTTTCTAAAATCAACCAAAAGTTTTCTTCCTGATGGGTTCACTGTTGTCACAGTGTCATTTTTTGCATGTATTTAAAACAATTGGAAGCTATTATTAACACCAATTCTCTCCATAATATTAACGATAATAATAAAAAACCAATAATTGTGGGAAATATTTTAATATTTCGCATGGCTTATGGTTAAAAGAATGGGTGGCCATATATAAATCATTGTCACAATGGAGATTATTGGTACTCCATAAAAAAGAGACCACTTTTATAGTGGAATCAAAGTGATCGTCTATGCAACAACCACATCATGACAAAGAGTGGAAATGGAAAACAAAACAAAAAACCAAATTCTGTCCATAATATTAACGATAATAATAAAAAACCAATAACTGTGGGAAATATTTTAATATTTCGCATGGCTTATGGTTAAAAGAATGGGTGGCCATATATAAATCATTGTCACAATGGAGATTATTGGTACTCCATAAAAAAGAGACCACTTTTATAGTGGAATCAAAGTGATCGTCTATGCAACAACCACATCATGACAAAGAGTGGAAATGGAAAACAAAACAAAAAACCAAAACCAACATTTCCAGCTACCGGCTACCAATAAATGGTACATTTTTGTAATCTCAATTAAAGCCACTTCACCTAGATTGACTTTTATAGTCACATAGTCATATCAACCACATATGGATGCTGATTACGTTAGTAAATGGTGAAAAAGAAGAAAAAACTGAACAAAAAAAAAAACAAAACAACCTGGCCAAAAGCAATCGAAGCAATGCCAAATCCAATAGCAACCACAACCAAGGTATAATAATTACATAAAGTCCATAACTTCATCATATCCTATGGTCAGCAATATAGAGTAGTGCCACAAACCACCGGCATATAACGGCAAGCCCTCTTTATTTGGCCAAGCAATCATGTGAGCATATTGGGCATTAGGTATGCCAGCCATATGGATTTTGCTAAATAATGGAAATTATAGTTTTAGGTGGCAGACCACTCTATTTCAGGCTCACTAAGATTATTCAGTTCACTGGGTTGAGGATTTTAAGATAGTAGGTGTTCTGTTTTACCTGGAATTAGAGGCGTTAGGAATTTGAGGCGTTAATTCTTTCATTCAAATCCAAGATTAGGTCGAATATTCACCGAAAAAAAAAAGTTTACTATTTTTTTATGAAAAATTAACTAACCCATAGTAAGAATGACCATGATTTGGCGCCAAAGATTTTTATACCCTCCATCATAGGATGGGGGTATATTAACTTTGTCATTCCGTTTGTAACACATCGAACATGTAACAGCCATGTAAAAATTGGTCCACATCGGTCCATAATTATATATAGACCCCATATAAACCGATCCCCAGATTTGGCTTGCGGAGCCTCAAAGAGAAGCAAATTTCATCCGATCCGGCTGAAATTTGGTACATGATGTTGGTATATGGTCTCTAACAACCATGCAAAAATTGGTCCACATCGGCCCATAATTATATATAGACCCCATATAAACCGATCCCCAGATTTGGCTTGCGAAGCCTCAAAGAGAAGCAAATTGCATCCGATCCGGTTGAAATTTGGTACATGGTATTGGTATATGGTCTCTAACAACCGTGCAAAAATTGGTCCACATCGGTCCATAATTATATATAGCGCCCATATAAACCGATCCCCAGATTTGGGTTGCGGAGCCTCAAACAGAAGCAAATTTCATCCAATCCGGTTGTAATTTGGTACATGATATTTATATATGGTCTCTAACAACCATGCAAAAATTGGTCCACATCGGTTCATAATTATATATAGCCCCCATATAAACCGAACCCAAATTTGACTTGCGAAGTCTCCAAGAGAAGCAAATTTCATCCAATCCGGTTGTAATTTGGAACATGGTGTTAGTATATGATATTTAACAACCGTGCCAGAATTGGTCCATATCGGTCCATAATTATATATAGCCCCATATAAAACATTCTCCAGATTTCACCTCCGGAGCCTCTTGGAGGAGCAAAATTCATCCGATCCGGTTCAAAATAGGCACGTGGTGTCCAAAATTGGTCCATATCGGTTCATAATCATGGTTGCCACTAGAGCCAAAAATAATCTATCAAAATTTTATTTCTATAGAAAATTTTGTCAAAATTTTATTTCTATAGAAAATTTTGTTCAAATTTTATTCGGTTCATAATCATGATTGCCACTCGAGCCAAAAATAATCTACCAAGATTTTATTTCTATAGAAAATTTTGTCAAAAGTTTATTTCTATAGAAAATTTTGTTAAAATTTTATTTCTGTAGAAATTTTTGTCAAAATGTTCTTTCTATAGAAAATTTTGTCAACATTTTTATTTCTATAGAAAATTTTGTGAAAATTTTATTTCTATAGAAAATTTTGTTAAAATTTTATTTCTGTAGAAAATTTTGTCAAAATTGTATGTCTACTTTGTCAAACTGAATTATATACGTATTGGATCGATCTTTTTTGATTTAATATATACCACGTATGGACTTACATACAATTTAGAAGATGGTGTTAGGAGGTTTTAAGATACCTTGCCATCGGCAAGCGATTGTGGATGGCAGAAGGTACATAAGCTTCGGTCTGGCAGAACTTACGGCCGTATATACTTGGTTTCATCTAGATAAGTTCATGATTTTCTTATAAATTAGTTTATGTATTGCATCGTACTTTAGTTCATTATTACTATGCTGTGGGAAGAATATACTTAAACTCATTCAAAATATTCCTGCTATCCGGAAAAATGAACAATTTTTTGGGAGACCTGTATTAAGAAATTGGTTTGAAATGAACTGTTTGTCACTATAATTTTCAAAAAAGTAGAGAAATTGAGTAATCAAAGGTACAACAAGCCTGTATACAACTAAGAAATTTTTCGTACAAAACAAGTCAATTTTCTATAACCACCAGGATTTTATTTCAAAAAATTATTATATTACACAAAACTATGGCTTATGATATACAACAAAGGAAATATTTTTATTCGTACGTTGGATGCAGTTACTTGTCGGTAGTTAGTAATTGCTTCTTCATAAGAGTAATATCTATCCATATGAAAGATATGTGGCATAAGTTGCTATATTCATTGAATTGTTGTCCAATTTAATCGATTTCGGCTAATTTTTGTTGGGCGGATTTGTCTTATAAGCATCTGAAATTGCAAAGTTATACAAAATATATGAAAAATATTATCAAATTCTATCGCTCATATTGATTTTTAACTTACTAACACCACGTACCAAATTTCAACCGGATCGGATGAATTTTGCTCCTCTAAGAGGCTCCGGAGGTCAAATCTGTGGATCGGTTTATATGGGGACTATATGTAATTATTGACCAATGTGGACCTATTTTGGCATGGTTGTTAGAAATCATATGCTGACACCATGTACCAATTTCAGCCGGATCAGATGAAATTTGCTTGTCTTAGAGTTCCCACAAGCCAAATTTGGGGGTCCGTTTATATGGGGGCTATACGTAAAAGTGGACCAATATAGCCCATTTGCAATACCATCCGACCTACATCAATAACAAATATTGGTGCCAAGTTTCAAGTCGATAGCTTGTTTCGTTCGGAAGTAAGCGTGATTTCAACAGATGGACGGACGGACGGACATGCTAAGATCGACTCAGAATTTCACCACGATCCAGAATATATATATACTTTATGGGGTCTTAGAGCAATATTTCGATGTGTTACAAACAGAATGACAAAGTAAATATACCCACACCCTATGGTGGAGGGTATAAAAACAAATTTAAAATTTTATGAAAACTTTATTTCTATAGAAAATTTATTTTTTTAGGAATTTTGTTATTCCTATTGAAATTTTTGTCACAGTTTTATTTCTACAGAAATTTTTTTTTCAAAATTTTATTTCTATAGAAAATTTTGTCAACATTTTATTGCTAAAGAAAATGTAGTTTAAATATTTATTTCAATAGAATATGTTTGAAAATTTTATTTCTATAGAAAATGTTCTCAAAATTTTATTTCTATAGAAAATTTTCTCAAAATTTTATTTCTATAGAAGTGTTTACAAAAAAAATAGACAATTTTTGCAAAATTTTATTTCTATAGAAAATTTTGTCAACATTTTATTTCTATAGAAAATTTGATTTAAATTTTATTTCTATAGAAAATTTTGTGAAGAATTTATTTCTATAGAAAATTTTATTTCTATAGAAAATTTTTATTTCAATAGAAAATTTTGTCAAAAATTTATTTCAATAGAAAATTTTGTCAAAAATTTATTTCTATAGAATTTTTGTCAAAAATTTATTTCTATAGAAAATTTTGTCAACATTTTATTCATATAGAATTTTTTTGGCAAAATTCTATTTCTATAGAAAATTTTGTCAAAATTTTATTTCTATAGAAAATTTTTGCAAAAATTTTTTTTTGTAGAAAATTTTTTCAAAATTTTATTTATAGAAAATTTTGCCAAACTTTTTTCTATAGAAAATTTTGTGAAAAATTTATTTCTAAAGAAATTTTTCTCAGAGTATTATTTCTATAGAAAATTTTGTCAAAATTTTATTTCTATCGAAAAGCTTGTCAAAATTTTATTTCTATAGAAAATTTTGTCAAAGTATTATTTCTATCGAAAATTTTGCCAAAATTTTATTTCTATCGAAAATTTTGTCAATTTTATTTCTAAAGAAATTTTTCTCAAAGTATTATTTCTATCGAAAATTTTGTCAAAATTTTATTTCTAAAGAAATTTTTCTCAAAGTATTATTTTTATCGAAAATTTTGTCAATATTTTATTTCTAAAGAAATTTTTCTCAAAGTATTATTTTTATCGAAAATTTTGTCAAAATTTTATTTCTATCGAAAATTTTGTCAAAATTTTATTTCTAAAGAAATTTTTCTCAAAGTATTATTTTTATCGAAAATTTTGTCAAAATTTTATTTCTATCGAAAATGTTGTCAAAATTTTATTTCTAAAGAAATTTTTCTCAAAGTATTATTTTTTATCGAAAATTTTGTCAAAATTTTATTTCTATAGAAAATTTTGTCAAAATTTTATTTCTATAGAAAATTTTGTCAAAATTTTATTTCTATCGAAAATTTTGTCAAAATTTTATTTCTAAAGAAATTTTTCTCAAAGTATAATTTTTATCGAAAATTTTGTAAAAATTTTATTTCTATCGAAAATTTTGTCAAAATGTTATTTCTTTAGTAAATTTTTGCAAAATTATATTTCTATAAAAAATTTTGTCAAAATTTTATTTCTATAGAAAATTTTGTCAAAATTTTATTTCTATAGAAAATTTTGTCAAAATTTTATTTCTATACAAAATTTTGTCAAAATTTTATTTCCATCGAAAATTTTGTCAAAATTTTATTTCTAAAGAAATTTTTCTCAAAGTATTACTTTTATCGAAAATTTTGTCAACATTTTATTTCTATCGAAAATTTTGTCAAAATTTTATTTCTAAAGAAATTTTTCTCAATGTATTATTTTTATCGAAAATTTTGTCAAAATTTTATTTCTATCGAAAATTTTGTCAAAATGTTATTTCTTTAGAAAATGTTTGCAAAATTTTATTTCTATAGAAAATTTTGTCAAAATTTTATTTCTATAGAAAATTTTGTCAAAATTTTATTTCTATACAAAATTTTGTCAAAATTTTATTTCTATCGAAAATTTTGTCAAAATTTTATTTCTAAAGAAATTTTTCTCAAAAGTATTATTTTTATCGAAAATTTTGTCAAAATTTTATTTCTATCGAAAATTTTGTCAAAATGTTATTTCTTTAGAAAATTTTTGCAAAATTTTATTTCTATAGAAACTTTTGTCAAAATTTTATTTCTATAGAAAATGCTGTCAACATTTTATTTCTACACTCAAAAAAAAGTGAACTCTCTATTTTACTAAAGCCAATTTAACTTTTAGTTCATGGAATTATTATGTTTGGAGAATGTTTCCTTTACTCTAATAATTTTTTGCGTACGTTATGCAAATCAAGCATAAAGATTAACTAAATTCGTACCTTCCACAAAATAGTTCAGAATTTCTTTAAATTTGCAAATTTTACTACAAATGCGTTCCTCATGAACTTCGTATGTCACTAAAGACATTCTTGCAATTTTGAACTCCAAATTTTTCATTGAAACTACAAATTTTTCTTTAACAAGTGAAAAATCTTAATTATGACTAATAAATTTTCTTGAATTTGTCAAAAAAAAATTTACTTATTTCAATGACATCGGCGTGAAGCCAGCGTTTGCGATACAGCTTAGTTAAATATTGCTAAAGATATTCAAAATTTTCTAAAATTAACCGAAAGTTTTCTTCCTTGTGAGTTCACTGTTTTTTCAGTGTATGGATCTTATGTATCAAAAATCAAAGTGATTTTTCACTGCACTACCTAATTAGAGAATTGAGGCGAAGTTCCACCGAATAGTATATTGGGTTGCACACGATTATTAAGTCTCCATCTTCGTGCACATTAAATCTCCATTGCAATACTTTTTGGTTTACCAAGGCATTTAGTGAAACGCAATTCTCCACTGCATTACCTACCCAAAGATTACTGGCCATGTTGCATTCCATTTTGGTTTGCATGCAACGGTAAAGTTATGCAATTTACGCATAATCTTCAAACTTGCACCCACTTCCCACTCATCCACACAATCTCTGTTGGAATTGTAAAAGTCAGTCAAACAGTGACTGAAAATGAAATTACTTTCCAATGGTCGTACATGAATGAATATCCGGCGAAATTGCCCTCACAATGAAAATATGCAAGAAAGCCGAAGCTACCAACGATGACACGGCATCAACTTTTGTGCATGGAATGTTAATATTTAATTATTGCGGTTACCGAAGCAGGGGCAGTTCGTAGGAATCAACACCGATACTCACAGGCTTTATGGTCATATTATTGGTGATACCAAGCACGTTCGTTGATAAAAAGTAGCAAAAAGAAACACAAAAAGATGACAATATTAAATTTGAATATACTGTCACTCACACAAGTAGCTTGTCTCCGACCAAAGACTTGTAGTTGAAATTGTGGTCGCTGTTTGAAGTAAGCTTATGGATATGCTGCACATGCGCATTTGATGTTAAGTGACAGATTTTGAATATAAATCCCGGTAGTATATAAGAAAAAGTGTTGAGCAAGATATAAAGGGACAGGGTAAGGCGTGGTTTTAGTAGACCAGAATTTAAACTTTGACAAAATTTTCTATAGAAAAAAAAAATTGCAAAAATTTTTAATATAAATAAAATTTTGCAAAAATTTTCTATAGAAGTAAAAATTTGCTAAAATTTTGCAAAAAAAATTCTATAGAAATAAATTTTTTCACAAAATTTTCTATAGAAATAAAATTTAAACCAAATTTTCTATAGAAACAAAGTGCTGACAAAATGTTCTATAGAAATAAAATTTTGCAAAAATATTCAATATAAATACAATATTGCAAAAATTTTCTATAGAAATAAAAATTTGCTAAAATTTTGCAAAAAAATTCTATAGAAATAAATTTTTTTCACAAAATGTTCTATAGAAATAAAATTTAAACCAAATTTTCTATAGAAACAAAGTGTTGACAAAATTTTCTATAGAAATAAAATTTTGCAAAAATTGTCTATATTAAAAAAATTTTGCAAAAATTTTCTATAGAAATAAATTTTTCACAAAATTTTCTATAGAAATAAAATTTAAACCAAATTTTCTATAGAAATAAAATGTTGACAAAATTTTCTATAGAAATAAAATTTTGCAAACATTTTCTATAGTAATAAAATTTTGCAAATATTTTCTATAGAAATAAATTTTTCACAAAATTTTCTATAGAAATAAATTTTTCACAAAATTTTCTATAGAAATAAAATTTAAACCAAATTTTCTATAGAAATAAAATGTTGCAAAAATTTTCTATAGTAATAAAATTTTGCAAAAATTTTCTATAGTAATAAAATTTTGCAAAAATTTTCTATAGAAATAAAATTTTCACAAAATTTTCTATAGAAATGAAATTTAAAACAAATTTTCTATAGAAATAAAATGTTGACACAATTTTCTATGGAAATAAAATTTTGCAAAAATTGTCTATTTTTTTTTTTTGCAAACACTTCTATAGAAATAAAATTTTGAGAAAATTTTCCATAGAAATAAAATGTTGACAAAATTTTCTATAGAAATAAAATTTTGACAAAATTTTCTATAGAAATAAAATTTTCTATAGAAATAAAATTTTGGCAAACATTTTCTATAGATATACAATTTTCGAAAAAAAAAATTCTATAGAAAAAGAATTTTGACAAAATTTTCTATAGCAAAAAATTTTAACAACATTTCTTATAGCAATAAGATTTTGAATAAATTTTCTATAGAAATAAAACTTTGACAAAATTTTCTAAAGCAATACAATTTTGACAAAATTTTCCGTAGAAATAATATTTTTATAAAATATGCTATAGAAATAAAAGTTTGATACAATCTTCTATAGAAATTTGATAAAATTTTATTTCCATACAAAAATAAAAATTTTGAATAAATTTTCTAAATAAAATTTTGACAACATTTTCTAAGGCAATGCACTTTTGACAAAATTTTCCATAGAAATAATATTGAAATTTGTTATAGAAACAAAAATTTTGATAAAATTTTCTATAGAAATAAAAGTTTCACAAAATTTTCCATAGAAATAATATTTTGATAAAATTTGTTATAGAAAGAAAATTTTAATAAAATCTATAGACATACAATTTTGATAAAATTTTCTATAGAAATAAAATTTTGATAAAATTTTCTATAGAAATAAAATTTGGATAAAATTTTATTTCCATAAAAAAATTTGATAAAATTTTATTTCCATAAAAAATTTTCAAATTTTTATTTCTACAGAAAATGTTTTTTTATTTCTTTAGAAAATTTTTTCAAAATTTTAGTTGTATAGAAATTTCGTCAAATTTTTTTTCTACAGAAAATTTTGTCAAAATTTTATTTCTATAGAAAGTTTTGTCAAAATTTTATATCTGTAGAAAATTTTGTCAATATTTTATATCTATAGAAAATTTTGTCAATATTTTATTTCTATAGAAAATTTTGTCAATATTTTATTTCTGTAGAAATTTTTGTTAAAATTTTATTTCCATAGAAAATTTGTCAAAGTTTTATTTCAATAGAAAATTTTATCAATTTTTTTTTTCTGTAGAAAATTTTGTCAAAATTTTATTTCTATAGAAAATTTTGTAAATTTTTTTTTTGTTTTCAGTAGAAAATTTTGTCAAATTTTGTTTTCTATAGAAATTTTTGTTAAAATTTTATTTCTATAGGATTTTTTTGCGATTTTTTTCTATAGAAATTTTTTGCAATATTTTATTTCTATGGAATATTTTGTCAAAATTTTATTTCTACAGAAAATTTTTGCAAAATTGTATTCCTATAGAAAATTTTGTCAACTATTTTTTCTATAGAAAATTTTTGCAAAATTTCATTTCTATAGAAAATTTTTGCAAAATTTCATTTCTATAGAAAATTTTTGCAAAATTTCATTTCTATAGAAAATTTTTGCAAAATTTCATTTCTATAGAAAATTTTTGCAAAATATTACTTCTGTTGGTTTTTTGATTTCAGCTTAAAACCATGCATAGACTAAACTACAAGTGTAGCGTAACCAACAGAGGAAAAGAATGTTTCGTCAAATTTATTTGGGCAAAGCCCTATAGACTGCAAGATGCTTGGATGGACGCACGTTTCGGAATTACCACATTCCTCAGCAGCATCCTCTACTTGCAGCAAAACTATCAACCAATTATCAGAATAAATTCAGGCAGTTCATTAAACCCAACAATGAACCACACTTGAACCTTCCGAAAAAAGGTTTTACATGATAGCTGGCTTATGCCGAAATAAATTCCCACAAACATATCTCTTTTCCTTTGCTGCAAGTAGAGGATGCTGATGAGGAATGTGGTAATTCCGAAACGTGCGTCCATCCAACCATCTTGCCGTCTATAGGGCTTTGCCCAAATAAATTTGACAAACATTTTTTTCCTCTGTTGGTTAAGCTACACTTGTAGTTTAGTCAATGCATGGTTTTAAGCTGAAATCAAAAAACCAAAAACAATGATTAAAGAACAAAACCAGCAATAACAAAACAAAACGAAGGAAAAAAAAATTATTTCTGTTAATTTTTTTTGTCAAAATTTTATAGAAAATTTCTGTATTTTTTTTTTTTTTTTGTATAGAAAAATTTGTCAAAATTTTATTTCTATAGAAAATTTTGTCAAAATTTTATTTCTACAGAAAATTTTGTCAAAATGTTATATTTTTTCTATAGATATATTTTCTATAGATATAATTTTATATCTATAGAAAATTTTGTCAAAATTTTATTTCTATAGAAAATTTTGTCAAAATTTTATTTTTATAGAAAATTTTATTTCTATAGAAAATTTTTTCAAAATTTTATTTGTATAGAAAATTTTGTCAAAATTTGATTTCTATAGAAAATTTTGTCAAAATTTTATTTCTGCAGAAAATTTTGTCAAAATTTAATTTCTATGGAAAATTTTGTCAAAATTTTATTTCTGCAGAAAATTTTGCCAAAATTTTATTTTTATGGATAATTTTTGAAAATTTATCATCATTTTATGTGTATAGAAAATTTTACAAAATTGTATTTTTATGAAAAAAATTACAATTTTTGGTAGAATTCTACCAACTTTGGTAACCGTAATCTATACAGGTATTTTTTGTTCCTTACCTTTCTATCAGTCATTCGTTTCTGTGTAAGTTACGATATACGAGGGAATCTTATCTTTATATAACGCCAACCAACATTCAATGTACGATATTTTCTTCCAACATTTGAAAACTATTTGAATTCCATTGATTTTCAAATGTGGTACACTCAAATTTTGCTAATAAATGTAAACATTTTTCATAATATAAAATAATATAATATTATCTCTATAATTTCACAAAATATATTTTAATAAAATTCCCATCTTCTTTTCGATTTACTTTCGCACCTTTTAGGACCTTGTACATTCTCCACAAAAACGTAAAGTTCGTAAACTTTTAATGATTCTGGGTGCCATTGCGATCTTAGGCGCCTTGGGTACAGCAATCTATTTTATCGTTGACAGTTCCAGTGATTCATCGAAAAATGATACTGATAATGGTGCAGGTGGTTCATCAAATGGCATCCATTTGGATGACATACTACAGGGTAAGCTGATATCGCGTTCCTTCAATGGCAGCTGGTCTTCAACTGGACCAAATGTCCTATACAAGGAGAACAATGTAAGTTGATGTTATCATGTTGCATTATCCCTAGAAGATTTCTATCAAAAGGCTACATAAAGAATTTTCAAAATTTACAGGCAATTATGGAATTGAATGTGAAGACGAAGGTGAAAACGCGTCTAATGTTGGATGAAGCTGTAAGTATAGAGATTGATATTTTAAATAAGAAAAACATCGATTTAGTGTCATGATCCAAAGAAAGATTTGTTGGTAATTGAAAATATATTCTTATATAAATATATGGTACCGGGCCTATTCTCGAAATGAACACACGTGGGGATTTTTTTATTTGACTTCCTATATAATAGGTACTTATTACGAATTTAACCTCACAGTTCTGCCAAGGAGTTTCTTCCGAAGTTACCAAATCGGACAATGTCAAAGATTAAGGCTCTAAGAATCGTTTTGCAGACGCCAATCGACAGACTGTGACACCTCTTTATCAAGTCTGAATTTTTCCGAAGGCAACGACATTTAATGGGGGACGGGGAAGAGATTTAAAAACTGCAGAAATACGTTGCTATTCTAAGGAAGATAAACTCCTTAAGATCAACTAGAAGAATTTTTAAATCTGGCGAAAGAGAACGATCGAACGAATGAGACAGGGATGATAAATTTCATATTGCTGTACTTTTTGTAGAACATTTTGAATAAACAAAGTACTTTGGTACCTCGCAACGAATCCTCTTCAAGAGCATAAATTAAAATTGTAACACCCAACTGGGAACTGCAACGAAACTGGCGAAGACGAATGTATACAGGAGCACAGAGCAGAGGGCCGGCTGAACAAGAACGGGATGAGAATAAGGACGTCAAAATAGCTCTCAGAAATCAATGGGAGGAACTCCAAAACGACATTATCCGAGACCCCTGGGGTCTGGGTTATAAAGATCGTAATGAAGAAGTTAAGTGCAAGAAACCCGGTACAAGATATGGATGGCTAATGGACATGGACCACATAGTCAACACTCTTTTCCCAACACACAGCCTTAGAGTTGATGACCATACAGAAGACAATGCTACAACCTTCTATCCATTCACGTAGGAGGAGCTCAAGTCAAATAATAATAAGGTTCCAGGACCTGATGGGATACCAGTAGAAATCCTGAAGAAGATAGCAGAACATCGGCTCGAAGATCTTCTTCGTATGTACAATTCGTCCATGGTTAGGTTAGGTGGCAGCCCGATGTATCAGGCTCACTTAGACTATTCATTCCATTGTGATACCACATTGGTGAACTTCTCTCTTATCACTGAGTGCTGCCCGATTCCATGTTAAGCTCAATGACAAGGGACCTCCTTTTTATAGGCGAGTCCGAACGGCGATCCACATTGCAGTGAAACCACTTAGAGAAGTTTTGAACCCCTCAGGAATGTCACCAGCATTACTGAGGTGGGATAATCCACCGCAGAAAAACTTTTTGGTGTTCGGTCGAAGCAGGAATCGAACCCACGACCTTGTGTATGCAAGGCGGGCATGCTAACCATTGCACCACGATGGCTCCCATTTTTTCGTCCATAACAGATGGAATTTTCCCCGAAAACTGAAAAGAGCAGAAATTAGGACTTATAGGTAAAGGAAAATGAGACCCACGCCAACTATCCTCATACAGACCCCTATGTATGCTTAACACAGCTGGTAAACTGCTGGACAGGCTTATCAAGCTAAGGCAATAAGAAACAATCCAGATAAAAGGTGGACTCTCTCACAGACAACATGACTTCCGCTCAGCAAAATCCCCGATGGGAGCACTAACACAGAAAAAAATTTCACGAAAATTTTTCCAATTAAAATCTTAATTGAGTTTTAGGAAATATTCAATTAAAAATTTAATTGAATCAACAATTTTTTTAATTGGAAAAAATCAATTACACAAACTAATAGTATCAATTAATTTTTTAATTGGATCAATTAATTTTTTAATTGATATTATCATTTCTGTTATTGAAGACATTTCAATTAAAAAATTAATTGGATCAATTAATTTCGTGATTGAATCAGAAAAAAGAAAAAGAAAAATTTTTTGTGTGTAGAGATGGAGAATGGACGTGACTCTAGCTACCCAAAGGGGCAGTCTGCATATCAGGCATGTCGTTCTACTTGTAGCCGTAGACGTGAAAAATTTAATTGTTTCATATGGACGCACATCTTACAAGCATTGGCGCGTAGGTTTGAAATCCCGGGGTACCTCATGCGGGTAATAAGAAGTTATCAGAAAGACAGAATATTGATATATAACACCGACGACGGAACTAGAAGGGTTGAAAGCATATCTGACGCTGGCCAGGGAACAATCCGATCTATGAAATATTAGCTACGACGAGATCTTAAGAATTGAGATGGCAGTGGACACATTTGTGGTCGGAAGCGCGAAACACAAGGTGATGCTACAGGCAGTCCTGGTTGGGGAAATTTGGAAGACAGAGCTGTTGCGCTCAGCAGATATCAATTCTGGGCCCCGATCTATAGAATATTAGCCAAAACGAAATCTTAAGAATTGAGATGCGAGTGGGCACTTTTTTTGTCGGACCTTTGTCGGCCAACGGACAAGGTCCTGGTTGGGGGCACATGGACTAGAACTTGTAACAGAGCTGTTGCTAATCACGCGGCAACACGTACCAACGCTGATCGGCATGCAGGTAGACGATAACGTTATTCCAAAGAGGGACGCTATAAAATAGCTAAGAATACAACTGGATACAAAGCTGAAATTCTCGACGTAAATAGACTATGCTGCTAAGAAAGCAACGCAGATAACGCAACAACTCAGCAGACTAATGGCGATCTTAGCAGGACCGCTGCCAAAAAAGCGAAAGCTCCGGATGGAAGCCTGAAATAGTGTTCTACCTGTTCTGGTTTACGAATACGCAAAACGCAAATTTTTTCATTTATTTTATTTTTCTAGCTACAATTGTTTAGAACACGAAATTCACTGTTCTTATGGCAAAGAAATTTAATCAGAAGAAATTTCTTGGTAAAAAATGGAATGGTTCAGAAGTTATTGAAAAATTTAAATTTTACGTTTTGCGAATTCGTAAACCAGAATATGAGGGCTGAGACATGGGCTAGCGCGCTGAGACCTGTAAATAAGGCTCGAACTCTTCGTGTAACCTTCGCATATCGCACTGTATCTACTGCGGCGGTACTAGTCATAGCAGGCAGTAGACCTTCAAGCTGAAGAGAAGAAGAAGAGTTTTGATCTAAAGATGGAGAAAAGACTTAACACAAACACGTTAGAGGAGATACAGCGAGAGACTATACAACAGTGGCAGCATCGATGGAACTGCGATATATACGGCAGGTGGGCAGCAAGACTTATTTCCGATATAGAGAAGTGGAAGAACAGACGTCACGGGGACGTGAACTATTACATAACAAAGATGCTATCTGGACACAGATACTCCATATTGAATATACGCACCGAAAGATCGGAATTAGAGGGACAAGTAGGCGAAATGGATGAGCGGAACCTGATAGAAAAAAAGGCGGCAGAACAACAGCATTGGAACATCATCCACGGTTACCACATTTGGTAGAATTGTATATTTTTTGGTACATTTTGCAAAATATTCCTCTCCAACGAAAAGGTACTTCACAAATTTTCTATAGAACTGGAATATAGACAAAATTTTTCTATAGAACTAAAATGTAGACAAAATTTTCTATAGAAATAAAATTTTGACAAAATTTTCTATAGAAATAAAATTTTGACAAAATTTTCTATAGAAAAAAAATTGACAAAATTTTTTATAGAAATAAAATTTTTACAACATTTCTATAAAAATAAAATTTTGACAAAATTTTTTATAGAAATACAATTTTGACAAAATTTTCTATAGAAAACAAAATTGACAACATTTTCTATAGAGATAAAATTTTGACAACATTTTCTATAGAAATAAAATTTTTACAAAATTTTCTATAGAAATAAAATTTTGACAAAACTTTTATTTCTAAGATATTTTGTTTGGTAGTTTTTTGGTAAAATCTTCTCCAAATTTTGGTAGATTGTTTTTGGTACGAGTGGCAACCATGACATCATGGCGAAGTATTGCAAAGTTATATTGGAGAAGAAGCAAGTCGACCATGACAACACAAGGGCTTTATAGAATGAGATGAAATGGCCAGGGAAAGATGTGGACACTGGAAAAGCTACGTTCTGGTAGACGAAAAGGCCAAGCACCTACATGGGGGTCCACCTTGAAGTAATATGGAAGCGGTACCAAGGTGGAGCTAAACTCCAGGAGCGATACGGGTTGGGGTTTTTACACGGTATTATCGATCTAGTCCAGCATACGACGGGAGACGTTCTTGTCAGATGCGTAAAGGCATTCTTTTAACCACCCTCTCCCTCCAAAAAATTAAATTAAAATAAAATAATGAAATTGGGAACTTCATCTTATTATTCTTATAATTGATCACCTTTTTCTTCTATCTTTTGTTATTTAGCAACAATATGTTCTTTATGAGAAATCAGCCGATGGTCAACTCTTGCTGCTGGCCAAAAACTACAAAAAGAATTTCCGTCACAGTTATGAGGCTGAATATGATATCTATAATATAAGCAGTGGTCAATTACAGCCATTACTCATCCAAAATCAAGTCCATCCCCTGATCTTGGTTCAATGGGGACCCGTGGGCAATGCCTTAGTGATCAATTTCCAGCGTAATTTGTATTATAAACCATCGGCTTTTGCCACCGAAGTTGCCCTAACGGACGATACCAATTTGGCCATACTTAATGGTATACCCGATTGGGTATACGAAGAAGAGGTATTTTCATCCAATTCGGCTGTGTGGTTTAGCCCCGATGGCAGCCAACTGGCATTCATACAATTCGATGATAGTCCAACGCCTGTCATCAACTTCCCCATATATGGTGAAGCTGGTGATATCCGTTTTCAATATCCATACAATAGGCTTGTGGCATATCCCAAGGCGGGTTCGCACAATCCTCGTGTCAAATTGTTTACATCGGATTTAGCAAGCGCTGCTGCTGGTAATACAGACCACTTGACTGAGATACCAAGACCAAGTGCATTAAATACAGAAAGTGATTATATTATCACAGTAGTCGATTGGCTAAATAGCACGAATGTCCTGTCGGTTTGGATGAATCGCATACAAAATTCGGCCCATATACAGATCTTCAATGGGGTACGCAGACAAGAGGTAAGAATTTCGGGCACTCGCGGTGGCTTTCACATAATAACTCTATGTTATGTTTTCAGATCTTCAGTTTGGAATCGAAGACCGGTTGGGTGGATATCTTCTCGGCTCCATTCAAAAATCGTGATGGCTCTCGCATTGCCTTAATCTTGCCTCAGGCCCAAGATGATAGTGGTGAATATCGTCATTTGTGTTTACTCTCGACTTCGACCACACGTAGCACTCCGGAAGCCATTACGAAAGGCAAATATGTGGTCACCTCAATCTTGCATTGGGATACTGGTAGTGATTTTATATTCTATACCGCCAATACTGAACAAAATCCCGAATACTTACATGTGTATTCCATTAAGGCAGCAACTGGACAAACTCCCAAATGTTTAACCTGTAAATTGCATACATCAAATGGTAAGTAAATCTGAGAGAATATCCAAAGAGGCGATGAGAAAAAGAGTATTAACTCAATGTGGCCTAAGCAATTGTGGCAACAACAGTAGAGTGTATAGTGGTGAAAAAAGAGTTATCATTGAGAGGTGATATTCTCTCTCTCACTCTCTCTATTTTCTTCTGATACCAATGTACACACAAAATATGAAATTTCCCCAATAGAAATATGTTTTGAAAAGAGAGTGAGCAGTGTGGCCATTTTAGCATTTTTGTAGCTAAAAATTAGGATTTATTTTTTGTCTATAGAAATAAAATTTTGCAAAAATTTTCTATAGAAATAAAATATTGCAAAAATTTTCTAAAGAAATAAAATTATGAAAAAATGTTCTACAGAAATAAGATTTTGACAAAATTTTCTATAGAAATAAAATTTTAACAAAATTTTCTATAAAAATAAAATTTTGACAAAATTTTCTATAAAAATAAAATTTGGACAAAATTTTCTATAGAAATAAAATTTTGACAAAATTTGCGATAAAAATAAAATGTTGACAAAATTTTCTATAGAAATAAAATTAAAAAAAAATCTATAGAAATAAAATTTTGACAAAATTTTCTATAGAAAAAAAATTTTCTATAGAAATAAAATTTTGACAAGTACTTTTACAAAAATAAAATTTTGATAAGTATTTTTATAAAATTAAGTTTTAAGGAAACTTTCTATAGAAATAAAATTTTGACGAAATTTTGTATAGAAATAAGATTTTGACAAATATTTTTATAGAAATAAAATTTTGACGAAATTTTCTATATAAATAAAATTTTGACAAAATTTTCTATAGAAATAAAATTTTGACAAAATTTTCTATAGAAATAAAATTTTGTCAAAATTTTCTATAGAAATAAAATTTTGTCAAAATTGTCTATAGAAATAAAATTTTGGCAAAATTTTGTTAGAAATAAAATTTTGACAAAAATTTCTATAGAAATCAAGTGCTAACAAAATTTTCTATAGAAATAAAATTTTAACAAAATTTTCTATAAAAATAAAATCTTAACATAATTTTGACAAAATTTTGTCAAAATTGTCTATAGAAATAAAATTTGGTCAAACATTTTTATAAAAATAAAATTGTGACAAAATTTTCTATAGAAATATAAATTTGACAAAAATTTCCATAGGAATAAAATTTTAACAAAATTTTCTACAGAAATAAAATTTAGACAAATTTTTCTATAGAAATAAAATTTGGGCAAAATTTTGTTAGAAATAAAATTTTGACAAAAATTTCTATAGAAATCAAGTGCTAACAAAATTTTCTATAGAAATAAAATTTTAACAAAATTTTCTATAAAAATAAAATCTTAACAAAATTTTGTATAAAAATAAAATTTTGACAAAATTTTGATAAAATTTTCTATAGAAATAAAATTTTGTAAATGTTTTCTATAGAAACAAACTTTTGTAAAAATTTTCTATAGAATTAAATTTTTACAAGAATTTTCTACAGAAATAAAATTTTATATAAATTTTCTGTAGAAATAAAATTTAGAACAATTTTCTATGGAAATAAAATTTTGCAAAATTTTTCTATAGAAATAAAATTTTGACAATATTTTCTTGACAAAATTTTGTTAGAAATAAAATTTTGACAAAAATTTCTATAGAAATCAAGTGCTAACAAAATTTTCTATAGAAATTAAATTTTAACAAAATGTTCTATAAAAATAAAATCTTAACAAAAATTTGTATAAAAATAAAATTTTGACAAAATTTTGATAAAATTTTCTATAGAAATAAAATTTTGTAAATGTTTTCTATAGAAACAAACTTTTGTAAAAATTTTCTATAGAATTAAATTTTTACAAGAATTTTCTACAGAAATAAAATTTTATATAAATTTTCTGTAGAAATAAAATTTAGCACAATTTTCTATGGAAATAAAATTTTGCAAAATTTTTCTATAGAAATAAAATTTTGACAATATTTTCTATAGAAATAAAATGCTAACAAAATTTTCTATAGAATTAAAATTCTAACAAAATTTTCTATAAAAATAAAATTTTAACAAAATTGTCTATAGAATTAAAATTTTTCAAAAATGTTCCATAGTAATAAAATTTTGACAAAATTTTCTATAGTAATAAAATTTTGACAAAATTTTCTATAGAAATAAAATTTTGCAAAAATTTTCTAGAGAAATGAAATTTTGCAAAAATTTTCTAGAGAAATAAAATTTTGACCAAATTTTATATAGAAATAAAATTTTGACAACATTTTCTACATAAATAAAATTTTGACCAAAAATTTCTATAGAAATAAAATTTTGACAAAAATTTCTATAAAAATAATTTTTTTGGCATTTTAATGTTTTTTTAGCATTATTTTAACGCTGATTTAGCTGCAAAAAAATTTAGATGTGACACTGACACTGAGAGATTCTCTCTCTTCTCTTGATACCAATGTACACACAAAAGTTGCAAATTCCCTAATAGAAATTTAGGATTTTTAGAATAGACCTAACAATGAAATATTTCCCATTTTTTAGGTGTGGAACAAAGCTATTATTCTGCCGATTTTAATACAGCCAATCAAGTGATTATAACCTCAATGGGACCAAGTATACCTATGACAGTGGTCTATGAATGGAGTGTATCAGGCAGTAAGTATTTCTCTCACTCTCTCTGTCTCCCTCTTAAAAATATCTCTAATCTTGCCTTACTCTTTTACAGATCAAGTTAATTTGAACAAACTCCTGGACTGGGAACAAAATGATAGTTTACGGGATAAACTGAAAGGTGTAGATATGCCAACAATGGAAATCATTACCGTACCCATCTCAGGTCAATTCACAGCAAAGGTATTATTGCAATTACCTCCCAATCTAGATCGTAGTGGAAAAACGAAATATCCCATGTTAGTGGATGTCTATGGAGGACCAGATTCATATTCGGTATGTGGGAATTTTGGCGTCTGGTGAACAGTTATTATGGGAAAATATTTTTCTTGCAGGTTGTCAATCGTTGGATTGTGGACTGGGGCACTTATTTGACATCTAATCAATCTGTGATTTATGCTAAAATTGATGGTCGTGGTTCAGGTCTTAGAGGTGAAAAGTTACTACATTCCGTATATTTGAAATTGGGCACGGTAGAAATCCAAGATCAAATTGATGTGGCCAGGTAGACTTATCCCAGGGAAATCTATTTGCGAAAGAATCTAAAGCCTCTCATCTAATTTTTCTAGACATTTACAACAAAAATTCAATTTCATTGATGCTGAACACACTGGTATTTGGGGTTGGAGTTATGGTGGTTATGCTGCTGCAATGGCTCTGGCTAATGATGAAACACATGTATTCCGTTGTGCAGCTTCCATAGCTCCTGTAACTGATTGGGCCTATTATGGTGATGTGGATTTGTCTATAAAGACATTTACAAGATATTAATGATCTCGTTGTTTTGGGTCTTTTCTTTTGCAGATTCCATCTACACTGAACGTTATATGAGTTTGCCCAATCTTAATGAGATTGGCTATTCGAATTCTCGCCTCAGCACCCGTGCCTTAAAATTGAAAGGCAAAAAATTCCTTTTGGTCCATGGTACTCTCGATGACAATGTCCATTATCAACAGGCCATGATTTTGGCCAAGAATTTGGAAAGGCATGATATTCTCTTCAAACAAATTGTAAGTACGAAAAATTGAATGTGGATTTTTTTACCATTCCATGGAGAGCATACAAAATATTCTTCAGAGGTTAACAGTTAACGACTTATGTTCAGGATTTTTACTGGAGACATTAATTCTGTATATGAGCCACCAGTCTCTCGTAGATTAGTGATCTATATCTGTTTATATGGGCGGCTCTGTTAGATTGTGGATCTTTGGGGACCATTGCGGGTAAAAGTCAGACTGCCTTGCATACAAATGGTCTTGAATTTTTCTCCCATTCGGTTGAACATCAAATGCAGTAAAAACTCCACACCAAAAACACATTTTCTGTCTTCAATCACAGAAATGAAAGTATCAATTAAACAATTAATTAAAACATTAATTGATACTATTAGTTTTTGTGATTTTTGATTCAATTAAAAAAAGGAATTATCAGTATTCGCAGTATCAGTATTTTATTTATATTGTCAAATTTTATTAAAATTTTTTCAAAATTTTATTTCTATAGAAAATTTTTGCAACATTTTATTTATATAGAAAATTTTGTCAAAATTTTATTTCTAAAGAAAATTTTGTCACATTTTTATTTCAATAGAAAATTTTTGCAAAATTTTATTTCTATAGAAAATTTATTTCATTTCTATAGAAAATTTTGCCAAAATTGTTTTTCTATTTCTGGCTGATTAGCGTTGACCTCTTTTATTTCCATAGAATTTTTTTTCACAATCTTATTTATATAGAAAATTTGGTCAACATTTTATTTCTATTGTCAAATTTTATTTCTATTTTAAAAATTATTTTTAGAGAATATTTTGTCAAAATTTTATTTCTATAGAAAATTTTAGCAAAATTTTTTTCTATAGACAATTTTGTCAAAATTTTATTTCTATTTCTGGCTGATTATCGTTGACCTCTTTTATTTCTATAGAAAATTTTGTTACAATTTTATTTCTATAGAAATTTTTGCAAAATTTTATGTCTAGAAAAATTGTGCAAAATTTTATTTCTATAGAAAATTTTGTAAAAACTTTATTTCCTTAGAAAATTTTGTTAAAATTTGATTTCTATAGAAAATTTTGTCAGAATTGTATTTCTATAGAGAATTTTGTCAAAATCTTATTTCTATAGAAAATTTTTTCAAAATTTTATTTCTATAGAAAATTTTGTAAAAAATGTATATCTGTAGAAAATTTTGTAAAAATTTTATTTCTATAGAAAATTTTGTTAAAATTTTATTTCTATAGAAATTTTGTCAAAATTTTATTTCTATAGAAACTTTTTTTATATTTATATCTGTAGAAAATTTTGTAAAAATTTTATTTCTATAAAAAATTTGTCAAAATTTTATTTCTATAGAAAATTTTGCCAAAATTTTATTGCTATAGAAATGTTGTCAAAATTTTATTTCAATTGAAATTTTTGCCAAAATTTTTGTCAAAATTTTATTTCTATAGAAAATTTTGCCAAAATTTTATTTCTATAGAAATGTTGTCAAAATTTTATTTCAATAGAAAATTTTGCCAAAATTTTATTTCTATAGAAAATTTTGCCAAAATTTTATTTCTATAGAAAACTTTGCCAAAATTTTATTTCTATTTCTGGCTGATTAGCGTTGAGCTCCTTTATTTCTATAGAAAATTTTTACACAAGTTTATTTATATAGAAAATTTGGTCAAAATTTTATTTCTATTTTAAAAAATTATTTTTAGAAAAAAATTTGGCAAAAATTTATTTCTATAGAATTTTTTTGCAATATTCTATTTCTATAGAAAATTTTGACAAAATTTCATTTCCACAGAAAATTTTTGCAAAATTTATTTCTATAGACACTTTTGTCTACATTTTATTTCTATTTCTGGTTGATTATCGTTGACCTCTTTTATTTCTATAGAAAATTTTGTCAAAATTTTATTTCTATAGAAAATTTTTTATAAAATATATAAAAAATTTTGTCAAAATTTTATTTCTATTGTCAAATTTTATTTCTATTTTATTTTTTTTTAGAAAAAAATTTGGCAAAAATTTATTTCTATAGAATTTTTTTGCAATATTTTATTTCTATAGAAAATTTTGCAAAATTTATTTCTATAGACAATTTTGTCAAAATTTTATTTCTATTTCTGGCTGATTATCGTTGACTTCTTTTATTTCTATAGAAAATTTTTGCAAAATTTTATGTCTAGAAAAATTGTGCAAAATTTTATTTCTATAGAATATTTTTGCAAAATTTTATGTCTAGAAAAATTGTGCAAAATTTTATTTCTATAGAAAATTTTGTAAAAAATTTATATCTGTAGAAAATTTTGTAAAAACTTTATTTCTTTAGAAAATTTTGTTAAAATTTGATTTCTATAGAAAATTTTGTCAGAATTTTATTTCTATAGATAACTTTGTCAAAATCTTATTTCTATAGAATTTTTTTTCAAAATTTTATTTCTATAGAAAATGTGGTAAAAATGTTATTTCTAGAGAAAATTTTTTAAAAACTTTATTTCTTTAGAAAATTTTGTTAAAATTTGATTTCTATAGAAAATTTTGTCAGAATTTTATTTCTATAGATAACTTTGTCAAAATCTTATTTCTATAGAAAATTTTTTCAAAATTTTATTTCTATAGAAAATTTTGTAAAAAATTTATATCTGTAGAAAATTTTGTCAAAATTTTATTTCTATAAAAAATTTGTCAAAATTTTATTTCTATAGAAAATTTTGCCAAAATTTTATTTCTATAGAAATGTTGTCAAAATTTTATTTCAATAGAAAATTTTGCCAAAATTTTATTTCTATAGAAAATTTTGCCAAAATTTTATTTCTATAGAAAATTTTGCCAAAATTTTATTTCCATAGAAAACTATGCCAAAATTTTATTTCTATTTCTGGCTGATTAGCGTTGATCTCCTTTATTTCTATAAAAAAAATTTTTCACAAGTTTATTTATATAGAAAATTTGGTCAACATTTTATTTCTATTGTCAAATTTTATTTCTATTTTAAAAAATTATTTTTATAAAAAAATTTGGTAAAAATTTATTTCTATAGATTTTTTTTGCAATATTTTATTTCTATAGAAAATTTTGCAAAATTGATTTCTATAGACAATTTTGTCTACATTTTATTTCTATAGAAAATTTTGTCAAAATTTTATTTCTATAGAAAATTTTGTCAAAATTTTATTTCTATAGAAAATTTTTGCAAAATTTTATGTTTTAGAAAATGTGATAAAAATGTTATTTCTATAGAAAATTTTGTTAAAATTTGATTTCTATAGAAATTTGTTTCAGAATTTTATTTCTATAGAAAACTTTGTCAAAATTTTATTTCTATAGAAAACTTTGTCAAAATTTTATTTATATAGAAAATTTTGTAAAAAAATTATATCTATAGAAAATTTTGTAAAAATTTTATTTCTATAGAAAATTTTGTCAAAATGTTATTTCTATGGAAAATTTTATAAAAAAAAATATTTCTGCAGAAAATGTTGTCAAACATTAAAACATACTCGATATAAAAAAGGTCTTATATATAGTCGTGGCATCTTGGACTTTCAATTAACACTTTTCAAAACAAAAAATCTATTTTAATCACATTTTATCCGCCTGAAAGTATGCAAATAGTTCATAGAAAAGTTACAAACAGGATTACAATACTTATGTACACAGTATTTAACAGAAAAAATATTATTATAAATATTTTTTTAAAGAACAAACTGCCAATTTTGTGTTATTTATTTAGAATTAATAAAATATTTATTATAGAATTTTTTGCTATATATTTAATAATTTTCTTTCTCTGTATATTTGTTTCCCATTCTCTATTTCTCTTTACATATATTTATTTTTTTTTTTTCTTTCCAGAGCTATCCCGATGAAGATCATGCTCTAGCCGGTGTTAGACCTCATTTATATCATTCTTTGGATCGTTTCTTTGGTGAATGTTTCGCCCAAAAACGTATGGTCTATAGAAAATAAAATAACCCATATCTAATTTTCCATAAAGCCAGAATCCTTTAAATCAATTAAACAAAAAACAAACAATTCCTCCCTTAAAAAATGCCAACAAACTTTTTGTAAGAACAACAAAAAAACAAATTTCAATACAAAATGCCATTTAGTCTTCAATTATCAGAGGATTTAACCGAAAATAAAAGAAACGAAAATAAAAAAATATATATATATATAAAATAATTTAATCATGGAAATATTGTACTTATACATACAATATATAAACGAGCCAACCCTTAAAAAACACAATTAACTAAAATCTATCAATTAAATCAAAATTTCAAATATTAGCCTTAATGTAAAGGAGGACTAATAGATTACAAGAAATTTAATTTAAATTACAAAATAGAAATTTAAAAATTTAATTGAAATTAAAAATAGAACCATTAAAAAAGTGATTTTAAAAACTTTTTTCGTAGTCAAAAAAAACACAATTGTTAAAAAAATATAAAAAAATCTTCTATCTAAACCTTGTCCATACCTGTGTGGTTTTTTGATATGAATGAGGTTCAATTCGGATATTAGCATAAATTTGTCATGACAAAGATCCCACAATGAAGGTATTTTGCTTGAGTTTAGCTTTTTGGATTCTTCAATAATTTCCCCCTTCCTTTATCTTGCCGTTTTTCCATTAATCTGGGGTAAACTTTGGCCCGCAGCATTTTCATTGCTAATGATCATACATTTCTGTAAATATAGCATGCTTATCATCATGGTTTCAAAAATCCCTAAACATTGTCAAAAATTTGATTTTGATAGAAAATATTTTTTTCACATGTCAAAAACTAACATAATTATGTCTACTCTCTATTATAATCACGTAGAAGGAAAATTTCCTTCACCCAAATAACATGCACTCACCGTTAGTATAAATCAACATTGCAAAGTCATCCATCCCTATGTTCGTTATTTTCACTGGGGGGACCTATTTCGAGGCGCTATAAATTGCATAGAAAATTTTTTCAACAATTCATTTCTATAGAAAATTTTGTCAAAATTTTATTTCTATAGAAAATTTTGTCAAAATTTTATTTCTATAGAAAATTTTGTCAAAATTTTATTTCTATAGAAAATTTTGTCAAAATTTTATTTTTATAGAAAATTTTGTCTAAATTTTATTTCTATAGAAAATTTTGTCAAAATTTCATTTCTATTTTTCCAAAAGACTGCTTCGACGAAGGACAACTATAAAACTCATTTTTTTCATTTAAATATCAATCGAAAAGTACTAAGTAAAACTAATATGTTTAAAAATTAATTGAGTCAATTAGTATGATTTATTTTAATTTGAAAGTTTGAATTAAAAAAAAAAATATATTTTTTTAATTCTCTCCATTAATTTTTAATTAATTTTTTACTTCACTATATTTTTGTCACATTTAATAGTCCCTTGTTTTTACCACCAAAAGTTCTTAACCTTTTATATTTGTAAACGAATTCAATTAATTAAAAACTAACTATAATTTAAGCTAAACAATATTTTCCACTTCCAATATTACACCCTTTTACTTCTCCGATTTTTTTCTTTTTTTTAGTTTTTCTTTTAGTCCTCAATGATCCCCCTTAGGTTTTGTATTCTCTAAGACACTGTAAATTGCTTATTTTAACACGGAGTTTATTAATTGTTACTTCAATAGCTAGCATCTTCAATGGACTTATTTAATAACTTCTAACAAAGTCTATTTTTTTCAGGATTGCTGCGATTTCAAGTAATGGAAATAAACAGTTACTACTGCTACTAACCATTTGGTATTGGATTTCACTGAAATTAACATCTATAATAAATTTTATTTCTATAGAAAATTTTGTCCAAATTTGATTTGTATAGAAAATTTGAAAAAAATTCCTATAGAAATAAAATTTTGACAAAATTTTCTATAGAAAAAAATTGAGAAAATTTTCTATAGAAATAAAATTTTGACAAAACTTCCGATAGAAATAATATGTTGACAAAATTTTGTATTGAAAAAAATTGACACAAAAATTTTCTATAGAAATCAAATTTTGGAAAAATTTTCTATACAAATAAAACTTTGCAAAAATTTTCTATAGAAATAAAATTAACAAAATTATTCTATAGAAATATAATTTTGACAATATTTTCCATAGAAATAAAGTTTTGACAACATTTTCTATAGAAATAAAATTTTGACAAAATTTTCTATAGAAAAAAAATTTTGACAAAATTTTCTATAGAAATAAAATTTCGACAAAATTTTCTATAGAAGTAAAATTTTGACAAAATTTTCGTAGAAATAAAATTTTGACAAATTTTTCTATAGAAATAAAATTTTTACAAAGTTTCTATAGAAATAACATTTTGACAAAATTTTCTATAGAAATAAAATTTTGTCAAAATTTAGAAATAAAATTTTCAGAAAAGTCTCTATAGAAATAAAGTTTTGAGAAAATTTTGTATAGAAATAAAATTTTGACAATGAAATGAATTTTTGCAAAAATTTTCTATAGAAATAAAATTTTGCCAAAATTTTGTATAGAAATAAAATTTTGCAAAATTTTTCTATAGAAATAAAATTGTGCAAAAACTTTCTATAGAAATAAAATTTTGTCAAAATTTAGAAATAAAATTTTCAGAAAAGTCTCTATAGAAATAAAGTTTTGAGAAAATTTTCTATAGAAATAAAATTTTGACAATGAAATGAATTTTTGCAAAAATTTTCTATAGAAATAAAATTTTGCCAAAATTTTGTATAGAAATAAAATTTTGCAAAATTTTTCTATAGAAATAAAATTGTGCAAAAATTTTCTATAGAAATAAAATTTTGACAAAACTTCCGATAGAAATAATATGTTGACAAAATTTTGTATTGAAAAAAATTGACAAAAATTTTCTATAGAAATCAACTTTAGGAAAAATTTTCTATACAAATAAAACTTTGCAAAAATTTTCTATAGAAATAAAATTTTGACAAAATTTTCTATAGAAATAAAATTTTGACAAAACTTCCGATAGAAATAATATGTTGACAAAATTTTGTATTGAAAAAAATTGACAAAAATTTTCTATAGAAATCAAATTTTGGAAAAATTTTGGAAAATTTTTCTATACAAATAAAACTTTGCAAAAATTTTCTATAGAAATAAAATTTTGACAAAATTTTCTATAGAAATAAAATTAACAAAAATTTTCTATAGAAATCAAATTTTGTAAAAATTTTCTATAGAAATAAAATTTTGACAATATTTTCCATAGAAATAAAATTTTGACAAAATTTTCTATAGAAATGACATTTTCAAGATATTTTCTATAGAAATAAAATTTTGACAAAATTTTCTATAAAAATAAAATTTTCACAAAATTTTCTATAGAAATAATATTTTGACAAAATTTCCTATAGAAATAAAATTTTGACAACATTTTCTGTAGAAATAAAATTTTGACCAAATTTTCCATA
The DNA here is from genome assembly GCF_050003625.1 of Haematobia irritans. Classification (NCBI taxonomy): domain Eukaryota; kingdom Metazoa; phylum Arthropoda; class Insecta; order Diptera; family Muscidae; genus Haematobia; species Haematobia irritans. The sequence goes on from NC_134400.1 coordinate 12,575,190, forward strand.
GAAATAAAATTTTGACAAAATTTTCTATAGAAATAAAATTTTGACAAAATTTTCTATAGAAATAAAATGTTGATAAAACTTTCTATAGAAATAAAATGTTAACAAAGTTTTCTACAGAAATAAAATTTTGACAAAATTTTCTATAGAAATAAAATTTTGATAAAATTTTCTATAGAAAAAATTTCTTATCCTCTGTTGGTTAAGCTACACATGTAGTTTAGTCAATGTATGGTTTTAAGCTGCAATACAAACAACAACAATGCTTAAAGAACAAAACCAACAATAACAAAACAAAAATAAAAAAAATAAAATTTTGACAAAATTTTCTATAGAAATAAAATTTTGACAACATTTTCTATAGAAATAAAATTTTGTCAAAATTTTCTATGGAAATAAAGTTTTGACAAAATTTTCTATAGAAATACAATTTAGACAAAATTTCCGATAGAAATACAGTATTCTATAGAAATAAATCTTTGCAAAAATTTTCTGTAGAAATAAAATTTTCTATAGAAATAAAACTTTGACAACATTTTCTACAGAAATCAAATTTTGGAAAATTTTTCTATAGAAATAAAATTTTTAGAAAATTTTCTATAGAAATAAAATTTTGACAAAATTTTGTTAGAAAAAAAATTGACAAAAATTTTCTATAGAAATCAAATTTTGGAAAAATTTTCTATAGAAATAATATTTTGGAAAAATTTTCTATAGAAATAACATTTTGGAAAATTTTTCTATAGAAATAAATTTTTTCCAACTTTTGGTATATTAATTTTGGCAACCATGGTTGTAATGCCTCTATTCCAGCCTGTTCATAGCCAGGAGAATTTCGCAATTCCTACGATTCTCTTCATCCTATATGAACTTAGTTTGCTCGCAACTTTCCTCAACGACAACGCAAAAGGGTACTCGGCATAGTTCATCATATTTGTCATGAATCCTAAAAAGATATGAAGACAGCAAAGGAAAACCGTCCGATTTATGGTATTGCAACATTAAACTTTTGAATAGTTGTACAAATTGGATGATCTTCATCACATTCCTCTTTTAATTCAAACCCAATTTTTCAGTTATTTTGTTAAACATTAATTTGTGAGATTTTGACTAATATCATAGGTCCTACGACTGTGGCAAATATCAAAAGTCCAAGAGTCGATTTTCAAAAAGTAAAATGCGATTAGTTGATTTCGAACATTACAAAACTTGGGCTTTGTCATTTTTTTGCCATAAAATAGTCTTTGCTTTTTTACATTTCAAAAATCGATTTTTCACTTACTAACTTAATCGAAGGTTTCAAAAATTCGTCTTCGACATTTTTTGGCATAAAATCGAATTTGATTTTTTCATCTATATTATTTTTGAATGGTAAAAAGAAACATGGCAAAAAATATTAGGTTTCGAACAGGCCTTAATTTTGTGTATCTTACATCACTAGTACTGTGGAACAGAGTATTAATTTAATATGGAAAAATATCTAATTCAAATATTTTTTTGTTTGTATTTTTTTTAAATCCTCCCTTCCAATTAGGCTTTTATGATAATAAAAATAAAAACAATAAAATCCATGGTATAATAGAAATTTACACAATACAAAAATGTAGTTGTAGTATAGTTTTTTTTTTTGTAATTAAAAATGTAAAACAAATACCAAAATATTTGAAAATAAGGCCAATTGTTATAAAAATGCTTCTTATGTCAAACAATAATCGAAAACGACAAAACAAAACATAACTCCTCAATGTAGTTGGGTGCCTATACTTATTTAAACGAAATAAAAAAAGAATAGCTCTAAATTATTTAAAAATTAAGTAATGAGCAAATTAATCAACAATAATGCAAAAACAATAATTAAAACCAATACAAAAAAATAAAAACTAAAACAATTAAATAAAATTTTTAATAAAATCTTGTAGAAAATATTAAAAAATGAGAATCCCTAAAATTTATAGAGAAATAAATGAAATGCTTGTCATTATTAAAATGTGGGTCGTAAAAAACTCAATAAAAATTTTATAATTTTTAATTCTTTGAAATATAATACGAGAAAAAAATCCAAAACATAGTTATTTTTTATTTACATATACATAAATTTAAAACAAAAATATCATACATATATATTTTTTCTAGTAGTAGCCAATAATAGTTTTAAAAATAACTAATTCATAAAACCAATAGAAGACCCCTCAACAAAAAAGGTAGCTGTGTTAACATCCCAAATTTCAAAATTAAAATCCCATATAATACAAACAAAATTATTATTATTATTTTTTTTTGTTTTACTCATGGAAAAAAAATATATATATTTGTTAATTTCATTTAATTGTAAATTAAATTTTATTCCTATTTTTATAAACACTTGATAATAAACTTTGTTTTATTGATTTTTTTGTTCTAAAAAAAAAAAAAATATTTACATTTTTTTACTATACAAAATTTTCTTGCTTTTCCTTGTCAAAACTATTATGTTTGAAATTGTATTGTGTCATTTTTATTTTTGTTGTTATTGTACATATTTATATATACTATTATTTTTTGATATTTATAAATTGTTATATAAATTAAAAAAAAATTATATTGTTTTTCCTATTTAAATTTAAGTGGATTGTAAGAAAATGAAAACTTAAAGAATTTATTAATGAAAAATAAATCAAAAATATGTAGTATTGAGAAATATAGTATGCGTTGTGTTAATAAATGGCCGATCAATTTGTGTGGTAAGTAGATAGGAACATTGGCTAAACAAATTTTTCTATAAAAATAAAATTTTGACAAAATTTTCTAGAAAAATAAAATGTTGACAAAAGTTTCTATAGAAATAAAATGTTGACAAACTTTTATATAAAAATAAAATTTTGACACAATTTTCTATAGAAATAAAATGTTGACAAAATTTTCTATAGAAATAAAATTTTTACAAAATTTTCTATAGAAATAAAATTTTTACAAAATTTTCTATAGAAATAAAATTTTCTATAAAAAAAAATTGAGAAAATTTTCTATTGAAATAAAATTTTGCGAAAATTTTCTATACAAATAAAACTTTGCGAAAATTTTCTATAGAAATAAAATTTTACGAAAATTTTCTATAGAATTTATTTGGGCAAAACCCTATAGACTGCAAGATGGTTGGATGGACGCAAAAATTTTCTATAGAAATAAATTTGAGAAAATTTTCTATAGAAATAAAATTTTGCGAAAAATTTTCTACAGAAATAAAATTTTACGAAAATTTTCTATAGAATAAAAAATTTTGACAAAATTTTCTATAGAAATAAAATTTTGCAAAAATTTTCTATAGAAATAAAATTTTCTATAGAAATAAAGTTTTCACAAACTTTTCTATAAAAATAAAATTTTGACACAATTTTCTATAGAAATAAAATGTTGACAAAATTTTCTATTAAAATAAAATTTTCTATAAAAAAAACTTGAGAAAATTTTCTATTGAAATAAAATTTTGCGAAAATTTTCTATAGAAATAAATTTTTGCAAAAATTTTCTATAAAAAATTTTAGAAAATTTTCTATAGAAATAAAATTTTACGAAAATTTTCTATAGAAAAAAAATTTACGAAAATTTTCTATAGAAATAAAATTTTACGAAAATTTTCTATAGAATAAAAAATTTTGACAAAATTTTCTATAGAAATAAAATTTTGCAAAAATTTTCTATAGAAATACATTTTAGCAAAAATTTTCTATAAAAATAAAAATTGTGCAAAAATTTTCTATAAACAAATTTGAGAAAATTTTCTATAGAAATAAAATTTTGCGAAAAATTTTCTATAGAAATAAAATTTTACGAAAATTTTCTATAGAAAAAAATTTACAAAATTTTCTATAGAAATAAAATTTTGCAAAAATTTTCTATAGAAATAAAATTTTGACAAACTTTTCTATAAAAATAAAATTTTGACACAATTTTCTATAGAAATAAAATGTTGACAAAATTTTCTATAAAAAAACTTGAGAAAATTTTCTATTGAAATAAAATTTTGCGAAAATTTTCTATAGAAATAAATTTTTGCAAAAATTTTCTATAAAAAATTTACGAAAATTTTCTATAGAAATAAAATTTTGCAAACATTTTCTATTAAAATAAAATAAATTTTGAAAATTTTTCTATAAAAATAAAATTTTGCAAAAATTTTCTATAAAAAAAATTCAGAAAATTTTCTATAGAAATAAAATTTTGCGAAAATTTTCTACACAAACAAAATTTTACGAAAATTTTCTATAGAATAAAAAATTTTGACAAAATTTTCTATAAAAATAAAATTTTGCAAAAATTTTCTATAGAAAAAATTCAGAAAATTTTCTATAGAAATAAAATTTTGCGAAAATTTTCTATAGAATAAAAAAATTTGACAAAATTTTCTATAGAAATAAAATTTTGCACAAATTTTCTATAGAAATAAATTTTTCCAAAAATTTTCTATAGAAATAAATTTTTGCAAAAATTTTCTATAAAAAAAATTGAGAAAATTTCTATAGAAATAAATTTTTTCGAAAATTTCCTTGTATTTATGAATTTACCTTCGAACTGGCTTACCATAGGTGAATAACTAAATAAATAAAATAAAATTTTTACACTTTCTTCCTACTATTTCGTAATTTTCGCTGAATTGCTTCCTCAGAGATACATGATCATGATCATGATGGTACAATTAACATAAATTTTGAATACATGAAAAACATCTCATTCTAAACATCATCTACCAGGTGAACATAAATGTTAAGTAGCAACGATTCTTCTCATTCTCTTCTACTCACATATAAGACAAGTACTACACAAAAAATCTTATTAGAGCTAGTGAGGCATCACTGCTAACGCGTCAGCTTTCTCTTGTTCTCTGTTGGTTGATGTTGATGTTGTTCGTGTGGATTTTTTTTTTTTGATCGATAACCATGGTTATCGTTTTTGCCTATCATATGAGACACATATGTGTCTGTCTGTATATGTGTTGGCGATGTTGTCGATGTCCGATTTGTAATCCATTGCAGTGTTGCCAGGTTGTGTTACTTTCGCTACACTTTTCAAATGCTAATCGTTGCTACTTAACATTTATGTTCGCCTGGTATATGATGTTTAAAATGAGATGTTTTTTATGAATTCAAAATTTATGTTAATTGTACCATCATGACCATGATCATGATGTACCTCAGCGAAAATTGCAAAATATTAGGAAGGATGATACGAATGAATAAATAAAAATAAAACAAAATGATCTCAAGCTTGGGAAAAATATAGAACATTATTTAAATAAAAAGGATCGAATAAGAAACATAATAACTCAAGTTAAGTAAGATAGATACATAAACATAATTAACTTTAGTTAATTACTTCAATGATTGAAATTTTTTGACTTTTGATTAAACAATGAATTGATGCAACTTTTTAATCAAACGCGTAAGTCAGTGAATTTTTAATTAAAAATTTATTTCAAACAATTAGTTTTTAGTCAAACAAAAACTCAGTCAGTCAATAGTCAGAAAATAGTTACTTTTTAATAAACAAATTAATTGAGTTTTGAAATCAACCACAATTAAATTTTTAATTGAATCAATTAAAAAATTAATTGAAATTTGCTAATGAAATCAATCAATTTTTAAATCAAGTATTTTTTTATGCCCCGGTAAAACTGTGATTGAAGACATTTCAATTAAAAAATTAATTGGATCAATTAATTTCGTGATTGAATAAACTTTTAGTTTTATAGAAAATTTTGTCAAATTCTGAAAAATTTTTATTTCTATAAAAAATGTTGTCAAAAATATTGCTTCTATAGTAAATTCTGTCGAAACTTTGACTTCTATAGAATTTTTTTTAAATATTATATCTATAGACAATTTTGTGTCAAAATTTTATTTATATGGAAAATTTTATATCAAAATTTTATTTCTATAGAAAATTTTGTCAAAATTTTATTTCTATAGGAAATTTTGTCAAAATTTTATTTCTATAGGAAATTTTGTCAAAATTTTATTTCTATAGAAAATTTTGTCAAAATTTTATTTATTTAGAAAATTTTGTCAAAATTTTATTTCTATAGAAATTTTTGTCAAAATTTTATTTCTATAGAAAATTTTGTCAAAATTTTAATTCTATAGAAAATTTTCTTCAAATTTTATTTCCATTGTAAATTTTTTCAACATTTTATTTCTATAGAAAATTTTGTCAAAATTTTATTTCTATAGAAAATTTTTGCAAAATGTTATTTCTATAGAAAGTTTTGTCAAAATTTTATTTCTATAGAAAGTTTTTGCAAAATTTTATTTCTATAGAAAAAAATTGCAAAATTTTATTTCTATAGAAAATTTTTGCAAAATTTTATTTCTATAGAAAATTTTTTCAAAATTTTATTTCTATTGTAAATTTTTGCAAAATTTTATTTCTATAGAAAATTTTTGCAAAATTTTATTTCTATAGAAAACATTTCCAAATTTTATTTCTATAGAAAAAATTGCAAAATTTTATTTCTATAGAAAATTTTGTCAACAAATTTTTTTTTCTTTATTTCTGTATATCAATTATTTTTATTATTATCCATAAGCAATACCCACCTACTTTAAGCGTTTCTCAATTGTATCTGCATGAGAGATGTGGCAACATTGCAGATTAGAATCCATTAAAGTCAAACGTTTGAAATATGTTTGAATTCAAAACACTTTCAAAGTGCTATGCTTTTCTTTCGCATCTTTTTGTTTTTTTTTTTTTGATACATTTACCCTAGAAAATTAAAACACAAGGCATTTTTTTATTTCTTCAAAGAAACTTTGTTTTAAAGAATTTCATTATTAGATCTCATCTTTACAGGAAAATCTTACAACTAAACTTTTTACAAAACATATACATATGTATGTATATGTGTGGGTGTATGTATGTATATTAAAATCTATACGTATATATAAGTAATTATATATTTTTGTTTATACATAAACCACAATGTAAAATTACTTAATTCTATTTATTTAAGTATTTATAATAAATTGCATTTTTTTCTTTTTTGTTAATTAAAATTGCAACACTTTTGTGTATGTAAGTTTTGTAAATATATAAAAAAAAAAATAATAATATTAAAGATAAACTTAAAAAAAATATATCTTCATTTTCTATAGACTATGTGGGCGTTATTACACAATATTTGTATTTTACAAAAAAAAAATATATATATATCCCATTTACCATTCTAGGTTAACGAATCTCAGATTCGTTTTGTTTTAATTCCCTTTCCCCGCCCCTTGTTTATTACAAATATACTTCCTCCACTTCTCCCTCATCATCAAGACATTCGCCCGTTTGTGTTTGCAATTGAACTGTATGCAATTGTTGGATATGATGGGTTTCCACAACCTCCTCAACATCTTCGGCATCTACAGACATGGCAGCCTCAACCACTTGGTCCACATTGGTGGTACCATATTCCAAAAGATCTTCATCATCCATATCAGCCGATGTGGCTTGGGTCTGAGTTTGAATACTCATTAGATGAGGCTGATGATGATCCGAACTTTGATATTGCTGCAATTGATGAGCATCCGAGTGGGTATGATGATGAATGATAACTTGATGTTGTTGCTGGTATTGCGTTTGGGACTGATGTTGGTGGTGGTGATGATGATGTCTTTGATCTTCCTGTAATTCTTCGTGTAATTCATGATGTTGCAATTCTTCCGCATGGGCGGCACTTGTGGTAAATACTAATGGCGGAGGTGATACAGATGTTGCTGTCGTTGTTCTAGATGTGGTGGTGACATGATGATGATGCGGATGATTATTCGCATGTCGTATAATATGATCTGCGGCGGAGCTTTGATGTTGATGCTGCTGCTGTTGTTGTTGAGATTTATTCGATCTCTTCAATGTAACGGTGACCTCCGAGCCAAGGCCAGCTAAGGTAACGGGTGTCGTGGTCGTAGTCGCTAGGGTATTGCTACTGCTTTGATTCATTGCACTACTGGTGGTGGTGGTCCCATGATGTTGATGATGATGGGCTCTGGTTTGTATAACGCGTCTTGTTGTTGTTATACCCGATGTTGAGGGCTGTATAATACCCGAAGTGCTGGAACTACTTGTGCCTGTATGATGATTATTACTACTGGAGACGGTGGTGGTGATGGTGTTGCTGTTATTGTGGGAAGATGTACCACTACTATTTGCTGACGAATTCGGTGATATATAATTTATAAGTAAAACCCTTTCGCCTGCCGCATTTGTGGTCGCATGACCTCTTAACATGCGACGTGTGGCTCTTGTCAATGGTTGTGATGTGGTTATTTGTACATTGCCTTGGGCTCCACTAACCATTTGGGCCAATTCGGCGGCTGTGACATTTAGAACTTCACCATTTCCACTAATAACTGTGGCATTACCACTACTCGTATTGGCACCACCACTCGTATGGACCGTTTCATTAGCTGCTGTTGTCGTCGTTGTGGCCCCAGCTGTGCTAGTAGCTGTGACCCCTGTGCCCGTTACGACCTCGACTCCGTTGTCCGTTGTTGTATCGGAGGAGCCGCAGATCATATCGTTGGATCATCATTACGTATTATTACTGCCTTTTAAAATGAAAACCTTCTTTACCAAAATATTCTTATTGTTGCCCTAAATAAGCAGAATGTGTGCAAAGCATTGGCACACACATAGAATAGAGGGTCGGCAAGGTGGTGGTAGTGGTAGTTTTGGTGATGATGGTTAACAATAATAACATATTTGTAATGATGATGGGGTTAGTTGTGGATTTCCCATCCAAAATGATGTATGGATGTATGTAATGATGGTATGATATAGCGGGGCACATGTCATAAGATGGCATTGTTGTTATTTCATTAACATTGAAACATTCGACGAGAGCGAGAGAGAGAATAAGGGAGCGCGAAGAATTTATGCGTTACAAGAAATAAAAAAGAGAGTAAAAAGAGAACAAACATTGATTAGTATTCTTTTAGTGACGAGATATTATTTGTTACAAAAACAACAACATTTAATGTGATGAGTACAAAATTATGTATGAGTTAATAGTTTTTATCAATGTCTTCATATATATAAAGTAAAGCTATAAATGCCCAAACTACTGTAAAACTAACCCATACAGAAATACCTGGCGAAACTCTTGTATTAGCATGCAAAAGTCTATACCAGACTTTTATGGCCACATCCAGAGAAGGCAAATTAATGTCAATCAATGAAATCCCTAATGTGTCTGCTATTGAAATCGTTAGTATGTCAACACAACGACAGCGGTAGGTACAACGGAAATTCAACAATCGACAAGCGGCGTGTTCCCATTAAAAATAAAATTTTAACAAAATTTTCTATAGAAATAAACTTAACAAAATTTTCTATAGAAATAAAATGTTTACAACATTTTCTATAGAAATAAAATGTTAACAAAATTTTCTATAGAAATAAAATTTAGACAAAATTTTCTATAGAAATAAAATTTTGACACAATTTTCTATAGAAATAAACTTTTAACAAAATTTTCCATAGAAATAACATTTTTACAACATTTTCTATAGAAATAAATATTTGACAAAATTTTCTATAGAAATAAATATTTGACAAAATTTTCTATAGAAATAAAATTTAAAAAAAAAATCTAGAGAAATAAACTTTGAACAAAATTTTCTATAGAAATAAAATTTAAAAAAAATTCTATAGAAATAAACTTTTAACAAAATTTTCTATAGAAATAAACTTTTAACAAAATTTTCTATAGAAATAGACTTTTAACAAAATTTTCTATAGAAATAAACTTTTAACAAAATTTTCTATAGAAATAAACTTTTAACAAAATTTTCTATAGAAATAAAATATTGACAAAATTTTCTATAGATATAAAATTTTGACAAAATTTTCTATAGAAATAAAATTTTGACAAAATTTTCTATAGAAGTAAAATTTAAAAACAAGTTTCTATAGAAATAAATTTTTAACAACATTTTCTATAGAAATAAACTTTTAACAAACTTTTCTATAGAAATAAAATTTTGACAAAATTGTCTATAGATGTGAAATTTTGAGAAAATTTTCTATAGAAATAAAATTTTGACAAAATTTTCTATAGAAAAAAAATTTGAAAAAATTTTCTATAGAAATAAAAATTTTGACAAAATTTTCTATAGAAATAAAATTTCGGCAAAATTTTCTATGGAAATAAAATTTTGAAAAAAAATTTCTATAGAAATAAAAATTTTGAAAAAAAATTCTATAGAAATAAAATTTTCACAAAATATTCTATAGAAGTAAAATTTAAAAACAAGTTTCTATAGAAATAAATTTTTAACAAAATTTTCTATAGAAATAAACTTTTAACAAAATTTTCTATAAAAATAAATTTTTAACAAAATTTTCTATAGAAATAAACTTTTAACAAAATTTTCTATAGAAATAAAATTTTGACAAAATTTTCTATGGAGAAAAAAACTTTGACAAAATTTTTCTAGAGAGATAAACTTTTGACAAATTTTTATAGAAAAATAAAATTTTGTCAAAATTTTCTATAGAAATAAAACTTTGAGAAAAGTTTCTATAGATGTGAAATTTTGAGAAAATTTTCTATAGATGTGAAATTTTTAGAAAATTTTCTATAGAAATAAAATTTTGAGAAAATTTTCTATAAAAATAAAATTTTGACAAAATTGTCTATAGAAATAAAATTCTGACAAAATTTTCTATAGAAATATAATTTTGACAACATTTTCTATAGAAATATCAATCATTCTTTAAATCAAGTATTTTTTTATGCCCCGGTAAAACTGTGATTGAAGATATTTCAATTAAAAAATTAATTGGATCAATTAATTTCGTGAATGAATAAAATTTTGGTTTTATAGAAAATTTTGTCAAATTCTGATTTTATTTTTTTTATTTCTTTAAAAAATGTTGTCAAAAATTTTACTTCTATAGTAAATTCTGTCGAAATTTTGACTACTATAGAATTTTTTTTTTTAATATTATATCTATAGACAATTTTGTGTCAAAATTTTATTTATATAGAAAATTTTATATCAAAATTTTATTTCTATAGAAAATTTTGTCAACATTTTATTTGTTTAGAAAATTTTGTCAAAATTTTATTTCTATAGAAAATTTTGTCAAAATTTTAATTCTATAGGAAATTTTCTTCAAACTTTATTTCTATTGTAAATTTCTGCAAAATATTCTATAGAAATAAAATTTTGACAAAATTTTCTATGGGGAAAAAACTTTGACAAAATTTTTCGAGAGAAATAAACTTTTGACTAATTTTTGTATAGAAATAAAATTTTGTCAAAATTTTCTATAGAAATAAAATTTTGAGAAAATTTTCTATAGATGTGAAATTTTGAGAAAATTTTCTATAGATGTGAAATTTTGAGAAAATTTTCTATAGATGTGAAATTTTGATAAAAATTTTCTATAAAAATAAAACTTTGACAAAATTTTCTATAGGAAAATTCTGACAAATTTTTCTATAGAAATATAATTTTGACAACATTTTCTATAGAAATAAAATTTTGATAAAATTTTCTATAGACATAAAATGTTTGTATTGATTTCAGTTTAAACCATGCGTTGACTAAACCAAAAGTGAAGCTTAACCAACAGAGTAAAAGTTTTCCCAATTACTAATGGAGGGGATAGTAATCGGAGGATGAAAAAATTACCACAAGGGAACCGCCATCTTACGTACATCTTAATGCCCCATAAGACCCTTAAATTTATTTATGGAAGGTTGCTAGGATGGAATGGTGGGAAATTCAGGAAAACATTGAGAATAATCGAAAATTAATCATAGCCTATACAATGTATACCAAATCACTGTAACATACGAAGGCAAAAACTTAGGAGACATCATGCAAAGCTTTACAAAGAAACTAAGTATAATGGAAGCAAAATGATGAAGGGAAAATAGAATATAGCAACATAGTAAACCACCAAGTAAAAAGGGCAAATAATTTTAAAGTAAAAGAATCAAAAACAAAACGCAATTAAAAATTCAAAATAAAAATGTTAGTAAGCTGTTCACTTTTTTTTTTGTTTTAAATATTTTATTGTTGTTTGTATTAAAAAAAAAATATATATATACATTAACATTAGGTGTGTTTTTGTGTATGCCATAAATTATTTTAGTTTTCCTACCAACGATTTATAGAGGAATATGAACAAAAACAAAAATTAAACTAAATTGTAAATATTCCTCCAATACATATATAAAATAATTAAGTAAAATAGTAATAGAAATAGTTAGGGAAAAATAACTCTTTATACTACATAAGTGTATATTAAAAACTAAGAACTAGATAGTTAAACTAACAAATACAAACTTATAGAACAAATTATATAGGATTAGCATTAAAGTTCAGTTTTTACGAATAGAAAATAGAACAAAATATCGTAGATTATACAATATAACAAAAATAATTAAACTAATTATTAACATCCTTAGTTAAAAAAAAAAACAACTATTAAAAAAATGGTTTAGCTCCAAATACAAAATGAATTGCTTGAATAAATGTTTAATAAAATCTGCTTCAAAAACTCCGATAGGCCCATTTGTTTTTTTTTTTTTGTTTTCTTGTACTGGATAGTGAAGCCGTGACGGACTAAAATAATCCCTAAATTAATTTTTTCAGGGCTAGTGCGAAATTATGCAACTCTGTCAAAATTTTATTTCTATAGAAAATTTTTTCAAAATTTTATCTATATAAATTTTTTTTTCAAAATTTTATTTCTATAGAAATTTTTTTTTCAAAATTTTATTTCTATAAAAAATTTTTTCAAAATTTTATTTCTATAGAAAATTTTCTCAAAATTTTTATTTCTATAGAAAAGTTTGTCAAAATGTTATTTCTAAAGAAAATTTGTGCAAAATTTTATTTCTATAGAAAATTTTGTTAAAATTTTATTAATATAGAAAATTTTGTCAAAATTTAGGAAATTTTTATCAAAATTTTATTTCTATAGAAAAATTTGTCGAAAATGTTGTCAAAATTTTTTTTCTATAGAAAATGTTTGCAAAATTTTATTTCTATATAAAAATTTTGCAAAAATTTATTTCTATTTTATTCTATGCCTCATGGCTTGGTTATCCAGTACTAAAAAATAAAAAGCCTAATAACTGACTTATTTTTTGCTGAAAGCACACTTCTTTGCTTTTACTACTGAGTGCATATTTAAATTTTAGAACAATATTTTTATAGGAAAATAAAGAAAACTACCATTAAAATGGTTTTTAGGATAATGTAAGGCAATTTTCGAGCCTTTGAGGATTAAATAGAAAATTCTATTTGTTATTTTAGACCTGAATATTTGCTTTCACGTTTTCAGCAGATTTGGGTTTTGGTTGATGTTAATAACAAATTTATCTGATAGCATAAAATTGTCTATGAATGCCAGCTACTTAAATGAAACTTATTCACAATAAATTGCTATTGTGATTTGACAAAGCTTTAATTTATAAAAATGGCAATACCATACAATTTGACTATTTTTGAAGTTATTTGATCTTTAATTCCGAATATCAAAATCTCAGCTAATTTACAAATATTTCATTAAACCAAGAATGTGTTTCTTTATAGTAATTTGCATCCTGTGAATTAAGGCTTTTTTGCTTATATCTAGGAAGCAAATTTTAAAAACTGGTATCCTATGCACGGTTGCAACTCGAGCCTAAAAAAAATCTACCAAAATTAAAAAAAAAAATGAAAATCTTATTCTGCCAATATTTTATTTCCATAGAAAATGTTTGCAAAATTTTATTTCTATAGAAAACTTTGTCAAAATTTGTTTTCTATAGAAAACTTTGTCAAAATTTGTTTTCTATAGAAAATTGTATCAAAATGTTATTTCTATAGAAAATTTTGTCAAACTTTTATTTCTATAGAAAATTTTGTCAAAATTTTATTTCTATAGAAAATTTTTGCAAAATTTTATTTCTATAGAAAATTTTGTTAAAATTTTAGTTCTATAGAAAATTTTTGCAAAATTTTATTTCTATAAAAAAAGTTTGCCAAAATTTTATTTCTATAGAAAAATTTATCAAAATTTTATTAATATAGAACATTTTGTCAAAATTTTATTTCTATAGAAAATTTTGTCAAAATTTTATTTCTATAGAAAATTTTGTCAAAATTTTATTTCTATAGAAAATTTTGTAAAAATTTTATTTCTATAGAAAATTTTGTCAAAATTTTATTTCTATAGAAAATATTGTCAAAATTTTATTTCTATAGAAAATTTTGTCAAAATTTTATTTCTATAGAAAATTTTTATCAAAATTTTATTTCTATAGAAAATTTTGTCAACATTATATTTCTATAGAAAATTTTGTCAAAATTTTATCAAAATTTTATTAATATAGAAAATTTTCTCAACATTTTGTTTCCATAGAAAATTTTCTCAACATTTTATTTTTATAGAAAAATTTCTCAACATTTTATTTCTATAGAAAATTATGTCAAAACTTTATTTCTATAGAAAATTTTTACAAAATTTTGTCAAAATTTTATTTCTATAGAAAATTTTGTCAAAATTTTATTGCTTTATAAAATTTTGTAAAAATTTTATTGCTATAGAAAATTTTGTCAACATTTTATTTCTATAGAAATTTTGTCAAAATTTTATTTCTATAGAAAATTTTTGCACAATTTTATTTCTATAGAAAATTTTGTCAAAATTTTATTGCTATAGAAATTTTGTCACAATTTTATTTCTATAGAGAATGTTGTCAAAATTTTATTGCTATAGAAAATTTTGTCAAAATTTTATTTCTATAGAAAATTTTGTCAAAATTTTATTGCTATAGAAAATTTTGTCAAAATTTTATTTCTATAGAAAATTTTGTCAAAATTTTATTTCTATAGAAAATATTGTCAAAATTTTATTTCTATAGAAAATTTTGTCAAAATTTTATTTCTATAGAAAATTTTTATCAAAATTTTATTTCTATAGAAAATTTTGTCAACATTATATTTCTATAGAAAATTTTGTCAAAATTTTATCAAAATTTTATCAAAATTTTATTAATATAGAAAATTTTCTCAACATTTTGTTTCCATAGAAAATTTTCTCAACATTTTATTTTTATAGAAAAATTTCTCAACATTTTATTTCTATAGAAAATTTTGTCAAAACTTTATTTCTATAGAAAATTTTTACAAAATTTTGTCAAAATTTGATTTCTATAGAAAATTTTGTCAAAATTTTATTGCTATAGAAAATTTTGTCAACATTTTATTTCTATAGAAATTTTGTCAAAATTTTATTTCTATAGAAAATTTTTGCACAATTTTATTTCTATAGAAAATTTTGTCAAAATTTTATTGCTATAGAAATTTTGTCAAAATTTTATTTCTATAGAAAATGTTGTCAAAATTTTATTTCTATAGAAAATTTTGTCAAAATTTTATTAATATAGAAAATTTTCTCAACATTTTGTTTCCATAGAAAATTTTCTCAACATTTTATTTTTATAGAAAAATTTCTCAACATTTTATTTCTATAGAAAATTTTGTCAAAACTTTATTTCTATAGAAAAATTTTACAAAATTTTGTCAAAATTTTATTTCTATAGAAAATGTTGTCAAAATTTTATTGCTATAGAAAATTTTGTCAAACTTTTATTTCTATAGAAAAGTTTGTCAAAATTTTATTTCTATAGAAAATTTTGTCAAAATTTTATTGCTATAAAAAATGTTGTCAACATTTTATTTCTATAGGATATTTTGTCAAAATTTCCTATAAAAATAAAATTTTGTCAAACGTTTTTTATATAGAAAATTTTGTCAAAATTTTATTTCTATAGAAAATTTTGTCAAAATTGTATTTCTATAGTAATAAGTAAAAATAACGAAATCTATAGAAAATTTAGAAATTTTCTCAAAATTTTATTTCTACAGAAAATTTTCTCAAAATTTTATTTCTATAGAAAATTTTCTCAAAATTTTATTCCTACCAAACAGTAAGCAATTACCATTTTTTGGCATCTGTGGCAACCGTGATCCTACAACGATTAAGGAAAATAATTATTTCTATAGTAAAAAGAAAAATCCTAAATATTGTGTAATCTATATTATTTAGTTTTTTTTTTAGGTAAAATCTTATTCAAAACTGTTAACCCTTTTGAAACTTATTACAAAAATATTTAGAAAAAGGTGTTTTTACTTATGTGTAAGTAAAAATAAGTAAATTTAAACAATTAATATTTTTACAAAAAGATTGTGTAGTACGTAGCATTAATCTACATTACCAAAAGCTACTACAAGCTCATATTTAAATACACAATTAAAACAGATTCTCTAGTATATAAGCCAAAATATAACCAAAATTTTAAAAGGAAACATTTTTTACAAGCTCTACGTAAATGAAACAATTTACCAAAAACATAAAGAGGGGGTGAAAATAAAAATTTCTCTATTCAACATAATTATACTACACAGTTTATAAAAACAATATAAATTTATTTCCAAAGAAAGACATGATTTATATGTAGGTGGTAATAAGGAATAACTAAGATTAGTACAATTAATAAAAACATTATGGTATTGAGGATTTGTTATAGATGGGGGGAGAGAAGTATTTTCATTGGATGTGGGGGGGCGGCTTAAGGGCTATTAAGTTTAACATTAAAATTGCACTTAAAAAACGAGATTAAACAACACAACAATTTTTCAGTATTGGCCATACAATAATGGATACCAGGATTTTTACAGACAACAAAAAATTTAAATTTTCTAAACAAAATTTCTTTTCAAAAAAAATTTTTAAATTTTCTTAAAGTAAAATATTTTAAATTAAAAGAAATTAATGCATAATTTATTTTAATTCAAATGCATATTATAGCTCACTATGTTATTAAGTAAATATTTTTTACTTTTTCTCTAGCAGTTTTTAGGAACTTTTTCAAAAAAAATACGTTTTTCTTTACAAAAAAATCTAAAAATTGTTGTGTTGCTTAGTGAAATATTCTTGTTGCACAAGAATATTTTTTCTTTGTCTTAATATTTTTTTTTTTTGAATTTGTCATTGTCTCATAAATCTCATCTCATTGTCATCCTCATCACAATGTTGAATGTGTTTGGTATTCAGTCATATTCACCTGATTAATATTGCCCAAAATCTGATGACCCTGCAGAGTTTGAACCTGGGCTATGGATAGCGAGGTGGTGCCATCTGTATTTTCGGTTTGTGTTACTATTTGCTGGCCCTGCTGCGTTTGCTGCTGCTGTTGTTGTTGTTGGTTAGCTTGTTGTTGGACCGACTGCTGTTGTGGCGTTGTTGTTGTGGTGGTCGTCGATATATTACCGCTTTGATCTATGATATGATGTTGCTGGATCTGTTGCGTCTGCTGCACTTGGACTTGTTGTACTTGTTGTTGTTGCTGTTGCGTTTGCTGCTGCTGTTGTTGTTGTTGTTGTCCATTATTAGTAGTCACTGTCATTGTTGTTTGTCCTTGATTAGCATCTGGGTCCTTCTTAACTTGCACCGTTTGTAGCGTATGTAGCGATTGTACCGATTGTACTTGGGGAACAGTACTAACGGATGTTGTGGTCACTGTCGATGTTCCAGATGCATTCGATGAACCAGGTGGTACGGCCATAGCAGTTTTCTTACCGGGTGCTGAAAACAAAAACAAAACATTTAATAGACGAACTCCCCTGAAGAAGACAACAAAAATTGTCGAAACGTTGGGAACAATGCAATAAAAGTCTTTTTATTTGCGGAAAACAACCTTAGGTCTGATAGCTTAATTAGATGGGAAAATTTTGAAACTAATAAACGGACCAAAAATAATAATCAAAAAACCAAACACATTGGAAATGTAAAATTAAATTAACCTTCATTTTTGGTAATCGGGATTTTGACAAAAAATTTCTATAGAATTAAAATTTTGACAAAAAATTTCTATAGAATTAAAATTTTGACAAAAAAATTTCTATAGAAATAAAATTTTCAGAAAATTTTCTATACAAAAAAATGTCAGTAAAATTTTTATACAAATAAAATTTTGACAAAATTTTCTATAGAAATAAAATTTTGACAAAATTTTCTATAGAAATAAAATGTTGACAAAATTTTTTTAAAGAAATAAAATTTTGACAAAATTTTCTATAGAAATAAAATTTTGACAAAATTTTTTATAGAAATAAAATTTTGACAAAATTTTCTATAGAAATAAAATTTTAACAAAATTTTCTATAGAAATAAAATTTTCAGAAAATTTTCTATAGAAATAAAATTGTCAGAAAATTTTCTATAGAAATAAAATTTTCAGAAAATTTTCTATAGAAATAAAATTTTCAAAAAATTTTCTATAGAAATAAAATTTTGATAAATTCTCTATAGAAATAAAATTTTGACAAAATTTTCTCAGACCGAACTCAGTCACAGAGATTGAACTAACCCCAGTCCCAGCGTTTGGCCTGCATAGTGAATCCTGCATGGCAGACAACAATTTCAGAAATAGAAGGGGGTCTGAAAAGTGGAGGTCCTTTGTTATGGAAATAAACAGGGCTGAGGAGTCGAGTCAATTTTGCTCGACTCCGACTCCAGCATTTCTTATTAGCCTCGACTCCGACTCCGGAGTCGACTTCAGGTGGTGTACCTAAATCTCATTTTAACAGTATTCCAAATGTAATTTTAAGGTGTAGTGTTCCAAAAATAAACCGATATAAGTATTCTATTTTGCCATATGTGTTTATATGTCCAAAAGAACTCTAATTTAAAATATTTACTTTGATACGACTCGACGACAAACCTCAGCATTTTAGGGATGTAAAGAACTCTACATTTTAATTTCAGGCCCATAAATGAAAATACGACATAAAACTATATAGAGACCACATCAAAATATGGGTATAACAACAATCTCCAGAATATATATTTATAAAACCACAAAATTTCAAAAAATAATTAGGCTTTCAGAAGTTTAAAAAGTAAAATCCTGGTATTGGTCTATATACGCATTTTATAAAAAATAAATCACGTTGGCAGAGGTTTAATTTAAAATTACAGCTTCCAAGGACATCGGGTGTATACACACAAAAAAATTTTTTTCTGATTCAATCACGAAATTAATTGATCCAATTAATTTTTTAATTGAAATGTCTTCAATCACAGAAATGATAGTATCAATTAAAAAATTAATTGAAGGTCAATTAAAAAATTAATTGATCCAATTAAAAAATTAATTGATACTATTAATTTTTGTGATTGATTTTTGTTTCAATTAAAAAATTTGTTGATTCAATTAAATTTTTAATTGAATATTTTTTAAAACTCAATTAAAATTTTAATTGGAAAATTTTTCGTGAATTTTTTTTTCTGTGTAAGGAGATTTCTCAAGTAATTATGTAGGGCTATCTCAAAATCTGGGAAATTTCCGCATTTATTTATGGATCTCAAATAGCTCTAAATTCGAAATTTCTGACAAATTTTATGAAAATTTTAGACTGGGAAAAATTTCTTAAAACAAATCGGAAGTTGGGTTTATATATAGGTGCTATATCACAAAATTGTCCGGTATGACCCATCTTCGAACTCGACAAGAGTATATACAGGGTCAAAAATCTATATTTTAATATGTTAAAAATGGACAATACAATTGATCAATTAAGCCTATATTCTAGTAAAACCTACATTTTATATCACGGTGAAATTTCACCCATATAAATACACTTTGAATGACCTGAAATCCAGTACTTCGTTTTTCGTTATTCGATTAAAAATTTTTTTGTCGAAATATTTCTTTAGCTACAAAGATATGAAGTGTTTTTCTCTATTTTGTTTCGCCGGAGTCGGAGTAGAGCAAAATTTCTACGACTCCGACTCCAGCAAAATTGTCAGACTCCGACTCCAAGACTCCGACTCCGGATCCGACTCCATAGCCCTGGAAATAAACATGGAATCGGGCAAACCTCAGTGATAAGAGGGAAGTTCACAACTACAGTATCACAATATACTGAATAGTCTAAGGGAGCCTGTCATAAGCGTAGAGAGGCCGGCCTATGGTCCAGAAAAACTTTTAGCCCCTTCTATAGCCATCAGCTCCAGGCCAGAGAGCATAAAGAATTCACAGAAAGCCTGAAATATTTGCCTGTCATGGTGGGAATAACGGAATAGATCTGTCGATACGAGATTGGGAACAAAGGGAAATGAACAAGTAGATCGAAAGGACCATCGAGGCAATCCGGACTGTGTTGGAGAAACGGCACTGAAAAAGAACTTAGATCCATGTGGAATAGCACAAATGACGATGAGAACAGGGAGCTGTAAACAGAAGACCAGGGAGCTAGAAAATTAGAAAATTTTCTCAAAATTTTATTTCTATAGAATATTTTTTCAAAATTTTATTTCTTTAGAAAATTTTGTCAAAACTTTATTTCTATAGAAAGTTTTGTAAAAATGTTATTTCTATAGAAAATTTTCTCAACATTTTATTCGTATAGAAAATTTTCTCAAAATTTTATTTCTTTAGAAAATTTTCTCAAAATTTTATTTCTATAGAAAATTTTGTCAATATTTTATTTCTATTGAAAATGTTGTCAAAATTTAATTACTATAGAATTTTTTTTGTCAAAATTTTATTTCTATAGAAATTTTTTGTCAAAATTTTATTTCTAAAGAAAATTTTGTCAAAATTTTATTTCTATAAAAAATTTTGTAAAAATTTTATTTCTTTAGAAAATTTTCTCAAAATTTTATTTCTATAGAAAATTTTGTCAAAAATTTATTACTATAGAATTTTTTTGTCGAAATTTTATTTCCATAGAAAATTTTGTTTCTATAGAAAATTTTGTCAACATTTTATTTCCATAGAAAATTTTGTCAAAATTTTATTTCTATAGAACATTTTCTCAAAATTTTATTTCTATAGAAAATTTTGTCAAAATTCTGTCATGGTGGGAATAACGGAAAAGATCTGTCGATACGAGATTGGGAACAAAGGGAAATGAACAAGTAGATCGAAAGGATCATCGAGGCAATCCGGTCTGTGTTGGAGAAACGGCACTGAAAAAGAACTTAGATCCATGTGGAAAAGCACAAATGACGATGAGAACAGGGAGCTGTAAACAGAAGACCAGGGAGCTAGAAAATTAGAAAATTTTCTCAAAATTTTATTTCTATAGGAAATTTTTTCAAAATTTTATTTCTTTAGAAAATGTTGTCAAAATTTTATTTCTATAGAAAATGTTCTCAAAATTTTATTCCTATAGAAAATTGTGTCAAAATTTTATTTCTATAGAAAATTTTGTCAAAATTTTATTTCTATAGAAAATTTTGTCAAAATTTTATTTCTATAGAAAATGTTTTCAAAATTTTATTTCTGTAGAGATATTTTGTCAAAATTTTATAGAAAATGTTCACAAAATTTTATTTCTATAGAAATTTTTGTCAAAATGTAATTACTATAGAATTTTTTTTGTCAAAAATTTATTTCTATAGTTTTTTTTTGTCAAAAAAATCACAAAATTTTATTTCTATAGAAAATTTTGTCAAAATGTAATTACTATAGAATTTTTTTTTGTAAAAATTTTATTTCTATAGATTTTTTTGTCAAAATTTTATTTCTATAGAAAATTTTGTCAAAATTTTATTTCTTTAGAAAATTTTCTCAAAATTTTATTTCTATAGAAAATTTTGTCAAAAATTTATTACTATAGAATTTTTTCGTCGAAATTTTATTTTTATAGAAAAATTTTGTCAAAATTTTATTTCTATAGAAAATTTTGTGAACATTTTATTTCTATAGAAAATTTTGTCAAAATTTTATTTCTATAGAAAATTTTGTCAAAATTTTATTTCTATAGAAAATTTTATCAAAATTTTATTTCTATAGAAAATTTTATCAAAATTTTATTTCTATAGAAAATTTTGTCAAAATTTTATACTATAGAATTTTTTTGTCAAAATTTTATTTCTCTAGACAATTTTCTCAAAATTTTATTTCTATAGAAAATTTTCTCAAAATGGTATTTCTATAGAAAATGTTCTCAAAATTTTATTTCTATAGAAAATTTTGTCAAAATTTTATTTCTATAGAAAATGTTGTTAAAATTTTATATCTGTAGAGATATTTTGTCAAAATTTTATAGAAAATGTTCACAAAATTTTATTTCTATAGAAAATTTTGTCAAAATGTAATTACTATAGAATTTTTTTCTCAAAATTTTATTTCTATAGATTTTTTTTGTCAAAATTTTATTTCTATAGAAAATTTTGTCAACATTTTATTTCTTTAAAAAATTTTCTCAAAATTTTATTTCTAGAGAAAATTTTGTCAAAAATTTATTACTATAGAATTTTTTCCTCGAAATTTTATTTTTATAGAAAATTTTGCTATAGAAAATTTTGTCAAAATTTTATTTATATAGAAAATTTTGTCAAAATTTTATTTCTATAGAAAATTCTGTCAACATTTTATTTCTATAGAAAATTTTGTGAAAATTTTATTTCTATAGAAAATTTTGTGAAAATTTTATTTCTATAGAAAATTTTGTCAAAATTTTATTTCTATAGAAAATTTTGTCAAAATTTTATTTCTATACACAATTTTCTCAAAATGGTATTTCTATAGAAAATTTTCTCAAAATGGTATTTCTATAGAAAATTTTCTCAAAATGTTATTTCTATAGAAACGAAAATGAATTTTTCATCGGTTCTACGTATTTGTTGTTTATCAAACGCTGAATGAAGTCGAACAGCGAACGATCGACCAAAAAATGCATAGTTACTACACCAATGTCGACCGACCTGCATTTCATAACCACCTTATGCATTTTAATGATGTACAAACTACAAATTCATCTCAAAGTTTATCAGCAACAACATTATGAAAAGCGAAATATATGCAATGGAAAAATGTGTAAATATGAAGCAGCAATGTGTATGAAATGATTCTTAAATGGCATTCATTAAAAAAATAGTATAAATTTATAATAAATAATGTAATGTAATTTGTTTTGTTTTTAATACAGGAAAAAAATTGCAATTAGTCTAAAACAAAAACCAAACTTTATTGTGATGAATTTGTAGTTAAAACATAACAAAAATTTCTATAGGAAAATCAGAATCTTTTGCAAATGGGGTTTACATTACAATTAAACAAAATATGGGAGTGGGATCATATTTTTCTAATATTAAATAAAAAAATATAATCTGGAAAACTAACTACAGAAAATTTCTAAAAAAAACATAGGATGTGGTTTAAGAAAAATAAGCCATATATGTTAAACTAAAACAAAAACAAAATCAAAATACAAACTCATAACAAATAAGGTTTGGTTTTTCTTTCATCATGTTCACTTTATTTATAAAGAAATTTCTTTTTTTTAAATTTAGGCGTGTGAGCGTGTATTGTGTGTGTTTATATATTAAAAAATATATGTTTATATTATATATTAAAAATAAAAATATAAAACTTAATTTAAATTTGTCGTTATTATAAATATTAATTTGATGACAATGGACTTTATTGTGGTATTCAATTCGTTGGTTTTTTTCTCGTTTTTGTTTTCGATTTATATTTTTTATAAATTAATTAATTATGGCAATATTTATTATTTAGTCGTAATTCGGTTGTCATTTCGTTGATCATTTGGAATGCTAAAAATCATTTATTGGCGTATCTTCTGGGAATTGCAATAGAAATTAAAATGTCGACTTTTCGCATTTCCAAATAAAGGACAATTTTTTTCGATATTATCGGTAGGTTATGCAAATTGTGAAAAAAAGATTTTTTAAATTCTGGAAAGGTCAACTTTTCATTTTTTATTTTTAATTTTAGGGAAGTCGATTTTTAAAATTTCAAAATGTTAGGAATTATTTTCTTCGATGGACCACGAATTAAGAGATCGTCTGCTGTTAATAGCAAACGTTTTTATGAGTGATGGTAATAGATGCAATATGACATTTAGAGTATATGCAAGTGATTTATAAAATTAGGCTATGTGGAAAAACTCGATATTTTCATTTCTAGTTTTTTAAAACTATTATAGGCGTTTGCAATTTTTGGCAAAACATTCTCCAAATGTTCGACCTTTGCAAATATTGACGTTTTTAAAATTTGGCAAATGTAAGAATTGGGCATTTTAAAAATGTTGGAGGGTCAACTTTATGTAAATGGCAAGCAAAAACAAACGAATAAGGGTATGACCACACCACACTATGCAAAATTATGACTAAAATGAGTAGCACACTTTTTTTAAAGTTACATTTTCGAAATATCTATAGATATGGTATTTTGGAAAATAATCTTATTCTGAGGCAATATAGCAAGTATGAGCAAATTTTTTTTTATTGCTATAAAATATTTGCCCAGCGTGACCATACCATAAACGACTTTTCAAGTTTTTCATTTTAGGAAAAAATCTGATATTTTCAACATTTTTAAAGATAGACACCCAAATTTTCAAAATCGACAAAATTTGCTAGTCTACATTGAGAAACAAAAAGTCGATTATTAGCTTTTTTTAATTAAAAAAAATGGATTTTCAAAAAAAAAATTGACATTTGCAAACATCGAATTTTTGGGTTTTTCAAATTTGGCCGATTTTTTTTTTGAAAAGCAAACATAGGAAGTGTGAAAAACTAGACTCTCTAAGCCTTCCAAATTTTGGAAAAATTATTTTCACTTTTTTAATATATACTTATGAAAAAGCCAAACTCCACTCATAGAAGTCTGCAAAAAACAGCAGTCGATGTCTGCTGTTATATTTTTGTACTTCAGGGCCAAATGAACAATTTATAAAATTTTTAGGTTATAAATTTTTCCCCAAAGCATATTTAAGAACCAAAAGCAGTTTTTGGTATATTTTTGCACTGTAATACACTTACAAGCTCCTAAATACGATCAGCAAACATTTTGTTGGCTGTTATGCCTCAATTCGATAAATATTCAGATGTTTGTTCAAATACTATAGATATTTATAAAATATTGCTTTAATTATGTTAGGATAGCTCCTATGTTGACATTTTTATTTGTTTTAGACAAAATAAAACATGTTTTAGTGTAATCGAGCTTCAAAAATAGCAGAAAATATTTGCTATTTCAGCAAACAGTGATTGCTGTCCCTTTTTCAGCAGACTTTCTGCTGTTTTAGCAGACTTTTCTGCTGTCCCTACTAACAAATTTCTTTGGGTGCACAGGTACTCACAAATTTTTATAAATTTTTTATTTCTATAGAAAAATTTGTCAAAATTTTATTTCTATAGAAAATTTTGCCAAGATTTTATTTCTATAAATTTTGCAAAAATTTTCTATAGAAATAAAATTTTGACAAAATTTTCTATAGAAACAAAATTTTAAAAA
Organism: Haematobia irritans; assembly: GCF_050003625.1. Classification (NCBI taxonomy): domain Eukaryota; kingdom Metazoa; phylum Arthropoda; class Insecta; order Diptera; family Muscidae; genus Haematobia; species Haematobia irritans. The sequence goes on from NC_134400.1 coordinate 12,600,487, forward strand.
ATTTTCTATAGATATAAAATTTTGACAAAATTTCCTACAGAAATAAAATTTCGACAAAATTTTCTATAGAAATAAAATTTCGACAAAATTTCTTATAGACATAAAATTTTGCAAAAATTTTCTATAGAAATAAAATTTTGCAAAAATTGTCTGTAGAAATCAAATTTTGCAAAAATTGTCTATAGAAATAAAATGTTGCCGAAATTTTCTATAAAAATAAAATTTTGCAAAAATGTTCTATAGAAATAAAATTTTGCCAAAATTTACATAGAAATAAAATTTTGCAAAAATTGTCTATAGAAATAAAATTTTGCAAAAATTGTCTATAGAAATAAAATGTTGCCGAAATTTTCTATAGAAATAAAATTTTGCAAAAATTTTCTATAGAAACAAAAAATTTGCAAAAATTTTCTATAGAAATAAAATTTCGACAAAATTTCTTATAGAAATAAAATTTTGCAAAAATTTTCTATAGAAATAAAATTTCGACAAAATTTTCTATAGAAATAAAATTTCGACAAAATTTCTTATAGACATAAAATTTTGCAAAAATTTTCTATAGAAATAAAATTTTGCAAAAATTGTCTATAGAAATAAAATTTTACAAAAATTGTCTATAGAAATAAAATGTTGCAAAAATTTTCTATAGAAATAAAATTTTTAGAAAATTTTCTATAGAAATAAAATTTTTAGAAAATTTTCTATAGAAATAATATTTTTAGAAAATTTTCTATAGAAATAATATTTTTAGAAAATTTTCTATAGAAATAAAATGTTGGTACATGGTACACATCAAATACAAATTTTTAGAAAATTTTCTATAGAAATAATATTTTTAGAAAATTTTCTATAGAAATAAAATGTTGGTACTCATCAAATACATAAACGTAAAATAACATTGTTGCGACAAACATGCTACATGTTCACCGTCCAAAAGTAATATGTTTACTGTAGGAGGTGATCATATTCCATTTCTGCGGGTAATTTCAAACTCTCCAAAAATTAAATTTTTGAAAAGTCAACTTTACAATTATCCTTTGTTAGATTTTCGTTTTTTTTTTTTATAATAGAATAATTGACTAAGGCCGAGATTTTAACGTTTTAAATATTTCCTAGACTATAGGAAAAGTCGAAATTTTGTGCTTTTTCTTTTTAGGAAATGAACGAAAGGCATTCATGAATATCTCATAGTGATTGCAATCGCTTCATGAAAGGTTTCTGTCCAATTGAAAGACAACCGAAATAAAGATTAATTGTCACACTGCCATTATTATAAACTTTTCTAATAATGTTCTATCTATATAAAATAACTTCAATATAATGAATAAAGGACCATAATAAAGCCAATTGTTTTTTTTTCTTTTGTATTCTATACACTTAATTAATAAAACTTGAGATAAAAAAATCGATAGATTTTTCATTTGTGGTTATTAAAATACATTTTTATAATTTTTACATAATTTATGGTCGAAATTAAAAGAACATAACTAAGCTTGTTAGGAATATATATATATGTGGTGAAATTTTAAAAAATCTAAGATTTTCTTTAATTTAAACATTTTTACAAGAATGTAGTTTGCATTTTTGTTTTGTAACAATAGTAATAATTTATAATATATAAATATTTTTTAAAACAAATTAGAAATAATATTGCAAAATACCAAAGAAATTTCCACAATATATTTAAGACACAATTCAAAAATTTTACAAAAGAAATCTGTTTTTTTTTTGGTACCATAAATATTTTTGTTGGAAAAACATTCAAAATAGATATTTATTAAATTTTCCATTAATGGTGGATATTAACTATGCTAAAATCGAATTTAAATCTGTAAAAGTAGAAAAAATTATAACATTTTGGCAATAACACAAATTAGAAATAAAATTGCAAAATACCAAAATTTTTCCACAATATGTTTAAGACACAATTCAAAAATTTTATAAAAGAAATCTGTTTTGTTTTGGGTACCATAAATTAATATATAAATTCACAATAGATATTTATTCCATTAATTATTTATTTCCATTAATGGTGGATATTAAGTTCGAGTTTGGCTGTTAAAATGGAAATTAAATCTGTAAAATCAGAATAAAATTATAACAATTTTGATAAGATCTTGATGGAGAAAGATCCAAAGCAGCAATTGAAAGTCTCTTTTTCAAATAAGTTATTAAAGTAATCGTGAAAAAATGGATAGTTTAGCGCTATAATGCGAACTTATTACCGACCTTAATAGACCAAAATTGATTTAATATCTATTTTTGATTTAATTAAATTTTATATATAATTCATATATACAAAATAATTTCAAAAACAATATATATTGCGAAATTTTTTCCTATTTAATGAATTTAAAATAAAAAGAAAACATTTAATAGCGGATTTTAAATTTAGCGAAAAGATAATTCCATTACTACAATCCTACTGAAAGAAAATATATTAAGATTTGGTTTTATGGAACTTTCATTTGAGCTACCAAAATGTATGATAAGTAACTTCCAACTTCCGACTGAAATTAGCGCTTCACTACACTGCATCCCATAAAATAGGGAATCTATAAATGATTGAAGCCATTTTCTTATTGTGTATAAATGTACAAATATATAATGGTGAAGGAGTATAGGTGAAGGCTATAAAAATTGAGATAAAGGCACACTTTTGCAGATTTATGCAACCTTTTTGCTATTATATGTCACTTTCTAAATAATTTAATTTCTTTTATATTATTTATAAAATATTATCTGGCTAATCCCCTTAATATTATGGACATAATTCGTTCCATGACAACTAGATAAGTTTTAGTGTCCAATTATATATACTTGTGAGCACTTTGCCCTTTCTCTTTTTCCCACCAAAAGCTTTCCAACGGACGGATAATTGGAAATAAGTATGCAAACAATACAATATTACTGCCTTATATAGTAATTTTTAAGGAGAAGGCTTTGAGAAGTAGCAAAACAAATATTTTTAGTAGAAAATAACAGCAAAATGTCTTCTAAAAGCCACTCAAGGTATTGATATTGTTACAAAGATAACAGAAAAAGGAGGATCATTATTGATATTTTATTAGGTACTCTTAATATGGAGAAGCAACCACATTTTTATGTATTTGAGATTTAGAGATGCTTTTCCATAAATTGAATTTTAATTCAATTCGAAAATTTATTCAATTACAAAACTAATTAATTCAATTAATTTTTAAATTAAATCAATAAAATTTTAACTATAAAAATGATTTTTTATTATAATTTCCGTGATTAGTTGTATGAATTAATTTCGTGATTGAAGACACTCTCCAATTTTTTTTTTATTTAATTGAATTTAAATTGAATTTGAAAATATATTCCATTAAAAAATTAATTGATTCAATTAAATTTTAAATTAAATAAAATCATTAAAATTTCAATAAGAAAATTTTTTTGTTATAATTAAATCAATTTTGGGTTGAAAAATTTTAATTGAAAATTAATTGGATGAATTAATTTTGTAATTGAAGACACTCTCCAACTCCTTTTCTATGTGGTGCCAAATGAAAAAATATAAATATATATTAGTAATAATATATACGATATTCTATTGAAATTTTATATTGGACATTTAATTGTATGTATCGCTATTTGAGTTTACTTTACAATTTCCTCATATAATTAAAAAAAAAAAAATAAACGTACATCAATTCCGTTTGAAATTTGTGTGAAAATTTTGTCAAAGAAAATAAAATACATAAACTATGGAAAATATTTATGATGATAACACCAATACTTCACAAATTTTCTACAGAAATAAAATTTTGGCAAAATTTTCTATAGGAATAAAATTTTGACAAAGTTTTCTATGGAAATAAAATTTTGACAAAATTTCTTATAGAAATAAAATTTTAACAAAATTTTCTATAGCAATAAAAGTTTGCAAAAATTTTCTATAGATATAAAATTTTAACAAAATTTTCTATAAATTTTGAGAAAATGTGCTATAGAAACAAAATTTTGCAAAAAATTTCTATAGAAATAAAATTTTGCAAAAAATTTTCTATAGAAATAAAATTTTGCAAAAATTTTCTATAGAAATAAAATTATTGCAAAAATTTTCTATAGAAATAAAATTTTGCAAAAATTTTCTATAGAAATAAAATTTTGATAAAATTTTCTATAGAAATACAATTTTGCAAAAATGTTCTATAGAAATAAAATTTTGCAAAAATTTTCTATAGAAATAAAATTTTGCAAAAATTTTCTATAGGAAATAAAATTTTCTATAGAAATAAAATTTTGATAAAATTTTCTATAGAAATAAAATTTTGCAAAAATTTTCTATTGAAATAAAATTTTATCTTTTCTACATTCAAAGGTTGAAAATCGAATCGAATAGTGAACTTTTTTTTTAATTAGAAAAAAAAAGTCCAGTAGTCGATTTCTTTAAAAAATGACCACTTTTACTTCTGCATTTAATGTTGTAGAATAGGGAGTAGTTATTCAAGCGCTCAAAGATATGTAATATGGACAGGTAATTGGAGCCTTCTTCGTCATCACCAACACACACATGTGATTTAATTCAATTGCAATTTTATATATAAAAAAATTTTTTCTACAATTCTTATATTTTTTTGAACTCATAAAAAATTAACGAATTATCAGTGAAAAAAAGAAAAATTTCTGAATATTTGAAAAAAAGAAAAGAATTATAAATATATAGGTATACATATCTAAATCTATTTTTGTATTAGGCCGGGCCTTATGTGTCTGACATTTTAAATTTGTTAATGTACATATAATTAGGATTTATGATTTACACATAAAATTATAAGATATATTTACGGTTTTTTTGTTTTTAACTAAAACTTATGGAACAAAATATTGAATAAACTGTGTATGTACAATGTAAAAGAACAAAAATGAAAATAAGGGGAAAAAATTAGAATTTAAGTAAAAAGCCTTGTTTGCTTAGATTGTAGAAAAAGAAAACAGAAAAAATTTAAAATATTTTCGGCAACAATGGGAAAGAATATAGAAGAGAGTGAGAGAGAATAGCTATAGCAATAGAGGGAAAGCCTTTGGAAAGTTTCTTGTGTGTGTGTGTGTTTTTTTTAAGATGAGCCAAAAACAAAGGAAGGAATGCATGTTATGCTTAAACGAAATGATGTGAGGCGTAAATGATTTTTTTTGCATCCTATTTTTATTGTTGTTGCTGCTGTTGTTGTTGCTGTTGCTGGTTTTGTTGCTGCTGATAAACTTCTTCGCTTACTATGTGTATGACATTTTGCATTTGACCCTGATTCGCTGCATTAGCCACTTGTTGCGCTGTCGTTGTTGTACCCACAATACAACCACCGGCCGTTGTTGTTATTGTTGTTGTACCACCAGCTCCTGGTTCCTGTTTAAGTACCGGCAACTGTGTTATTGTACTACCAACAATTATTGGTGTATTTGAGCCAGCAACAGTTGTGGTTGTATTCATGGGTGTAGCATTACTAACCGCTGTGACTAATGCATTGACTCCGGTCGCTGATGAACTATCTAAAATACTGGCATCGCTGGTCAGTGTCGATGAGGCTAATATGGTGGTGGTGCCATTAATGTTATCACTAGACGCACTTAGATCACCACCACTGTTGGCCGACTTACTTTTCTTTTCCTTTTTCACACCGGGTTTGGCAAAATGTCTTAGCTCCAAATGACGACGTAAATTTCGTGATTGTCTTATAACAGCATAACAGATTGGGCAAGTTGCTGGTTGTTCCGATTGTGATCGTGATCGAGGTTCTGTGTGAAGAAAAGGGAAATAAAAAGAGGATAAGATTTGTAAAAAATCTATAAAAATTTATTTAAAAGAAAAAATGACCCAAAACAAAACTAAATGTCTTAGTATAATACGGTCTTCTAAATTCGATAGTCTAAAGTCATACTTACTCTCTCCACTTAAGTTCTTGCTGCGTTTTCCAGATTTACCAGGCGTTGACATACTTATCTCACCAGTTGAATTCGGATCCATAACTATAGTCTCAACTTTAGTTACTTCACTCTTTATAATCGGTGTTGATGTGATCATTTGAGTTTCATTGCCATTTTCGATTTGCTGCTGTTGTTGAACCTGTTGCTGCTGGTTGCTTTGAACCGTAGTAGTTTGATGAGATGTGGTTGGGGTGCTTATAATCGTGTCCATGCCGTCAACTTTAGTAATTTTCGGAGCCGTTGCTATAGATTTTATATAGAAGAAGACGAAGAGATTATATATTATCACATTTCGTTTCGTTATTCACTTCAATGACTTACGTGACATTTTCTTAACTCTTGGTTTACGTTTTCTTGCAGGCAAATATTGTTGAATAACATCCTTAGTCGCATCGGTAGTTACAATCGTTTGTTGTCCTGTGGCCTGATTTGTTTGGGTGGTCGTTTGCAAAATTTGTCCAGCTTGATGGATATCGTCAACAACTTGAGCATGTACCGTTTGTTGGGGAGCCGTGGCAATGGTTGCAATCAATTGTTCCTGTTCCTATAACAAACAACAACGAGCGTTTTAATAATGTAAACTATATTCATTAGAACTATTCCATATACTTACATGGTGGTGCTGGGGTATCATGTGCTGCAGTTGTATCGAATGGGTAGTGTAATCATCTTTAGTCACCGTTTGAGGAGCCAGACCTTGAATATTTAAGCATTGGGCTGCCTGCAACAGTGAGGGCAATTGTGCGTGATCCACACTAACCTCACCACGGTATACAAACTCTAGAAGGGCTTCCAAGTCATTGGCATTAACACCGGCCAACATAACTACCGGATGCTTGCAAGGTGTATTCTAATATTAAAAAGGTAATAACAATTAAAAAAAAATGAGTTAGCTGTTTATTAATAGTGAAACAAATTTTAATTTTTATAATACATCGGTTTGGGCCATCATCATTATTGATTTAAAAAAAATAGCTTTCGCCTTGTTAACTTCTTTTAGTCACTGGTTCAACACGCAGATGAAACTAGTCCGTACGGGATAGAAATAAAATGTGGACAAAATTTTCTATAGAAACATTATTTTTACAACATTTTCTATAGAAATATAACATTTTGACAAAATCTTCTATAGAAATAAAATTTTGACAAAATTTCTTCTAGAAATAAAATTTTCACCAAATTTTCTATTGAAATAAAACAAAATTTTCTATAGAAATATAAAATTTTGACAACATTTTCTATAGAAATAATATGTTGACAAAATTTTCCATAGAAATAAAATTTTGACAAAATTTTCTATAGAAATAACATTTTGACAAAATTTTCTATAGAAATAAAATTTTGACAAAATTTTCTATAGAAATAAAATTTTGACAAAATTTTCTATAGAAATAAAATTTTGACAAAATTTTCTATAGAAATAAAATTTTGACAAAATTTTCTATAGAAATAAAATTTTGACAATATTTTCTATAGAAATAAAATTTTAACAAAATTTTCTAAAGAAATAAAATTTTGACAAAATTTTTTATAGAAATAAAATTTTACAAAAAGTTACTATAGAAATAAAATTTTAACAAAATGTTCTATAGAAATATAAAATTGTGACAAAATTTTCTATAAAAATATAAAATTGTGACAAAATTGTCTATAAAAATATAAAATTGTGACAAAATTGTCTATAAAAATATAACATTGTGACAAAAATTTTTTAGAAGAATGACATTTTAACAAAATTTTTTATAGAAATAAAATTTTGACAAAATTTTTTATAGAAATAAAATTTTGACAAAATTTTTTTATAGAAATAAAATTTTGACAAAATTTTCTATAGAAATAAAATTTTGACAAAATTTTCTATAGAAATAAAATTTTGACAAAATTTTCTATAGAAATAAAATTTTGACAAAATTTTGACAAAATTTTCTGCAGAAATAAAATTTTGACAAAATTTACTATAGAAATAATATTTTAACAAAATTTTAAATAGAAATATAAAATTGTGACAAAATTTTCTATAGAAATATGAATATGTGACAAAATTTTCTATAGAAATATAAAATTGTGACAAAACTTTCCATAGAAAAAAAAAATTTGACAAAAATTTTCCATAGAAATAAAATTTTGACAAAAATTTTCTATAGAAATAAAATTTTACTATAGAAATAAAATTTTGTAAAAATTTTCTATAGAAATAAAATTTTACAAAAATTTTCTATAGAAATATACAATTTTAACAAAATTTTCTAAAGAAATATAATTTTTACAAAATTTTCTACAGAAATAAACTTTTTTTCTACAGATATAAAATTTTCTACAGATATAAAATTTTGACAAAATTGTCTATAGAAATATAAAATTGTGACAAAATTGTCTATAGAAATATAAAATTGTGACAAAATTTTCTATAAAAATATAAAATTGCGACAAAATTGTCTATAAAAATATAAAATTGTGACAAAATTGTCTATAAAAATATAACATTGTGACAAAATTGTCTATAAAAATATAACATTGTGACAAAATTTTCTATAGAAATATAACATTTTGACAAAATTTTCTATAGAAATATAACATTTTGACAAAATTTTCTATAGAAATAACATTTTGACAAAATTTTCTATAGAAATAAAATTTTGACAAAATTTTCTATAGAAATAAAATTTTGACAAAATTTTTTATAGAAATAAAGGAGCAACTGCAGTTTATGGGCCCCTCACCGAATTACTTGAAATTAATATATGTTGTGTCATTCGGTGAGCTGATTCCAACAAAGTGACCCATACCCGGGGGAAGTACCCGGGTCTTGAGATATAGCCCTCCAAAGGGTCAATAAAAACTTGATATATCCAATCTAGACAAACTTGGTATCATATGAAAGCTTATTCAAAAAAATATTTTTTTAATATTTAATTTAGTTTGGGAGATATAAATAAAAAAAGAAAATTTTTACCCTATTTTTTTTTTTTTTTGTTATTTTCATTATATCTCATATACATAGCTTAAAAGCCTAGTTTCTGGTCTTTTGATTGATGTACTACATGCCTTTATAGGTCCAATTTTAGCAAAGTTATAGAGTTTTTATTCTGAGTAGAAAAAAATAAAATGTTTTATTACTGAAATAATTTTTGTATGTTGTAAGTATTAACCCAAGGGGGAAAAGTGGCCGGCCGGACAGAGTCCAAAGTGGGCTAACGTAGACCCAAGGGGGGTCTTGTGTTTGCGTTAGCCCACTTTGCATTGAATAAGCTTTCATATGATACCTAGTTTGTCTAGATTGGGCAAAAAACAAGTTTTTATTGACCCTTTGGAGGGCTATATCTCAAGACCCGGGTACTTCCCCCGGGTATGGGTCACTTTGTTGGAATCAGCTCACCGAATGACACAACATATATTAATTTTAAGCAATTCGGTGAGGGCCCATAAACTGCAGTTGAGCCGAAATAAAATTTTGACAAAATATTCTATAGAAATAAAATTTTGACAAAATTTTCTATAGAAATAAAATTTTGACAAAATTTTCTATAGAAATAAAATTTTGACAAAATTTTCTATAGAAATAAAATTTTGACAAAATTTTCTATAGAAATAAAATTTTGACAAAATTTTCTATAGAAATAAAATTTTGACAAAATTTTCTATAGAAATAAAATTTTGACAAAATTTTCTATAGAAATAAAATTTTGACAAAATTTTCTATAGAAATAAAATTTTGACAAAATTTTCTATAGAAATAAAATTTTGACAAAATTTTCTATAGAAATAAAATTTTGACAAAATTTTCTATAGAAATAAAATTTTGACAAAATTTTCTATAGAAATAAAATTTTGACAAAATTTACTATAGAAATAAAATTTTAACAAAATTTTCTATACAAATATAAAATTGTGACAAAATTTTCTATAGAAATATAAAATTGTGACAAATATTTCTATAGAAATATAAAATTGTGACAAAATTTTCTATAGAAATATAAAATTGTGACAAAATTTTCTATAGAAATATGAAATTTTGACAAAATTTTCTATAGAAATGTAACATTTTGACAAAATTTTCTATAGAAATAAAATTTTGACAAAATTTTCTAAGAAATAAAATTTTGACAAAATTTTCTATAGAAATAAAATTTTGACAAAATTTTCTATAGAAATAAAATTTTGACAAAATTTTCTATAGAAATAAAATTTTGACAAAATTTTCTATAGAAATAAAATTTTGACAAAATTTTCTATAGAAATAAAATGTTGACAAAATTTTCTATAGAAATAAAATTTTGACAAAATTTTCTATAGAAATAAAATTTTGACAAAATTTTCTATAGAAATAAAATTTTGACAAAATTTTCTATAGAAATACAATTTTGACAAAATTTTCCATAGAAATAAAATTTTGACAAAATTTTCTATAGAAATAAAATTTTGACAAAATTTTCTATAGAAATAAAATTTTGACAAAATTTTCTATAGAAATAAAATTTTGACAAAATTTTCTATAGAAATACAATTTTGACAAAATTTTCGATAGAAATACAATTTTGACAAAATTTTCTATAGAAATAAAATTTTGACAAAATTTTCTATAGAAATAAAATTTTGACAAAATTTTCTATAGAAATAAAATTTTGACAATATTTTTTACAGTAGTATAAATTTGATGTTTTCTATAGAAATAAGAATTTTTGATTTTTTCTTTTAATTCTATACTACGCGCTATTATGTAGGTCAAAGATTAGCTGATTACCGTAGACCGGCTAAAGAGCAATATGTATTAAATTTTTTGTTTTTGCGATTGGCTAGAAAATTAATTTAAGTAAGAATAGGAATAGTAGAATTAGTAGCTAATTACTTTAACGAAACGATTATGTTATTGATGTTCTTCCATTAAGACCAATATGCACCTCTAACGAAATTTTCGCTACCCTTAAGAAATACATTGCTATATTTTTCCTGAGACGCCGTTATCGACTGTTTACATTTTGGCCCCATTAAACATCGATAACAACATCTCAAAGAAATTTGAGTAACAAAAATTCCAATGCAAGCCATTACCGCCGTTGTAGCTGGAAGAAAATTTAAAATTTTCAACACTGAACTTTTAGCAAAAGTATATGGTAACTCAGATTATTATTTAGTAGATGCCGATGTACTTTCGACGAATTAAATATTAGCAACACGTGGTGGCATGGCTTATTTACATACTACATACAAATACAAGACTATCTCACGTACCGGCATTTTTTCCCCACATGAATTTCCCTTAGTGAAACTCTTTTATTCGTGGAGAGTATATGTTGACATTGATTACAAAAAGCGGCGTGAAAAAGTAAAAGTCGAGAGCAATGGGGCAGAAGAAGAGATCAACTTATTCACTGGGCAACACAGCAGCTATAGAAAAACAAAAATCCACCAACACACTCCACACTCTAAATCTCATAGGCATAAAATAGTGCATTGTAAATATACTCTACCTTCAGAGTACGACCGCCCCGTCAGTCCACAAACGTGATACCACACTCACGTTTTTAACATACTCACTGCGTCGAAACAAACACTCCGTCACAAAACTATAAATTTGAGATAATTATTTTTTATGCTCAGAGTTTTGTTTCCTATTTTTTTGTTATTTTTGAATCTGATACTGTCAAAAAGAACGAGAACAACTTATAACGACATTCAATAAACACAAACAACAAGAAACTAAATCGAATAAAATGAGACATAATAAAAGAGACCTTATACCGGAGAGGGAGGTAGGAAAATAGAAAGATGCTTGCTCTTCATTGTGTTCAAGTCTCACCAAGCAAATTCGAGAACAAGAGATTTTTATATTGGTTTTTATTATTGCCATACACATAAGGTGTTTGGGGGGTAAAATCGAGTTTAGAACAGTATGGAGAAACACAAAACCCAAACAATATTCTGTGGATTTTGCTCCCACACCGGCCAGCCAGCCAGCTAGTCCATGTCAGTATATATTGCTTAAATAAAGGAGAATTTTACCGAATTAATGTATCAAAGAGCAACAACACTCACACACTCGTTTATAAGTCTTAACGACAACATATTGTAAAGTGAGTGAAAATAAGCAACGCATTTTTACATCGTCGTTACGTTCTGTTTACATTACCAATTGCAACAACATCACTTTTGTTTGAGGTTAATAAACTCTGAGCGGAAGTAAATAAAGTTTCTCCTAGAGAAATTTACAGAGTAGCGCGTTTGGTTTGAATGAAATGTGACAAAGAAAATAAATGAAAACAATTTTTAATTGCCAGCATAAGGGACAGAGAATGAAGCTGGCATTGTTTGGCACGTGACGGTGGCGGCATTTTGATCGCCGAGTCGATAGACATTTGTGAAGTCGGCGGCATAAATTATTCGCACTAAAGAGATTTCAAAAGATTGTGAGATTAACAGCCTGACACAGGAATACACGCAAAGAAAAAATACTTTCCTGTGGAAAGAAATTTTAGACAAACGGAATTCTGCGTTGTCAAAAACTAGTTTCTGTAAGAGCAAATTAAATCCAATTTATGGTATGCGTTGCAACGATATTTACTTTCAAAGAAAATTTTTCAGAGTCAAAAGTAAGCTTCGTGTTTTCCACAGAAAGGAAAAAAAATCTTCTTTTAGTGTAGTTTCATCATGGATAGTAAAGTAAATCGTCAAAATGACGACGCTCGCTTTTATTTTCGATCTCAAATATGTTAAAAAATGAGGGTATAGATTCGAAGGCTTTACAAACATCAGTTTGTACATTATAACATTTTGGTTGAAACAACATTGATATTATGAAAAAAATATGAAAAGAAATTTAACTTGTTTATAAAATATTGCATTTTAAAAGGAAGGTAAATATAATTACGAATATCCATACACTATTCCAAGAAATATCAGCCATCAGGGATTGACGTGAAAATAACATAGTTGCAACAAGCATGTTACATATGTTCCCCGTCCACCAACATATTTGAGGTGATCAAAATTCTTCTCGGTTGTATCCTCTTCTATTTGGCATTCAAATTTTTTTGGATACTGTAATTCTTGCTCCAAATAGGATTAACAAACACGAGGAAGTTATTCGGAGTTTATACATACTCCAAATTAATAATTAGCATTAATAGTTTCTTGTTAAAAAAACAAAATCTTTCAGTGTACCCACGACTTTCTTCGTTATGAAACGTACTTTTTATATAAACCTTTCACAAAATTTTAAGCGAAGAAGCCGGTTTATTTTGTGATACAAAACATCAACCAACCATTTCATATGAGAAGTGGTGTGTATTTTTACATGACGTATACCGTCGTCATATATACCAATACAAACGTCTACATTCGTGCCATTGTTAATTCTCATATTTGTAAATATAACCCTAAGCTTGCGAGATATATAAACAAAGGTCAGCTATTCAGAGATGACCACAATGTTAGAGCGTGTATGGAACTTTCACGTCATAAACAAACTTTAGCATTTTTAGAGACTAAAAAAATTCCATAGAATAACTAGAGAATTTAAATGGGAGTCGGAGAATGCTGTATTTGATGGCGGTAGTAACGAGAGGAAGGTGAAGAAGATAATGCCGCACAACTACACACATAACATTCGTCGTATTAAAACAAAATGTTACTCACGACGTAGAGTACAAGATTCAAAGCAAGAGTACGATTTTTTGTTCTTTGTAAAAATCCTCCTTCTCTTGCTCAGCAAATTGAGAAGGATATTTCACTGTTTGTTATTTGTGTAAAACAAAATCATTTCCCAGAGTGTTTTTTTCATGTGTTCCTCTGCGGTTCAATGTTCGTTTATTCATCTTGTTACCAACACCAACAGGGGTAGGCTGAAAAGAGTGACAACTACACTCTTCATTCCAGAATTAATTTTTCAATGGGCCCATAATAGAGAGGTAACCAATTTAAATTAGATTCATATATCGAAACATTTAGGGGAGAACATTTGTTAGTCTACTCGTTAAGAGTTACTGGTCGTGGTGGCATAACATCTTTTTTGATTTAATACACTCACTAAACATTTTGTTCTTATGTAGGCTTTCTGTTTTTTTTTGTTATGGTCTCTCTCTGTTTACAATAATTTGTAAACAAAAAACCATTTAGTTTTGTAGGGAGAACGAAATAACGCCATCAAAGATGACAACATTGAATTACAGAGTAAAAATTTCAAGATAGGACAATGCCTTGTGGTAGGAAACTTGCTAGAGAATCAGATATGTATTTTATTGGTTAGTATTGAATATTTTAACTAGATTTTCAACTGTCCTTTTCCTTATAAAAAGAAGAGATTTCACATCTCGAAAAATATGAACTTTGAGCATAATGTCTAGAGTCTATAAAATTGCTAGAACTTGGCATCACATTTGTATTCCAATGGTGTTCACCGCAGTGTCTGTCTTTGATTTCATCGCTATTGCGATGCATGAGAATCCAGTCCTGAAGCCACAACGACGTTCCAGGATCTGAAATGGGGGCGTAAAAGGGAACGGGTGCATATGTGGGGGACCTAGTCATTCAGATTCTATTCGGATTACAGGATTTTCATTTTGTAATATAAAGATCAATGTAAAACCTTGCCACTTAGTAGCGTCTGGTGTGTGTTGTCTTTTTTTACATTCTATTACTCTTTAGAATTCCCTGTCCTAGCCTCAAAATTTATTTAGACTATTTGCGACAAAGTAAATATGGCCCAGAGCAATACAGATAGGTATGATGGCATATGAAAAACTGACTAAACGCCGTGGGATGTAGTAATCTGTTTATGTGTGTGGCCTGAACACAAAATTTCTTTGAAATCCCATTGTAGCACATTTGTGTGGGAGTATGTATAAAATATAAAACTGGAGAATATTGTTTTTCAGATATGAGAATATATCATCTGTGAGAAAGAGAGAAGAGGGGAGAAGGTATGTTAGTGAGTAATGCTTGCCCCTCTTTTTCTTTAATAAAGACAGAAAGAGACCTTCGATAGCCAGTATTACGGAATAGAGTGTAACGTCACCAAATAAATACATGCATACAATACTTTCAAATGGCCTTCATATATTTTTGTCTCAATCTCCCTCTCTTGTTCTCTCTTTAGGTTAATGCAGCAAAAAGACAGCTCTCATTCTTTCTTATATATTAAGGTTTCAGCATATTCTCTTGCCTCCCCGCCATATTCCGCAAGCTTGAATACCATTGTTTTCTGTTTTTCTTTTTGTAGTAGCAGAGTTCGAGATTACCCAAACGTTTCGCTAGTTTTTATTACTGTGGGACGAAATCGAAAATAATTTATTTTGCTCAAAATATTTTTAAAAGTAAATATAGGAACGTACATATTAAAGTAACGACTGGGTTACAAATATTTATAACCTAAAGCATAAATTATAACTTTGATCTGCGTAAACATGCGTCTGTCGCAAATATTGTGTTACACTCTATGCTCTATATAACAATGGAATAAGTATCGAATTATGGTAAAATGTAATCACTCATATTGGTTCAAATGAAGGTGTAGCTCGTATTTTATTTTACTATTACTTGCATTATTTATGTTACCGTAAAAAAATTCTATATGGGTTATGATTTAGATTTCGAATTAGCGGCCATCACATAAGATAATCCTTTACAGTACCCCTTAGGCATTCAAAATATCCATATAGTTTTATCGATAAATACACATCGATTTATTTATTCAATTCATTTTTAGTTACAAATTTTATAAATAATCTATTCTTTTCATCTAAAGCAGACGACCATAGGGGCTTCGGGGTACCGCGATCTTCCCCAACAACCTTTTAGGCGGCTTTTTATTGTGTTACTAATAATGTCACCAAATTGACTAATATTTTTCCAATCAGAATGTAAACAAACTTTGTTTTAATTCTCGCTCCCAATATTGTGACCTCTCCTTAAAATCTCTAATTTCCAAAAATTTCTCAAAATACCAGAGCAAATTAGCTATGATTCTCTCCGGATTCCCAGAGAATTCCAACTTGAATTGAACCACTGTGTCAGACTAAAAAGCTATCAGAGTATAGCAACAACAGTACCATGAGTTGGCAACAAAACAGCAGAGTACAGCTGGCAGCCACATTACAAATTATCTATCTCTGAGTATATGTGTGTGCCAAATGCCAAACGAGAAGGTTCCATCGAGAGTTCATTATATGGTGGTTGAGTATGTAGTTGGTCGGTGTGAGTATATATTTAACAAAATGTCAACAGAGCATGAGCAGTATTGAGTATATACACATAAATAAGAGGGGGAAAGAGTAGAATAATGTTTTTTCCAAAATGGTGTGAGTGCGCAAAAGACCTCTCGCTCGTACATACAAGTTTTGATCATGAGACCACGTCGTGTGATTTCTCTCTTGGCCCCCCACCTTTTTCAATCAATCCAACTACCAAAGCAAAAAAAATATTACCAACTCTTCATTTTTTTTTTCGTTTAGAGAGGGTATAGTGGAACAGACAAAGGGGGAGGCAGACTGTGGAAAAAAACACCACATACAATAATTGAAAGAAAGTGGGAAATACAACCAAGTTATCGCCAATGTACATATTTTTCACTAGTATACATACGAAATACTTAAGTTTAATGGAAAAATACAATTCAAAATCCACACCAAGTAATTATAACCACATTAAGATCCGGGAAGCCTATTTGGAGCTTCGACCGGTATTTTGATATCGATTTTGAGGACTATATGACTCTTTTTGTAAAACTGGAGAATATTCGCCAGTCATCATAACTATTCAGAGTAGGTAGAGCAGATTAGTTAGTAGTTGTCTCCGGTCATTCCGTTGAATGTTTGGATGTGGATGCTCTTCATTTTTGTTGGTACTCTTCTTTGTGTCCACGAGAATGATGTACAACACAACAATAGTAGAATGTGTACTGGTATCTGAGGTCAGTATTTTCCCATTTCAAAGAGTGTTTACGTTGATTTTGGTCTGTTATTAAATATAAAACTTTCTCCCTTGATCCCATACCCTCCCTCTGTCAAATTTACTCTGCGCGCTCACTTTGCTTCATTGCTCACATCATCAATACAATTCAATGCTGGTTCAGAGATATTAAAACGCTAGTGAGTCCCCCAACCAACAACATTACGCCACCAAACACAAAAAGCCTCTTATATGCTACCGTACATGTGTGTTTTGTGCAGGGAGACATTTCCTCAATTGCCTCAATTGTCAATTGAAATCTTTTAAAGAAATCTCTAAAAATCTTTCTTGGAGTCGAGAAAATTTCCCAAGTGGTCGGGGTCTTTCCATACTATCCATATTGCACATGCAATATGCAAAAGTATTGCTTGTTGATGTAAAGAATGAGGGCCCACCATTAGAGTTTGTTGGTGTTACTTTCTTATGGTTAGTGTAGAGCGGGAATGTAATCTACACCACACAGCAAATGGTTTGCTGACTTTAACTGTTTCTGTGCACTCTACATCAAGAGCAATCTCTGATGCCATCTATCTCTGCGCTATCTAGAGTAAATGGAAATAAAAATAAATAAAAACTCGTTCTCACTGGGGGTATTCGTACTCCCCTCCCTCTCTTAAATTTACACGATTTCTTTTTATTCAAAAGAGGGAATATATTCTTGAGATTGAGGTATGCTGGAGATGAGAAGATAATTACCAGCGAGTATGACCACAATTTCAAATACCCTATGTCAAGAATGAGACAAATGAGTTTGGAGAACTAAAATATTTTAATGAATGACTTCTTACCACCGACGACTCTTCCTTTGTTTTTATTGTAATTTGTGTGTGCGTGTGTGTGTTTTTGACACCCATCTCAATGGAGAGCACAGCGAAAGTAGAAGTGTGACAAGTTTTAGAGACCGCAAGTACATAAAGGTTAGAAAGTCTCTGTTTACAAACAAACGGAAAGAAGAAGAGCGTAATGTTCTGCTAGCGGATTGAGTTTTTCATATTTCATGAGTTCAATCAAAGTCTTAAAAAAGTTTATTGGCCTTATTGCTCGATATTATTCACTTCTTGAAAAACAAAAATGCATTGCAATAGATGCCATCGAAATTTCCGTTGTCGATTGCTTACATTTTTATCCCATTAAAAGCCAGTTAAGCAGCTCTACCAGAATTTCTGCTATCCATAAGAATTGTTTGCCATTTTTCCTTAGCACGAAAATTTTGTTAGAAAAGAGTTTGGATTTTATTTCCATCTCATAACGTTAATTACAAAAGCCTAGTTTGCAGCTCTACCGGATATACCTATTGCGTTGTAGTTTTGCCATGTGTTTCTGATTAAATCTAATGGTGTTTTCTTTTCTGAAAAAGTGTTTTGCCTTTATTTTTTCTGTACAGAATGCGGATTTTTAAAATATTTCCAGCAACCTACAAAAAAGCTACCATTTCATCAGCGGGTAGAAAAGAATTCAATGGAGCAATTGCAGCACTTGATTTTTTGAGCTAAACTAGAAAAGTATTTCTTTTTAGAAGTTGAAATTCATGCAATGGATTTTTTCGTTTTTTTTTGGTGATTTTAATAGAGAAAACGGTCTAACCAAAGATAATTGAGTATAACAAGAGTATTGTCAAGTATTGAGTATTATCAAGAGAAGACAAATGTCAAGGTGTAGAGGGCTATGAGAAAAAAATTTGTTTTATTTGTCAATTTTTTCCAAAGCAGCTCTGCCCAAGAATAAATTTAAACAGCAATATTCACATAAAACCATAATGAATATTTGCTTTAAAATACACATACGTTTTATTTTAATTTTCTACAATCGTTTTGGCACTGCTTTTGTGGGGTTTTATTCAAAAATTTATGAAAAACACAAATGTTATGATATTTTCCGACACAAACGGCAGTACATTTGAGAGACACGTCAACGCAAACTTTATGATATTTTGTTGGCAGAGTCCTCTGGTGCTTCAGTTTTGCTATGACAAGACTGCATCTTCTTCTCAATTATCTTTGGTCTAACTGGGACGAAGGGTTACCTGACTTAACCAAAAGCACGATTTTGAGAGTTTTCACGGTATAATTGGACATTTGAATTGGTAATCAACCTCCCTATGTAATTGAAACTCAAAACTAGACTAAGCTTTATCTATAGTGGAATGATCCCTTTTTGCTAAAAATTACGCCACGTTCGAACCCATAATTTATCTATACTCATAGGAAAAATATTTGCTAATAATAGCAAAAACTTGGACTGATGTTTCGCAGCAGGCGGATTACCGCAATGCTGTAGAAGTAACAAACCCGAAATTTCTCGACAGTAAATATTCGCAAAAAAGTCCTTAGCTTACGGAAAAATATGGATGGTTATAGTAATTAAGTGATGTAAGTTTAGTGTGAACGGCAAGGGCATGATTTCTGATCTTTTTTATATCAAATCCGACACTTTTGTCATTTCTTCCGTGCTACCGAACCCCACAGAGCAAACATTAATATTGTCTATATGATAAAAAGGGAAAAGTAGCATTGGCTGCTAAGGCCATCAGTAAATAAAGTTATTCATATTCCTTTTTGGTTAAATTCCTTGTTCCCAAATCTCAATGTATGTATAAAAGGTTACAGAATTATTGAAAAGAATTTGTATTTAATTATAAAACAAACTTACCTTCAGCAAGTCCAATAGAAAAGGTGATGCTGCACATAAGACTATTTTGTGGGCAGGAAAACTACGTCCACCAGCAGCCAATGTGCAATCGACCAAATCGCCGTGACAACGCAGCAGTTGTATAGCCGAGACCAGTGAGGTGCCGTAGTCACCCCACGTCAGGGAATATAGAGAATTCATGGGCAAAGCCATCATGGAGTCCACCGATTCACCAACAGCACAAACGTCCTCCAAGGGCTGTTGCTGTTGCTGAATTGGGTGGTAATAGTGGGTAATGGTGGCGGCGAATATAAATTACCCAACACACGAATTATTCCTATGCACTTTTTTTGGTTTGGAGATTTTCTTAATGTTTATACTTTTACACCTTGCGTCTGTCCGAAGGTGTCCAAGTCAGTGTGAGGGAGGTCTTTAGATGTAAATCATCCAGAGATTATAGTTTTTTTATTTCGCACTTTACACCTAGAATTTTTAATTATTTTTCAGTAATTTGTTTTTCTTTTATTTCATCGAGCTACACTGTTCAGTTCTATATTTTGTTTTATTATTATTTAACAGCACATCATTGCTGCGCTCTATCTCTGTATTTCCATATACTCACAATAAAATTTGTGAAATGAAACTGTAAATAAGCACCACCGATATCGTAAGAAGAAGCACAAAAACAGGGGAAATTATTTATTAATGCCGTATGATTGCGATGTAGAAGATGAGAATGCTCTGGCTTTCTCTCTCCCTTTCTCATATAGTTGCCAAATTGTAGCGAGTACAAATGCAAAATGAGAGAAAGAGAAAAGAAGAGTGTTTCATGTTTTTGATGTCAAAAGAGAGAAGAGGGTGGGGGCATTGGGGAGCCTTAGCAATACAACACTTGTGGGCTAAGCTAATACAACAACATGACGATCAAGTTTTTTTTTATTTCTGTGGCTGTAGTATTGCGCATTGACGTACGCCAAGTAAAAAAAAAAACTTTATGAACCAAAAGAAAAAAGGTATAGTATATGCACATAGAAGAATGTACATATATATTTAAATGAACAAATAATTCAAGTGAATAAATACCGAAGTTTACATTATTATGGAAGAATATCTAAAATGTCAGCTGAAAACTTGGCAATAGTGAAAATAATACCACATAGGTATATGGAATCGAAAGCTTGTTAGAGTTTCCTTATCTTGAGGCACTCGAAGACGACCACCACCACAATGTTCACTGCCCTTGTTGCTTTGGATAAAATCATTTGAAATGTTTGATAAAAATATTTGAATCAGGTTCTCTTTCATTATTTTTTAGAGATTTCCCGCTTTTTTCTGATTATCAAGTTTAAATGTTGTTTTATTCATTTTATTCTCATGAGCACACCACAATCACACATACACACACTCATTAACATCACACTCTTCTACTCTTTTTTTCCTGATTGTTCACGAGAAATTTGTACGACGCGCTCACCTACTTCTCGCCAACGTTGTAAGATGTCTACTAAATGAGGGTTATTTGAAAATTCCCTGAAAAGTCATCGATACTGAAGCTCACCACTACAATCGCTATGACGAAATACCCAAATGTGAGTATGTAGTTGTGCGCATGGTTTCATGTTGTTTGTGTTTCCCATAAGAAAGACGTGAAATGTATGCTTGCCTACCATTGTATTTTGTTTTTGTTTCAAATGGGAGCAAGATGGCTGACGCTCTTCATGAACTCACACACACAATAGTCATTTATAGCAGCAAAATCGAGCCACAACTCGATGACCAAAAGAGGTACAGTCATTTATTTTGTACTCGTGTAAAATTTGTGAGTTTCATGAGCGCGCTATCTGTATATGGGAAGGGGGACCATCTTATTAAAGAGACGAAAGTAAAGTAAAATTTAATGAATTTGTTTTCTTTCCTCCTAGTTGTGAGTTTTGAGCCTGCAACAAGAAATGCCACGCTCTTCGTCACTGGACATTCTGTCAGGAGTAAACAATAATGAAATAGCATTACAATTCAGACTTACTATATCTCACATATTGTGGGGACTCGTCAATGGAATATGCTACATCTTATTTTGCTTATGTAGAGAGTATTATTTGTGACACCTTCTTGTTCATACATATGTATGCACGATTTTTACTTTTGATGCCACATCTCTTCATGGGAAAAATCCAATTGCAATTGGAGAAATTGGTATATAAAAACAATACTGAGATAGTACAGTGGTAGTTTATTTTATAGAGATTAATTTTTGGGGAGAGGACAAGAGAGGGAGAAGATAAGCCCATAGTATATGGTACTTCAATAACAAACGTTAAAAACAACAACCGCCTCGCAGTATCAAAAGAATGATCTTCCAAATAACATGTCCAATTTTATGGTTACGCGAGGTATATTCCATTTGTTTCGTATTCACAGGGATACGGCCCGATAACCATCTCTACCGAAATTCTCGCTACTCATAAGAAATATATTTTTTTGCAATTGATATTGCTTGGGGCCTTGTTATCGACTGCGTTTCTCGGTAGGCACTTTTTGGGAAATTTCCACAAACCACAATGCAAGCAAAACAAAAATCAATAACACCTAACAGAACGTTTAGTAACAAAAATAGCATGAAAAGCATCTTTGGTGAAAATTTCGCTCCACCAAATAACATGTCCAATTTTATGATTACGCGAATGATATACCGATTGTTGCATAAATTTCGTATTTACAGGGATACAGCCTAATTTTCGCTACTCATAAGAAATATATTTTTTGCCATTGATATTGCTTGTAACATTATTATCGACTGTTTGCGTTTCTCGTTATGTACCATTTGGGAACCACAAGAAATTCAATCAAAATTAAAACTAACACTTCACAGAACGTTTAGTAACAAAAGTAGTTTTGGCGAAAATTTCAGTTTTTAGGAAGTGTATGGTAAAACTCTATTATAGACACGCAAAAGAAATGTGAAGCTAGGTTCAAAATCTATGGAAACTTTTCTTCGAATGCCAATAATACCCCATATTCCGAAATCAAAATTTAGCGGAAGTATCGAATTCATATATTTTCGGATTATGCTACATTGTCGATACCATCTTTCGTCGCATCACTAAAAACGTTAAATAAATCGAGAAATACTGAAATCCATTGTTACAAGAAAAGTAATCCATTGTTACAAGAAAATATATACTTACGTCTTCATATTAAATAAGAAAAGAAAATACAACGTTACAAATGAAGCTAGTAAAATTATGTAATTAAGACAATGAAATAAATTATTTATATAATCAATTATACAATTATAAATCCTTTAAAGCTTTTCAAAATTTGAAAACTAGTTTTTTTTGTATTACATTTAAGAAGCATCATATCATTTGGCAATTGCACACAAAATTTCTAGAATATTCCAATTACAAAGAAAAAATGTAAAGTTTTTAAACAAAATTGAAGAATATCCAAGGCCTTTTCATTTCTGTGACTGGTTTTAAGACATATTGAAATTCTGAGTAAAATCATATTCAATTGTGGGAATAACCGTTTGTACGAATTTCAAAAAAATTATAAGATATAAATGCACTCCCAGTTCACCGCCACCTTCTTCGACTGTCTGAATGATTTTCTTCATGATATCAGCATGTCGACAAGGATGCACCGAGGCCATATTTGGACCAGGCAAATGGGGATGTGTCTCCATGGTAACAGTCTTTTTGGCATGGTCTTGGGAAACATCTTCATACATTTGCTCCACAGTTAAGGGCTTACGATTCTTAATATGAAATGAAACGTGTTTTTTTTTTTGTTAAGTTCAAGTAAATAAGGCAATTTGATTTAGACAATGTTTTACCTCATCGTAACCAACCACCCATAAACGTGGCGTTTGGTAATATTTGTCATAAGTAATATGAAGATCATAGGTACGTGTATGTAAAACAGAGTCTTGAGTATCAAATGAAGCAGCGCCTGCCTCGGAATTTCCGGTTGTTTCCGGTTTTACAGTTTTTCTAACGGTCGTAGCAATAGCAGGATCAACAAGATCTAACATTCCACTTTCTTCAAATTCATCCATATCTAAAGCTTCATCGTCTTCCTCATCTTCGACAGCATTATTATCAATGTTACCAGGTTCTTCGTCATTAGGAGTATGCATTTCTTCCTTAAAGATCAAAGAAATGAATTTCATATCATATTCATATTTTCAATAAAATAAAGCAGTCACTACTAAAATTACTATTCTATTTTCGCTATTTATACCCTGCGCCACACTGTGGAACAGGGTATTATAAGTTAGTGCATATGTTTTTTAGCTAACACTCTGTGAAACTCTTTCACACTTTGCTGATGTCAGAGTTGCTGTTCCCCTTTGTACCTACCCTATCATCCAGGGTTAGCTCACAAATTTTATCATCTAGTTCGGCGGATGTACCATCTTCATTCATTTGATGCGTCTCCACCCAACCGCCATCGCCTCCTTCCTCTTCAACCACAGTTTCTTCTCCAACATATTCCATCTGCTTGCAACGCCGATAGCATGGAACATTACGTGTTATCAGAAATTGTTTATCTGGAAACCCAAAAATATACATATATACATTTTGTTGCGAATTTTGTAAAAGCGCATACCTTTTGGTAAATATGGTTTTGTTTTATTGTCATCACCAGCCGCCCATTGCCATGTTGGACAGTGATGAACCAAGTGGTCACCGGCAGCTACAAATTCTTCAGGTGTTAGTACACCAGTTTCCCGAAATTTTGATTCCTATAAAGAAAAAATTGATGTAGTGCTAGTTTATTTCACATTTGCGGCATAAATTCGTCATTTCACCCCGTTTGGATGACATATGTCTGGTATGATTTAATGTCATAACTACCTTCAATACGGGAGTTAAATATTCAGCTACATTTAGAGCAGTTCCTTTGACTGTATTTAAAACACTTTGCATGTTTTTGTCCTTTAAAGTGGCAAGTAAAAACCAAATTTGTTTCTCTTACAGTCAAGTTTATATTCTTTGTTGCAATCAAAGATTATCGCTTCTTCTTCTTCTTCCTTCTCAATAGACTCATGAGCAGTGTTGTCAAATTAAGGTTTTCCCTCCCCTCCAATTTAGTGCTTTTTTCACGTCTGAGTGGATTTTTAGGAATAAAAATTATCTTGCACATTAGGAATTTGAAAAAATCTCAACCAAATTTCGAAAAATTCTGTCATAAATTTGGAGAAAGTTGCGCGTATTACTTTCGGTACCCTTTTCATATGCTACTTTGGACTACTCATATGAATTTTTGAAAAATCTAGAACAACTTGAGGTTTGTTTTCTTAAGATTTGGAGGGAAGGACGAAAATTCTCTTCTACAAAAACAACAAATGTCAACCCTATAGATGTCGCACAATGCCTGCAGCTTTGGTATAACCGACGTTGCGGTCGAAGCGCTGTTTTGATAAATTCTTTATTAAGGCATCGGCAGTTATAATTGTATATAATTGTCTGCCAAAAAATTTAATGGAATGAAAAGATTTATATAAAAGAACATTTTTTATTACAAAGTAGGTTCTAAATCCTATTTTTCTTACGTTTCATAAGGCCACCACTGTCGCAGTTTCGCTTGACAGTTAAGTTCTCTTGTTTTCTTAATACTCTCTGAGTTTAGGTTCACAAGACAGTGTTGCCAGAAGTAGGGGAAATTCCATACATGTAAGTTTTTCTCCAATATTTAGCGTCTTGTAGGGACGTTGGGGAACAATGTAGGGATTCACTCATTTTCATTTCATTTATTAAACAAATACCCAATAAACACAGGATGAGAGTTTTTCAAATGCAACAACTTTTCAGTTTGAGGGTAAATATAATTTTCAACATAAATTCAACTTGACTTGAAATAGCTCATTTTCAATACATCTTCAAATTGTTTGCGAATTACTTCCAATTTGCCAAAATGTTGACGAAATCTTTGAAAAGGTGTTGAAGATAATATGAGAAAACTTTGACAAAACACTACCCTAAAATGCAACGAAAAAACCATGTGGTTTTCAATACTTATTTGTGCAACGAAGTTCGTGGTTAAGTGCAAGAAATAAAAAAATGGAAAATTTTAGACAAATAACCAAATAGTTTATAAAAATGGGTAAGTGAAAATAAAAAATGATATAAAACTTTAAGGAAGTCACTAAATGTATATCTCTTTGCAGAAAACTAAAATTATGGATTCTACGTTCTTGAAAACATTAAAAAGCTGACCGGTGAAAAAATGGTGGACAATTAACTGGAACTGCTTCAAATAGTTTATAATAATTGGTATGTCAATATGAAAAATTAAATCAACACTTTAGAGAAGTCACTAAATCTAAATCTCTTTGCAGAAAACTAAAATCTTTGGATGCTACATTCTTGCAAACATCATTAAGAAACTGACCAATTAAAAATGAGTGGCTTATCGACAAGAAAAAGTTTCCAGAAACATTACAAGTGCAACCAATTAAAATTGTTAAAAACAACAAATTGTTGAAATCAACAACTTCTGGATGAAAATGTGCATCACATCGTCAGTTTAATTCATATGCTATTATCAGTTGAAAATGGATATTTTGTGATTTCCTTCTGCTGGAAATCAATTCTAACACGCGGTCCAGTACGTTCCTAACTTTAAATTACACGCATGTTAATAAATTTTAATGCTGTTTTATGACACCAAAAGGAAGGAAAACGAATTATCAATGCAAAGTGTTTACTAATAATGTTTAAGATATTTAAAGTTTTGTTGTTTGTTTTTATTTTGTTCTTATTTGTTGATATGTTTAATAAGATTATTATTTATCAATTGGTATTGTAGTGTATTATGTAGTGTAGTGTATTATTATATATTATTATATATTTTATTTGGATGAAAATGAATAAATTATACAAAATTCATAGAATTTTGGCTTTGACTTTCAATTTGAAGTGGGGATATCATTCATACAAATTTAGGTTGAAAAGTATTTGCAACGATGTTAATTTTGAATTTGACTCGCATCGAAAATTGTTTGACAAATTATTGAGTAGCGATGCATTTCAATTTGAGGATAACACTTGAGATATTATTGCTAATGTGTTGAATTTCACCGTTGAGGGTAATGTCTGTTTTTTGTTGAGAACGCGATTTTCTCAACAATTTCTCAATTTGAATATTACCCTAATCCTTTGAAAAAATGTTTGAAAAATTGTTGAAATTTAGCATTTTTCAAACGTTTGTGTTTATTGGGTAGTAATACAAAGCCTTTCCCCTGCCAACATTTTTTGAATTTGGGGGCGCTTGTGAGAATCCCCACTACGTCGAAAACAATCATATACGACATCAAAAACTCGTCGGAAAAGCGCCGTCACTATTGAGAAGTTGTACCACGCCAAGTTACTACGAAAAAGTTTCTCATCAGTGCAATTATTAGGTGCCTATTTAGATCAATTGCGAAGGACGCCAATAAGAACCCCTGCAAACTATCAGAAAAAGTGAATTTTAAGGTAATTGTAGAAGAATCATTGTGGTCAAGTAAAACACGATTGTGTAGATGTTTATTGATTTGATTAAACATTTATAATTTCTTATAAATATAACATTTTTCGGTTTATCTCATCACATTTAACATAATTTTTTGCATTAATAAAAGAATGATGTTGAGTTTTAAGTAGCAAGAAATTTTCCACAAATCTTTCAAAGTGCAACCAATGGATGGATAATCTATCCTTTTCCATATCTACTAACTACACCTAGAAAACAAATTCGTTGCCTCAACCGAATTATTTGCTGTTTTGGGATAATTATTTTATTATTATTCAGCTGTTTTGGGAATCCGAACGAAAGCATTCGTTTCGGATATGAGAAATTGGTTGTTATTTATATGGTTTGTTGGTGCAACCTCCCACGATGTTATTTATTGTTACCCTGACCAATTGTTAGATATACTTACCAAATTCCAATATTAAATGAAAAGGGCAGATTATATTGAGATTATATAATTCAATTTTCCGTACATATTACAGTTTTTATAAATATAAAATTATAATTCATAGACTTATACTTACCAGAAATGTCCTCCTTAAGTCTCTAGATATAAATACAGATCTCTGAAGTAGTTCTAGAATTTTATGTGCTTAATACAATAAAAGTATTTGTGTTGGTTGGTGTATGAAGCCTGCAAACTTTATGGAAACTTTTGTAATATTCCTTTTTTATAAATCGGTGCGATACTTACCTTAAGCCAAATTCTATTCTATGGGATAAACTATTCAATTTATTGCGGACTATTATTAAGTACATTTATTGACGCTGTTCCCCGTTTTGCAAATTATGTAGCGTCATATCATCTAACATGTCGATGTTGATATTAATAGTTATTTGTTTGCAACAACTGCCTTAAGCGCGTCCCATAATTTGACTAAGATTCTATTAGTTTACTCAACTTTTGGCTTGTACCAACCATTTGTTGATTCCCATGCTGGTGGTTAGCTCAACAATTTTATACGACATAAAACCAAATTTATCGGCATTGGTTATCGTAACCAATTGAATGGTTATGGGAATTTCTATTTGATCCTGTGAACTTTTTTATGGTCGTGTTGGATATATAATGGGTAAAATAATAAAAACATTGTTCTTGTAGCAAAAAATAACTGCCCTGCCAGCATTTCAAAGTTCCATTTCATCTTCATCGCTACCACAGGCTCGTAATTGTCACTACAACCATCCTACTGTGATGGGGGGCAGCGTATCATAACCCAATAAACACAAACGTTTGAAAAATGCTAAATTTCAACAATTTTTCAAACATTTTTTCAAAGGATTAGGGTAATATTCAAGTTGAGAAATTGTTGAGAAAATCGCGTTCTCAACAAAAAACAGACATTACCCTCAACAGTGAAATTCAACACATTAGCAATAATATCTCAAGTGTTATCCTCAAATTGAAATGCATCGCTACTCAATAATTTGTCAAACAATTTTCGATGCGAGTCAAATTCAAAATTAACATCGTTGCAAATACTTTTCAACCTAAATTTGTATGAATGATATCCCCGCTTCAAATTGAAAGTCAAAGCCAAAATTCTATGAATTTTGTATAATTTATTAATTTTCATCAAAATAAAATATATAATAATACACTACACTACATAATACACTACATTACCAATTGATAAATAATAATCTTATTAAACATATCAACAAATAAGAACAAAACAAAAAAAAAAAACAAACAACAAAACTTTAAATATCTTAAACATTATTAGTAAACACTTTTGCATTGATAATTCGATTTCCTTCTTTTGGTGTCATAAAACAGCATTAACATTTATTAACATGCGGGCAATTTGAAATCAGGAACGTACTGGACCGCGTGTTAGAATTGATTTCCAGCATAAGGAATTCACAAAATATCCATTTTAAACTGATAATAGCATATGAATTAAACTGACGATGTGATTCACATGTTCATCCAGAAGTTGTTGATTTCAACAATTTGATGTTTTTAACAATTTTAATAGGTTGCACTTGTAATGTTTCTGGAAACTTTTTCTTGTCTGGAAACTTTTTCTTGTCGATAAGCCACTCATTTTTCATTGGTCAGCTTCTTAATGTTTGCAAGAATGTAGCATCCAAAAATTTTAGTTTTCTGCAAAGAGATTTAAATTTAGTGTCTTCTCTCGTGTTGATTTAATTTTTCATATTGACGTACCAATTATTATAAACTATTTGAAGCAGTTTCAGTTAATTATCCACAATTTTTTCATCGGCCAGCTTTTTAATGTTTTCTAGAACGTAGAATCCATAATTTCAGTTTTCTGCAAAGAGATATACATTTCGTGACTTCCTTAAAGTTTTATTTCATTTTTTATTTTCACTTACCTATTTTTATAAACTATTTGGTTATTTGTCTAAAATTTTCTATTTTTTTTTTATT
Organism: Haematobia irritans; assembly: GCF_050003625.1. Classification (NCBI taxonomy): domain Eukaryota; kingdom Metazoa; phylum Arthropoda; class Insecta; order Diptera; family Muscidae; genus Haematobia; species Haematobia irritans. Next base: position 12,629,921 of record NC_134400.1, read on the forward strand.
TCTTGCAATTGACCACGAACTTCGTTGCACAAATATGTATTGAAAACCACATGGTTTTTTCGTTGCATTTTAGGGTAGTGTTTTGTCAAAGTTTTCTCATATTATCTTCAACACCTTTTCAAAGATTTCGTCAACATTTTGGCAAATTGGAAGTAATTCGCAAACAATTTGAAGATGTATTGAAAATGAGCTATTTCAAGTCAAGTTGAATTTATGTTGAAAATTATATTTACCCTCAAACTGAAAAGTTGTTGCATTTGAAAAACGCTCATCCTGTGTTTATTGGGAAAGTACAAAATGTACTTCATACATGTATTTTGCCATCACTACTTTTACAAAAGCCATTTTATTTTTTGTGAAACGCCAAGCGCAACCAGCTTGTTATATTTTATTTAAATAAAAACGAAAATAAAGTTCTGAAAACAGATTTTACGCTTAAAATTGTGAAAGGTGTGGTGAACAATTTTTGATTTTCCAAATGGAATAAAGTGATTGTTTTTCAAATATTTTACAGACACGCTGCCTCCATCGGAAAAAAAACACTAGCTGATAGACGCTGCAACATGTAACTCGCTACTTGTAATGCGCTTTACAGACTATCAGTTATTCCGGACGACAGTGCTCGTGTCGAACATATCCTATATATTGTGCACATTATAAGTTAAGTCCGAAGGCATAATCGATACTGCTGCATGTTTATGGGATCGATAGCACATTTACCGATTATTTAGTCATCGCCGACAAGTCGTATCGATCCGACACATTGTAAGATTCTTTACATACACCGACATTCCGTCCGGAATAACTGATAATCTGTAAAGCGCATAACTCTACATCATCATTAATGCAAAAAATTATGTTAAATGTGATGTGATAGTGGTATAAATATTATATTTTTAAGAATTTGTAAATGATTAATCAAATTAATAAATATCTAAACAAACGTGTTTTACTCGACCACAATGATTCTTTTACCACTATCTTAAAATGTGCTTTTTCTGATTGTTTGGAGGGTCTCTTATTGGCGTCGTTCTAAATTGATCTATAAAGGCACCTAATAATTGCACTCATGCGAAACCTTTTTGTAGTAACTTGGCGTGGTACAACTTCTCAATAGTGACGGCGCTTTTCCGACGAGTTTTTGATATCGTATATGATTGTTTTCGACGTACTGGGGATTCTCAGAAGCGCCCCCAAATTCCAAAAATGTTGGCAGGGTGCCTGTTCATTAAACTCAAAATCGTCCCGCGGACGAATCGTTCGTCTAGAGTGAAACTAAAATAACTTTATATATATTTGCTACAAATCCTCCAACTTTGCCATGGACTCATCCTTTATGATTTACTATCGACCACCGAAACAATTGTGATTCAACAGACTCTAGTTCTCGAGATATCAATGAGTGATTTTTGACGTTTCGTTCGTCTCGAGGCGAACGAAAATTCCAGTAAGTTCTGTAATGATCGAATATTATAAATATTCCCTAATTGTTTGAAAAACAGTTGAATTTTAGCATTTTTCAAACGTTTGTGTTTATTGGGATTGTATTGTAGATATTGAGTACTCATTTAACTGTAACGAGTACTCAAAAGATTAGTCAGTAACGAGTACTTGCAATCAAATACTCGTTACTTTCCCAACACTACACCAACCCAAGCCAACTTCATGATGTAGCGAAAATATGAATACATACAATTTTCAGTATCGATTGGGTGAACACGTATCTCGGCAAGTTTGCAACGAAAGTGAGGTTCCGTGAAAAAATTATCTAAGAATATAAAAACTTCAAATTAAAACAGCAGAAAAATGGGTGATCAACGCGGAACTCGTGTATATGTTGGAAACTTGACCGACAAAATCAAGAAAGACGATCTGGAAGGAGAGTTCACAAAGTATGGTAAATTAAATTCTGTCTGGATAGCTTTTAATCCACCAGGTTTCGCTTTCGTCGAATTTGAGCATCGTGATGATGCACAAAAGGCTTGCGATGTATTAAACGGCACCGAATTGTTGGGTTCCCAATTGCGAGTAGAAATCAGCAAAGGACGCCCCAGACAAGCTGGTGGTCGTGGAAGACGTCCCGGTGGTCGCGACTCTGGCAGGCGAGATGGAGGAGGATTCGGCGGTAGACGCAGCGGCAGCAGTGGTGGAGGTGGTGGCTTTAGGCCCCGCAACTCCAGTGGTGGTCGTTACCAAGATAGAGGATATGGAGGCGGATCTGGTGGTGGCCGCTCCGGAGGCGGCGGTGGCTATGGACGTGACAGTTATTCCGGTGGTGGTCGTTCTGGTGGTGGATACGGCCGAGAAGGGGGCGGCGGAGGAGGCTTCCGCCGTGATTCATATGGTCGTGATGGCAGCCAAGGAGGCGGACGTTCGTTTGGCCAGGGAGGCGGAGGTGGTGGTCGTTTCAGATCGCGTTCTCCGATGGGTCGGTTCTAAACACATCACTTGTATCATCTAATTATATTTTATATATACATACACAAAGCCCATCTGCAATAACCAACCATAGCGCGAAAGAGGACAAACAAGTAAGCTACGTTGTTTTATATTAGAGAAACTACAAGAAATTACATCAAAAATTACTACGTTTAAGCAGCGCTAGATAAATTTTTAGTAAGACTTTGCAAAGTTTATTTTTGTCAAACATTCGAAACGTATCTACTACTACTACTACTATTTTATTTTTTTAAGAAAACTCGTCCTAGTGGTATAAGTCATAATTTAAAATAATTTCCCTTTAAATTTAATTTCTTCCTCTATCCTTAATCCCCCCGAAAAAAAAAAACAAACAACCAAATCGAATCAACTCTAATGTAAAATCGTAAAAAAAAAAGTTTTTTTTTTTTCAAAACCTCATGTCTCGAAAGTATGTGATTAACACGAAAAACATTTTAACTGCAAAAGAGAACTCGTACCCAAAAGCAAAGCAAAGAATTATAATATCGACGTTGAAAGAAGAAAAACACAAAACAACCACATATACACAAACATTTTTGCAAGATAGATATGTACGTAAATACGTTTGAGAAAGAGAGAGAATTGACAGAGAGAGCTGATTTGAATTTGATTATAAACCTACGTTAATTTTAAGTTCTTTTCCCCCTTTTTATATAATTCCCAGTCTCACATCTCTTCTACATCCCTCTTCGAAGACTAAACAAAGCATTAATAACAAGAAAATATTTCTTTTTTTAAATACTACGTAAATTCTACGATAAGTTTGTACACATCAAAGAACAAAAATGCTAAATTGACGAAGAAGAAGAAGAAGTATAGAAAAAAGAGGAAAAATGTTTTTAGAAAAATTAATCCTTACGCATGCAAGCTACGATCAAGCTGAGATTTATGTGTAACCTGTCAAGGAAAAGCAAAAACGCTAATCTAAAATAACCAAAAAAATAAAAACAAACAATGAATGAATATTTATCAACTTCTCGTACTATTTCTGTATAGCATTACACAGTATTCCATGAAACAAGAAAGAAAAAAATGAAAATCAAAAAAATTAAAATGCCTTACGTCGTTTTATTTCCTCAAAATCATGACTTCGAATTTACAGCTTAATGTTGATTACATCGAACTAGCGAATCAACCCACCCTCACAATCAACGACAATCATAAATCGTTGCAGAGCCCTGTTTGAAAATCACATCATCCAGATGTACTATATTGGACATACTTTATAATTTTTACTTTTACCTGCTTCCGTTTATCATTTTGTTTTTTCTCTATACATAAATATGCCTCTGACGCCGACTGCACGCAGATACATACAAACAACTCAAATAGAGACGACGAAACAATGAAAAAAAAAAAACATCCCTCTATTCGCCGAAAATTTATTTTGCACATTACTACTTCGCTTTGATTTCATATACCTACTATATACAATACATAGCTACCATCCTCACATTAGTTTCGTTTCTCCAAAACAAAATGTACAAAATTAACACACCTACCACCTACCTATCTAGCTACATATACTACGTTTGCTTTGTCTGAACCAAAAAAGGAATAACAAAACGAAATATTTGGCTAACGATGAGTAGTATACAAAAAAAAAAAACACATTTTCATTTGTGGCACCATGTCTCAACAATCCGGCCAACAACCATCTATATCCTTTCGTTAACATCAAATATCACTACAAAACGAAGCCCTTAACAAATCCCCATCGTATAGTTTTGTTTTAACAGTTCATGACTATTATCATCGCATCTATTTACATAGTGCATCCTTAATCAGAACTGTTAATTCTTGATACACTGCACCAAAAGCCGGATATTCGGCGCCGTTTTGCCTTCGTATGTACCACGTCGTCCGACATTTTTTTGCGACGTTCAACATACCACGCATCTCACCAACCGACCGACTTGCATTCGTTTTATTTTGAATATTCGTTCGACGACGTTTTTCTACGGCGTCCGTCCTCCGTCTTACTTCCAGGCCACAAAATCCATCCACCTACTTTCTTTTACTACGCTTATGACTACTTCATTATTGCTTAATTATTACGTCAATTAGAACAAGACACATGAACTCTCCTTCCAATGCTTCGTTATGACAGCCACTATCAAAACCAAAAATTGGCAAAAAGATATTGCGAAAAATCACTACGCCACATCTCTAATTTTTTCGTTTTAAATTTTGTTGTATTATTTCGACACGCACATACTACCAACTCCTCGTAGCGCTCTTATCCCTGTCCGTTATTTTGCCCTTTATTTCCTCAATATTCGTCTTATGCGACTTGTTTGAGTTCCTGTTTGCCCAATCTGCGTTCCTGTTTGTGAAATATGCTGAATGGATGATCATGTAATGGGATGTATAAGGTAACGTATATAAAACAGGATGCTATGTTCCATGTTTAAAGATGTTATTAATATAATGAAAAATTACTTAGTGGTTTATTCAAATTTTAAAATTAAACAAAAATGTTTATTTTGTAAAGGCAGGTACTCAGTTGGTCTTTCACATATGAAAATAGACATTTTTTACTTTTAATTTAATTAATTTTTTACAGAAATAAGATTTTGATAAAAAATTTCATGGAAATAAAATTTTGAGAAAATTGTCTATAGAAATCAAATTTTGTCAAAATTGTCTATAAAAATAATTTGAAACAATTTTTTTATAGAATAAAATTTTGAAAAAATTGTCTATAGAAATATTTTGAAAAAAATTTTTATAGAAATAAATTTTGAGACAATTTTGTATAGAAATAACATTTTGAAAAAAAAATTCTATCGAAATAAAATTTTGATAAAAGTTTCTATAGAAATAAAATTTTCACAAAATTTTCTATAGTAATATTTTGGGACAATTTTGTATAGAAATAAAATTTTCTATAGAAATAATTTTCACAGAATTTTCTGCAGAAATACAATTTTGACAGAATTTTCTGCAGAAATACAATTTTGACAAAATTTTCTATAGAAATAAAATTTTGACAAAATTTTCTATAGAAATAAAATTTTGACAAAATTTTCTATAGAAATAAAATTTTGACAAAATTTTCTATAGAAATAAAATTTTCACAAAATTTTCTATAGAAATAAAATTTTGACAAAATTGTCTATAGAAATAAAATTTTGACAAAATTGTCTATAGAAATACATTTTGACACAATTTTGTATAGAAACAAAATTTTCTATAGAAACACATTTTGAGACAATAGAATTTTGAGACAAATAGAAATAAAATTTTCACAAAATTTTCTATAGAAATAAAATTTTGAGAAAATTGTCTATAGAAATAAAATTTTGTCAAAATTGTCTATAAAAATAATTTGAAACAATTTTTTTATAGAATAAAATTTTGAAAAAATTGTCTATAGAAATATTTTGAAAAAATTTTTATAGAAATAAATTTTGAGACAATTTTGTATAGAAATAACATTTTGAAAAAAAAAAAAATTCTATCGAAATAAAATTTTGATAAAAGTTTCTATAGAAATAAAATTTTCACAAAATTTTCTATAGTAATATTTTGGGACAATTTTGTATAGAAATAAAATTTTCTATAGAAATAATTTTCACAGAATTTTCTGCAGAAATACAATTTTGACAGAATTTTCTGCAGAAATACAATTTTGACAAAATTTTCTATAGAAATAAAATTTTGACAAAATTTTCTATAGAAATAAAATTTTGACAAAATTTTCTATAGAAATAAAATTTTGACAAAATTTTCTATAGAAATAAAATTTTGACAAAATTTTCTATAGAAATAAAATTTTGACAAAATTTTCTATAGAAATAAAATTTTGACAAAATTTTCTATAGAAATAAAATTTTGACAAAATTGTCTATAGAAATACATTTTGACACAATTTTGTATAGAAACAAAATTTTCACAAAATTTTCTATAGAAACACATTTTGAGACAATTTTGTATAGAAATAAAATTTTCTATAGAAATAAAATTTTGACCGAATTTTCTGCAAAAATAAAATGTTGACAGAATTTTCTGCAGAAATAAGATTTTGATAAAAATGTTCATAGAAATAAAATTTTGACAAAATTTTCTATAGAAATAAAATGTTGACAAAATTTTCTATAGAAATAAAATGTTGACAAATTATTTTATAGAAATAAGATTTTGACAGACGTTCTATAGAAATAAAATTTTGACAAAATATTTTATAGAAATAATATTTCGACAGACGTTTCTATAGAAAAAAATTTTTACAAATTTTTCTATGGAAATACAATTTTGCGAAAATTTTCTATAGAAGCATTTAAGGTAGTTTTTTAATTGCAAACTGAAGGCGGCGGGGTAACCTATTTTTCTTGATGGGTTTTCATCACTTGCATACTCGAATCCCGGCTGCTTTAACTCTATGTCTGATCGTTGCGATGCACATTCTAAGCGAATTATTTAATTCTTTAGATGACTTTAGCCAAATACTATATATTGAATGGTGTTAATTACAAATAAACCTATAATCTAAAAGAAAATTCATGTAATACTTGTTTGAGGGGTTTTTGTGTGCTGAGAAATCAGTTTTGTTTTCCAGAATACAAAAGAAATAAATAGAATGGATGCTATCATTTTATTTATTTCATATAATACCCAAAGCCTACAAGGCCAATACATTAATATTATATAAGTAGCAGACGCAAAAAAAGAAAAATATTTAAAAAAAACAGAAATGAACACTTCTCTAAATCAAAAACATTCAGATTCTTTACGTTATTGAATTGCTAATTTGGACTATTCCCTTCAAGGAATGTAGTGCAAAAGTTAGCATGCTCGCTTTGCATACAATAGTCTTTTTTTAATGCTGTAGTTTGATACTATAACGAAAAGAGGATTTTTTGTACATTTCACCATGCAAACTCGACATTCGAAAAATAGACCTCCCGCTGGACTGAACAATTGTTCGCTGGCGGTGGAGTTCTTAAATATTTTATTGCCGCTATTTTTAAATGTTGAAATTCTCCCAAATGTTTTACCATTGCATGGCATATTAGGATCCGTAATACATGAACCCATTTTATACTCTAATACTGTTTTTGTTCTTTACTCTTCTCGATTTAATTGGGCATGAAGTCATGTTTTCCCATATGGCGGACTTTGAACTTTTTGTTTTAGTTGTTCTGGAACAAATACCATATGAAATAAATTATTAAAAAAGTTTCGTTTAATCGACTTTTCGACGACGAATGCCGATTCGTGGCCCAATATCGATTTATGGTAAAAGCCAAAGCTGATTCAGCCAAACACTAAAAGATTTTTCAACAGTGGATTATCCACTCCCAGTAATGCTGGTGACATAGATAACAAAGGGGTAATTGCAAATTCTCTTTAAGATTCGTTTTTACAATTTTCCTACATTCAAAAGTTTATATTTGCACAAAAAATTGTGACTTAAATCGCGAAAATACAAAATTTAATTTTGAGGAAATTTTCTTTTTACAAAAAATTCAAAACAAAATGTCAAAGAATTAATTTGAGGTTCCGTAACATTTTCGATGCGGAGTTAGGTGGGTGGGTTCACAGAGAGAAGTTCAACACTTGTGGTATCACAATGTAATGAATTGTCTAAGTGATCCTAAAAAATAAGTGGCTACCGCAATACCAAACCTAATGTATGTGGGAATTTTGTACTTGAAACTTTGTTTTCTAAACGTGAAATACGAAGGGAAAGCCTTTGATTTAGCAGTCTTAACGGTCGAGTCAAAAATTATTGTTTATTATTAAAACAATTTTTTGGAAAACATTGAAGTTCTAATTTTTATTCTTTGAAAATTTAAATTAGCCATTCAAAGTTGTCTCATTATCTTACGTATACGAGGGTGGTTCGGAAACTTCTTAGCCTATCAATGAAAGAGAATAGTTAGTTTTTCAAAAATATTTTTATTTTTCAATATAATCTCCTGAAACTTTAATACACTTAGTCCAACGCTTTTCTAGCAATTCTATCCCTTGATTAAAATAGTTTTCCTCAAGGTCATCAAAATAGTGGTTTACAACTGTAATTGCATCTTCATTTGAGGTAATACGCTTGCCAGCAAGGTTTTTTTAGATTTGGGAACAAGTAAAAGTCACTGGGAGCTAAATCAGGAGAATAAGGTCGGTGGTCAATCAACTCGTACTTTAATTCGTTGATTTTAGCCATTGTTAAAACACTTGTGCGCTGGTGCGTTGTCTTGATGAAAAATTATTTTTTTGTGTTGTAAGCAAGGACGTTTTTCTCGAATTTGTACATTTAATTGATTCAAAAGGTTGCAATAGTACTCTGAATTTATTGTTTTACCCTTTTGCAGATAACAGGTTGGCTGAAAAGTCCCCGGTCTAACAAAGAAAAACACATTTTTTTTGTCAAAATTCGTTTTTATTATTCAACATAGTTCCCTTCAAGAGCGATGCAATGATTATAACGACCTTCCAATTTTTTGATACCATTTTGGTAGTACTCCTTCAGTTTTGCCTCAAAATAGGCCTCAGTTTCGGCGATTTTTATCCCTTCGAGCATCCTTTTGAGGTCTGAGAACAAGAAAAAGTCGCTGGGGTGCCAAATCTGGAGAATACGGTGGGTTGGGAAGCAATTCGAAGCCCAATTCATGAGTTTTTGCCATCGTTCTCAATGACTTGTGGCACGGTGCGTTGTCTTGGTGGAACAACACTTTTTTGCCGCGATTTCGACCTTCAAACGCTCCAATAACGCCATATAATAGTCACTGTTGATGGTTTTTCCCTTCTCAAGATAATCGATAAAAATTATTCCATGCGCATCCCAAAAAACCGAGGCCATTACTTTGCCAGCGGACTTTTGAGTCTTTCCACGCTTCGGAGACGGTTCACCGGTCGCTGTCCACTAAGCCGACTGTCGATTGGACTCAGGAGTGTAGTGATGGAGCCATGTTTCATCCATTATCACACATCGACGGAAAAACTCGGGTGTATTACGAGTTAACAGCTGCAATCACCGCTCAGAATCATCAACACGTTGTTGTTTTTGGTCAAATGTGAGCTCGAGCGGCACCCATTTTGCGCAGAGCTTCCGCATATCCAAATATTGATGAATGATATGACCAACACGTTCCTTTGATATCTTTAAGGCCTCTGCTATCTCGATCAACTTCATTTTACGGTCATTCAAAATTATTTTGTGGATTTTTTTATGATGTTTTCGTCGGTAACCAGAGTCCGGAAACTCATTATCAAGCCAAGTTTTTGCTTCCACCGTATTTTTTTCCCTTCAGAAAACAGTATTTTATCAAAACACGAAATTCCTTTTTTTCCATTTTTTCACAATAACAAAAGTTGCTTCACAAAAGACGCTCTATCTCACAAACTAATTGACTTACAGACGACAAATTTTGACACGAATCATTTGAAGGTTGGTACTATATAAAAATAATATGCATTTAATACTAGCGACGCCATCTATGTGTCAGACCGGGGACTTATCAGCCAACCTGTTAATCAATCAATAAAACACCTTTGAAGTCCCAAAAAAAGCCGTTGCCATAACCTTACCAGCCGATTGAATGGTTTTTGTCTTTTTTGGGGCACTTCCTCCAGCTTCAGTCCATTGTTTGGATTGTTCTTTTGTGTCTGGAGTATAGTGGTGGATCCATGTCTCATCAACAGTTATGAAACGACGCTTAAAATGCATTTTATTTTGCTTAAAACGATCCGAACAAGCTTGAGAAATTTTCATTCTTATGCGTTTTTGATCGACTGTTAACAAATGCGGCACCCATCTTGCAGAAAGCTTTTTCATCTGTAGTTCTTCATGCAAAATTAAATTGACTCGATCATTTCAGATGCCCATGATAGCAATTTCACGCACTTTAATTCGTCGATCATTTAATACCATATCCATATCATTCACTTTGGCTTTCTGTTGTTGTTGCTGTTTTTGGACGTCCACTACGTGGTTCATCTTCAATGCTTGTACGACCACGTTTAAATTCAGCAATCCAAGTTTTTACTGTTGCATATGAAGGAGCACTTTCACCTAACACATTCACCATATCATTATGAATTTCTTGTCCCGATAAACCTTGTTTATGTAAATATTCAATGACTGCACGCATTTCTAATTTTTCCATTGTAAAAAATTGCGGATGCGTTCACCTGTTTCTATATGAAGAGTTGCCAGATCGAAACAAAATTTAACATGTGTTCGTAACAGAGATGGAAGTTTCCAAAACACTTAACTTTTTTCTGTTTATACCGCACTTTTTGTGCTAGGCTAAGAAGTTCCCGAACTGCCCTCGTATTCCACCTCTATAGAAAAATAAATCACTACAGATTTGAATATGCTATGCGCTATTTTCTTTCAAGGCTGATGGAAGAAGGGCGTTTAAATTTTCGATAGCTCAATTATATTGATTTCGGTTAAGATAGATATGATGAATGGGATTGCCTCTAGAACTACGCATTTTTTCTCATTGTAATAACGCATTTCGTCTCAAACTCATGGAATAAATGGCTAGTGCTACCTAAACTGTAAGGTTCTTGGACGATTTACATCTCATCTATTGCATACACACTTGGTAAATTCTATGTAACTCGTATGTATTTTTAAGTTATTGATTTTATGTTGACTTGCACTGTATATGGGACCAATTTCCACTTATTTCATCGCTATTTTAATAGTCACTACTACTCTTGCGGCTGGGGAGCCAATTAAATTAGTTTCTTCTTAGTTTAAGGTATTAATTTGTTTACATTATATCGGTGGCTCAGTATTTTTGTTATGATGTAATATATTTTTATAGACCTCTATTGGCTTTGTATTACAGAATTTTTGAATAAATAAATAAATTGGGTTTTCAGTTTCTTATGGTCGGTCTACCGTATGATGATTGACAGTAACAGGTACAGTTAAAAGTTTATGTTAAGCTCTCCAGACGACAAATCTTCAACTATTACATCGATTGATTCCATATAGTTCCTCATTTAGCGATAAGTTAGTTTATACGTTATAAGCAGATGTTGCCTTTTTGGTTTAATGTTTATTATGTTAAATACTCATAACGGCTCGGCTTCGGCGAGTTGAGTCAACAACTCTTGGTTTTGGTATGGGAGTGCGTGAGTTTTTTTTTTTGCCAAAAGTTCAACAAATATTTTTCCACCATCACCACAGTATTGAACCGATTCAACGCTGTCAAAATTTTTCAATATTATAAACAAAGAATTACGTGTTATTGTCCACAGTAGTATACATACATCTCATTTCTATTTGAGAGTATGCAATTTTTTAAAAATCTAAAACCAAACGACAAGTTGTTTAAAACTTTCTTTCATAGTCGATTTATTTGTAAGTTTAGATGTACGGTTATTGTAATACGATTTACTTGCAATAACGATCGGCTTTCATTTTACTGCGTCTGTCCAATAAAGCTTCATGTAATGCACCTTTTTCCTTAGCCTGTTCCAGTTCTTTTATATCATTCTTGTTTATACGCAATTTTTTGTCTTGGAACTTTTGGAATTTTTTACTGAAAAGAGAAGAAACGATTAACTCAATGGGGATTCAGAAAATACTTGATATGCTGATATGCCCCTTATCGACCTGAATAATTTTATTTAAGCTATTGAAGGAAATCGTATGAAAATTATCCCTTGCTCATGAAGTAATAGTAGGCGATCAGATTTTATGATGGCTGATTATGGACCCTAATATGACCACTTTATAAATTCTACATTGGTCACAGAGCTAAGCGCCCAATATATTGGGATTGGGGGTTAAGTTTTGTAGTAAACAAATCTAGTAATTTCAGTGTAACCTACATCTTTGTTATATTCTATAGATTTACTCCCATATGCATAATAATTTACTGACAGTTTATCGAATGAATTTGTATGGTAATAAATGTATATAATCTCTCTGTATAATTTCTGACCAAATATAAATACCCATCGAAAAAAGTAGTATATACCCAAAAACGACTAAAGAAAATGATTGAAAAAAAAAACAATAAACTACCAAACCACAAAATCTTATTTATCAAAATTTTATTTCTATAGAAAATTCTCTCAAAATTTTATTTCTATAGAAAATTCTCAAAATTTTATTTCTATAGAAAACTTTCTCAAAATGTTATTTCTATACAAAATTCTCTCAAAATTTTATTTCTGTAGAAAATTTTCTCAAAATTTTATTTCTATAGAAAATTTGCTCAAAATGTTATTTCACTATATAAAATTTTCTCAAGCATGTATTTATTTTTATAAGTATCTCAGAAATATTTTGCAAAATCTACCAAAAAATCAAGATTTCTACCAATCTACTAAACTTAAAAAAATCTACCATTTATGGTAGAATTCTACCAATTGTGGCAACCGTTCTCTGCAATCAGTCCTACATAAAGGAGTTGACACCAGTGGCACTCAAGAAGATTAACAAGTTGGATTAGATTTATACCATCAATACTTACACATAATTCTTTTCAACTTCGTACAAATCACCTTGCTCCTCTTGAGGTTCCTCTTCTACAACTGTTTCACGGGGATTGTTACATCTTATAACGCAAATTTCTAAATTCGTAACTTTTTTGCGCAAAGCAACGCATGCATCATCCTCAGGATCTATGGACATGAAGAAGCCTAAATCTGATAGCAAAGCCATTTTGCCATCCTGAAAGATAGGTTCCCATTGCTCTAAACTACCGACAGCCTCGGAACGTCCAGTTATCATGCCATCTTTTTCAATTTTTAAATATTTTCCATAACCGGATTTGAAAGACACTTTGTTGTCATTAATTGGAAATGCGGTAAATATTTCTTCTGGATCCGGTGCCTCACCGTCGCGGTGTGGTGCTCCAAGCGTAAATAATCCATTATCTAGAGCTTTAACATATGACCCATCTCCAAATTCAATAGCTACCGGTCCGGTTATTTCTGATGTTAATTTCGCCTGCCACCAACCACCATGTTTTAATGCGTCAGCATCCACTTCACTCTTTCGCTTTTTATGCTTGTCGTCTCTGTGTTCCTTTTCTTTTTTCCTCTTTTTGCTTTTTCTAAAAATATTTCGTTTGTTTTATTATTAGCATTTGGTTCATTTAAAAACTTACTTGTGTTTTTCTCCTTTCAATACCAATTTTCCAATTTTAACTTTGTCATATTCCGACATATTTTCAACTTTGTTTATATTTTCACTTTCTCAAACAGTGTTGCCAGTTTCGTATTTAAAGAGGATGTTAGCAATTTTTAGATCATCCCGTCTGTGACGAAAAGTTGCTAAATGTTTACAGGTACAAACATCTTATGTACCGTTCAGACTAAAAGTTTATCCGGAAGACAGTGGTCGTGTCGAACATAACCCATATTTCGGCCACATTATAAGTTAAGTCCGAAGGCATAATCGATACTGCTGAATGTTTATGGTATCGATAACATATTTACCGATTATTTAATCATCAACGAATTATATCGATTGGACACACTGTAAGATCCTTTACAAAAACTGACATTCCATTTGGAAAAACTTATAATCTGTAAGACGCATGAAACGCAAACATGTACCGGGCAGACTAAGTTTAATCGGACGAAATGTTTATGTTTGTAAAAAATTTTACAATGTGGACAAACAAATTGTCGGCGATAAATATATAATCGATAAATGATGATCACATTAACAAGTTGCAGTATGTATTATGCCTTCAAGGAATTCTTATAGTGTGGCCAATATCTGGGATATGGCTCGCAAAGTTCTTATAGCCTACAATTCATAGTTATTGGCCACATTTTTAGATTCTTTACAAACACGAACATTTCGTCCGGATAAACATATAGTCGGAACGGCTCATAAGGTGAGTACTAGTTTCGAAATTTCCATAATGGTATATTCCAGATAATCATATCTGAACGGCGCATAAGGTGAGTACTGCGTCCTCCAGACTATAAGTTTTTGCGGATGGAATGTCTGTGTTTGTAAAGAATCTAACAATGTGTACAATCGATACGAATAGTCGACGATGACTAATCGGTAAATGTGTTATCGATCCCATAAACATGCAGCAGTATCGATTATGACTTCAGACTTATCTTATAATGTGGCCTATATATGGGATATGTTCGACACGACCACTGTCGTCCGGATAAACTTATGGTCTCCACGGTGCATACTTGTATCGGAATTTCCACCAAAAGTATAATGCGAAACACTCATTCTACGTTCACATTATGCTCCAAATCCCGTTATTAGAAATCACGCATTTGTGTGGAAAACGATTTACAAATCTCAAAAAAGCATAGTGTGAACATAATACATTACTTGAATATTTCAACAAATTGTACAATAAATGATGGGAGCCACCGTGGTGCAATGGTTAGCATGCCCGCCTTGCATACACAAGGTCGTGGGTTCGATTCCTGCTACGACCGAACACCAAAAAGTTTTTCAGCGGTGGATTATCCTACCTCAGTAATGGTGGTGACATTTCTGAGGGTTTCGAAGCTTCTCTAAGTGGTTTCACTGGAATGTGGAACACCGTTCGGACTCGGCTATAAAAAGGAGGTCCCTTGTCATTGAGCTTAACATGGAATCGGGCAGCACTCAATGATAAGAGAGAAGTTCACCACTGTGGTATCACAATGGACTGAATAGTCTAATGCGCTTTACAGACTATCAGTTATTCCGGACGGAATGTCGGTGTTTGTAAAGAATCTTACAGTGTGTCGGAACGATACGACTTGTCGGCGATGACTAAATAATCGGTAAATGTGTTATCGATCCCCTAAACATGCAGCAGTATCGATTATGCCTTCGGACTTAACTTATAATGTGCACAATATATGGGATATGTTCGACACGAGCACTGTCGTCCGGAATAACTGATAGTCTGTAAAGCGCATAAGTGAGCCTGATACATCGGGCTGCCACATAACCTAACCTAACCTACAATAAATGATCTGGTGTAAAGGTTCTTATACATGGACAGAAAATACCGATAATTTAGTCACCTCGATTTAAAAATAAATTCCATGGTTTTAAAATCGATTATAGATTAAAATCGAATTCCTCGATTTCTCAAACAAATAGAAATAAAATTAACTTAATCCATCGAACGGCCAGACCATAGAATTGCCGAGAAAAATGGTATGATATTCAAAAAATTGTGAAGTTTTTAACTGGAAATGCATAGACAAGAATAATAAATTCCAAAAAACCTTCACAACACACGGAATACCAAAGCACAAAATTAATGGCTGTCAACTGGCTATGTAACAAAATTTCAAAGCAAGCAAGAGTTTTTGACCTGGGGTCTTGAAAACATATACTAAAACATTGTTGTAGTACTACACGTCTTTACTTTTGTTTTAAAATAGATTATCGGTGGATGAGAAATCAATGGTGAAACGGAATTCCCAAAACTTTTTTCCATTTACCCAAACAATCAAATGTATAATTCAATATGTAAACTGTGTTTCTTTGCAGAATAAATTAAAGACGGCACAAAAGGATAAAGTGAAAAAATTCATTTCACTAACACAAACGGGTGAACAAACTGCGATATATTGTTTGCAACAAAATGATTGGAAACTAGACTTGGCCAGCGACAATTATTTTCAAAATCCCGAATACTACTATCGAGAATTGAATGTGAAGAAGATTGACTCGCTCTTCTCACGATACCGAGATCCAAATGATAGTCAAAAAATAAGCTCCGAAGGCGTAATTCGTTTTCTTGATGATTTGGAATTGAGTCCAGATTCAAAATTGGTCCTAATTATAGCATGGAAATTTCATGCTGAAGTTCAATGTGAATTTACCCGCGAGGAATTTGTAAATGGGTAAGTAAGAAGAATATTCCTAAAGGCTTTTCGAGTGTCAATAATTTATCCCGATGTTGTTGATCAGGATGAGCGAGTTGGGTGTCGACAGTGTGGATAAACTAAAAGCTAAATTGCCAATGCTCGAAATGGAGTTGAATGATCTGAGCAAATTCAAAGATTTTTATCAGTTTACATTCAATTATGCTAAAGATCCAGGCCAAAAGGGCATCGACTTGGATATGGCTATAGCATATTGGACTATAGTGTTGAGCGGGCGCTTTAAATTTTTGGAATTGTGGTGCAAATTTTTAAAGGTGAGTAGTAAATTAAAAAAAAGCAAACAAATAAGGAAAGCCTAAAGTCGGACGGGGCCGACTATATTATACCCTGCACCACTTTGTAGATCCACATTTTCGATACCATAATCCATCAAATGTGTTGGGTGCTATATATAAAAAGTTTATGTTCCATAAACATATATTTAAACCTGAATCGATCTGGACAAAATGTTAGTAAAAAATATGGGAAACATTTAAATCTGAAGCAATTTTTAGGCAACTTTACAAAAGTGTATTTATGATTTATCGCTCGATATATATTTATTAGAAGCATAGGAAAATTGGAGTCATTTTACAAGTGTTCGACTTATCAGGGACGTTTTTACAAGAAAAAGAATCTTGGCCAAAGAATCTTGGCCACACACACACACACATATATATATATATATATATAAATAAATAAAAAAAAATATATATATATATATATATATATATATATATATATATATATATATATATATATATATATATATATATATATATATATATATATATATATATATATATATATATATATATATATATATATATATATATATATATATATATATATATATAGATATATATATATATATATATATAGATATATATATATAAATGTGAACCGATTTCAACCAAGATCAATAGGATTCTATTCTGACCCAAAACACATACTTGTGCCACATTTGAAGTCGATTGGACTTAAATTGCGACTTAGACATTGATCACAAAAATGTGTCCACAGACAGACGGACATGGCTACATCGACTCCGGGGGCAGCCCTGAGCAATATTGCCAAAGACACCATATGTCTAACTCGTCTCCTTCTGGGTGTTGGAAACATATGCACTAACTTATAATACCCTGTTCCGCAGTGTGGCGCAGGTTATAAAAAGTTATTCTACATATTATTACAAGTTTCATAAGAGCTTATGTATTATGGAATAGAAAATGCCATATTCCAACGACACAAGCCTTCACTTTACATATGTGGTCGGCTAACTTGAATTCCCATAGCCTTTAGATCTGGTGGGGGAGATGATTAGGCCTGAATATAGTAGACTTTTCTATTTATGCTAAATATATTCTCTGTGTAAGCGGCAATAATACCTTGTGCGCTATGTCCTATATTTTATTAGCGTATCCCGGGCTGCTTCGGTGCGCCTTCCGAAACATATTTCTAGGAAAACTTTGTGTTAACTTAGTCAAACATATTCTTCTAGTTGAAAACAAATTCGAAAAGATTTGAATTCTTTCAAACAAATCTCTTTACTATTATTGCTTTATGCGTATATATACAGAAATATGGAGGATATGCAGATGTAAAACGGTCCGTCTTAACAAACGTCGGGGAGAGGCTCTTCCCTTTCCATCGTTTTTTTTTAATTATGTTCTGTATTCAAGTAGTTGAACAATCTTCTACATTTCCTTGAATTGTAAGTGTGGTTTGTCAAGGACAGGTATTCTTCTCCTCAACATACCGGAAAATTAAGCATTATATTACAACAACATACAAAAAATCACTGTTTCCGGAAAAAGCAGAAGTACTTAAGAATTTTACCATATTAACATTTTTTAAAATGTTGGACATGAAGAACATGCCTTTCTCGAACATATACCGGAAAATAATGCCTGCCAATTTCATGTAAATTTAAGTTTTTTACATACAAAAGTCCGGCAGAAGCCTGTGCAAAATCATAAAATTATGCACCGAGTTCCCATTTACGGACATCCCTCTACTTTCAATTTTCAAAAAATCGGATAAAAGTGAAACCCCCATTCCCACATTCGTTCCACCCCGACCAGATATCGGAAAGTCACGTATATATTAATATCACAATACTCTCAACGGTCCCTATAAAATCCAAGTAAATCGACAAAGTTTATTTCACTATTACCCTTCCCCAACCAGATATTGAAAAATCATGTACCCTGTACTAATTTAATCACCTCCTCCCATGTTCCCTGTAAATTTGAAGTAGATCGGAGAAGGTATAATTTTGCTCTCTATTTAAGGGATGTGTCTTTCGCCTATAAAATATCGACAAACACCGAAGTGGATAGCACCCTTAACCTTCCCTGAAACTTCCAAGAAAATCTGGAAACTTTCCTTCAAGTGTGGGACAAGCAGAAGTTTTCCTCCCCGTCCAAATACCCAAACAATACTTACACCATATTGATTTCATAACCTTCCGCCTTTTGTAAATTTCAAGAAATCTTGAGAATTGTAGTTTTTTCAGTTTTAGAGCAGGTTCTCAAATTTTCACAAAATCAGGGCAAGGGGCGGCCCTCTTCCCGTCCAAATATCACAATATCAGTCCTCTGTAAATTTCAAGTAAAGTTTAATTATTTCTCTGTATATACTTAAGGAGAAGAGGATGTCTCCCGATGCCCTTTTATTTTTCCCCGATCAAATATTAAAAAATCAGGAACCTGACATAAATTTCATAACCTCAACCAGAAAAATTTCAATCGGAGAAGTTTAGTTTCGTTTTAACTGTACTTTAAAAAAAGTCGGGCAAAGGAGAGGTCCCTCTCCACGGCTAAATATCGAAAAATAAAGTAGCTGTTCTTTGTCTAGTCGCCCCTGAAAATTTCAAGCAAATCTGATAATTTTGTTCTATTTTTCAAAAAGTCGAGCTAGATCTTTGTCTAGCTACCAACCCCAACCTTCAATGAAAATTTTAAGCAAATCGATCAACTTTGGTCCAATTTGATACGATCTCTGGAAGATTGGAGGTACTTCTTGGCAATTTGAACTGTGAGATGCTTGCCACTGGGTACACAAAAGACAAAAATCGACTTTTGTATCTCTTGTCAAAAATGTCAAAGTCGACTTATTGTTATCTTCAAACTCAACTAAAAAAGAGAAAAATATTTCCATTTCAATAATCGCAAAAATCTATAGGTGACTTTTTCAAAATCTTTAAAAGTCGAAAGGCCAACTTTTCCAAATTTGAAAAATGTTGACTTTTGCAAAGATCAAATTTTGAACAGTTCGGACAATCGAAAAATTAACATACTGCTGTAACGTTCTCTGATTACGATTATGCTTTATTACGAGATTACATTGTTTTTCTTTTTTGCAGGAAAAGCACAAACGTTCTATACCAAAGGATACATGGAATTTATTACTCGATTTTGCCACGCATATCGATGACAATATGAGCAACTATGATTCTGAAGGAGCTTGGCCTGTGTTAATTGATGATTTTGTCGAATGGTGCCAAGAAAATGGTCAGCTCTTACGTTACCTGCAAACAAATCCATCCCTTACATCGACCACATCTCAACAACAACAACAACAGAGTCAGCAAAAGAATATATCGAATAGCTTTCAAACGTCAGCGCATAGTATGAACTATGGCTAACGTTTGTTTGTCTTTGAGAGACCTAAATTGCCGTATTGAAACCTAAAACTCATATTTTAAATTATTTTTAATATCAAAGGAAATAATGTATTTTTTGATTTTATTTCTTCTATAAACTTACACATATGTCGTACCAATTTGATAATATAACGAACACAAAGAAAAAGAAAAACCCAAAAGGCAAGAGGCAGAGGAACGAGAAAGATGTGAAACCAACCAACTCCCCCCATATAAGAAATAACATCAATACTACTTATAATAAATTGTAATAATGTAACGTAACCTAATGAAATTAAAATAATTAAAATATGTATTTAGTAAAAAAAACAACTACAACAACAACAACGTGTCATTGGATGCGTTTTAAAAGAAACTATATTTAATATGAAGCAAAAAGATTTAAAAAAAAATATATATCTAATTTCTTTCAATTATTCTCTATCTCCACCTTAGAATTTTGGGAATTTTGATTTTTATTTTTGGCATTTGTCCATCCGCTATTATAATTGTTGGTATTACCTTTTATACTCTTTTCTCATATTACTGTTATGTTTTATGAGTTTCTTGGCGAAACTCTGTACCACCTCCTAATGTTTTAAGAGTTCTAGATTTAGTAAATGATAGATTTTTGCTTTCTTGTATGTGTACAAAATAAAAAAATGATAGTTTTTAAAAAGTAAATAATCTTAAACAATCATTAGTTTTTTGCTCTTGCATTTGAAGTACAGTGTAGCTGACTTGAAGTCCTACCAAATATAGAAATAACAGCTACGTCTCAGTTTATTTCAAAAAAGTTACACGTAGTCGCATTCCATCGTATTAGAGGTTGACAAAACGCAATGGGCTATATAGCTTGCCAAAGTTTTATTTCGAGATATTTATGAGTCTCAACATTAAGTTGGAAACACTCGCAAATGATATCTAAGTATTTTTATATATCTATTTTGAAACAATTAAATGTAAAGAAAAGTTCATTACATTTGAAATGACCTTATCGCTACAAAATCCTAGTGAGAGAAAGTTAGGTTAGGTATACGGGAGCCACCGTGGTGCAATGGTTAGCATGCCCGCCTTGTATACACAAGATCGTGGGTCCGAACCCAGCTCGACCAAAACACAAAAAAGTTTTTCAGCGGTGGATTATCCCACCCCCAGTAATGCTGGTGACATTTCTGAGTGTTTCAAAGCTTCTCTAAGTGATTTCATAGCAATGTGTAACGCTGTTCGGACTCGGCTGTAAAAAGAAGGTCCCTTGTCATTGAGCTTAACATAGAATCGGACAGCACTCAGTAAGAAGAGAGATTACCACTGTGGTATCACAATGGACTGAATAGTCTAAGTGAGCCTGAAATATCGAACTGTCTCTATACCTAACCTAGATTTTGTACTGTTTGGTAGATTTGTAGAATTCTTGATGTTTTGGTATATTTAGCAATATATTCCTCTCAAATAATTTCCTATAGAAATTATATTTTGACAAAATTTTCTATTGAAATAAAATTTTGACAAAATTTTCTATAGTAATAAAATTTTGACAAAATTTTCTATAGAAATAAAATTCTGCAAAAATTTTCTATAGAAATAAAATTTTGACAAAAAATTTCTATAAAAATATTATTTTGACAAAATTTTCTATAGAAATAAAATTCTGCAAAAATTTTCTATAGAAATAAAATTTTGACAAAAATTTTCTATAGAAATAAAATTTTGCAAAAATTTTCTATAGAAATGAAATTTTAAAAATTGCGATGAAATCACTTAGAGATGCTATGAAACATTTAAAATTGTCACCAGCGTTATGCGCTTTACAGACTATCAGTTATTCCGGACGGAATGTCGGTGTTTGTAAACGGATCGATACGACTTGTCGGCGATGACTAAATAATCGGTAAATGTGTTATCGATCCCATAAACATGCAGCAGTATCGATTATGCCTTCGGACTTAACTTATAATGTGCACAATATGTGGGATATGTTCGACACGAGCACTATCGTCCGGAATAACTGATAGTCTGTAAAGCGCATTACTGAGAGGGGATAATCCATCGACGAATTTTTTGTTTTTGGTGGCATAACAAATATATTCAAATCGCTTTAAAAAAACCAATTCAAATCAATAAGTGTTTGATAATTAGGAGGTTTTTAAAATTAAAGGTTCCGGGTAAAAGTCCAATGTGAAACGTTTGAAATGCCACGCACATGTTATTACGTCTATAAGTCCCATGTGAAATGTTTGAAATGCCCTATATGTGTCACAACAAGTTGACATCATTGGCTTATTGCTAAAGTAGGATAGGTATACAAAAATTAATTCATTGTAGATCCTTATTGACTGTAATAAACGAGATGCATATATTTTATAGATGGTCTTTTCAACGAGTGTCGAGTAGAAAAAAAAAAAACATCTGGCATATTTATTCGCTGATATTGTTGGTGTTTTTGTTACATTTGAATTTTCCGAAAACGGTTGTTTATGCTTGTTTTTGTTGCCTATTTTCGCAGGCATTTTGCACTCCTTTTAACATACAAGAGAGATCGCGCGTTGTTGATCGTTGTGTTCTAGTTATTCGTTGAAGTCTTGGGTGGAGAAGCTGTGAGCTGCTGCTTTTTTTGTTCTTCCAAAGGACAAAACCTTCTTTGAAACAAACAAATAAGAATTTGTAAAGGTCTCAAAGAAGAAGCGGAATTTTCGATTTGGTTAATTTTCATTATTAGTTTGTGGAGTTTTTTTTTATTTGTTATTCCTTGTTTCACGTGTTGTATTCGATATATTTTTGACATTTGATTTTAAATCAACTCACTGGTAGTGTGGCGGTAAAATAGTAGCTCTATTAGTTTTTTGGAAAAATAACAATTCCAGTTCAATTGTCGACTTCCTCGGCTGTTATTACATTAGAAAAGTTTGTTCCTGCTTCAATATGGCTGGAAAAGTCGATGATAAGTCCTCTGATATACCAGAGAGACTTTATGACTCCACCAACAACAAGACTTACAAGAGAATGCGATTTTTCGGAAAGGTAAGTGTACTTGGAATCATTTCATTGGTAGTTTTATTCAAAAATAGTTAATGTGAAGTGAAGATCGATGGTATTTCTCTATTTAAAAGATTATTTTGTTAAAGCTTTCCTGTTGTAATTTGGAAAGAATTGACATTTATATGCAGGGATGTTAAAACGATGCCAAGCAGCGGTTTGTTGTTGTTGTAGCCATTCAAAAAAAGTATGCGTTCCCCGGTTGTACATATATGATCAATGTATGCATTGGGTCTTGGAGTCACTTTTAGACAGCCTATCGCCAAGATTCTTAATCGACACAGTTGCCCAATTTGTCCAAAGCCTGTATTTCTAATTATGGTCAAGTTCTTCCGATAATTCCTTATGACACATGAAATTGTATTGCGGTGTATTCTATTTTATAACTACATTTAAAGGAAATAAAAATGTACTATTGAGCTTTGGATCCCCATCAAATTAAAAAAAAAAAATCCAAAAGATTTTAGTTTTATTTTGTTTTTACAGAATAAAATTAATTAATATCCACCTTAACCACCCAATAGGCTCGTATTCAAATAACTTTTCAATTGTAGGATTATGAAACTGTGTAGCCAGTATTATATTTGATAAGATTCACTACTTTGTGTATGTTGGAGTATGGATCGCGTAGCTCGTGTTTCGTCAAAGCATAATGATCCTTATATATTATATATGGAACTAATGTATAAACATAACCACATACGCTTTCTCAAATACCAATGGATTATAGCCATACAATATAAAAGGATATATCAGCAAATAGAGTTATTTTAGTCTTTCGCTGTATGACTCTACTTTAAAATTTCTATGGTGGATTCGAGGTATAAAATATCCCAATTTACCATCGTCTAAATTAAAAAGGGTACTAACCGCTCGTTATATCCATTCTTTGATGGAATTATTAGCGTTCATGATATCAACAGCAATTCCCTTCATGCTTGCATCTTTTATAATTTTCTCCAGCATAAGGACATTGACTTAGGTTAGGTTGTAACAGTTGGTAGAATTCTAACGAAAATTGTAGATTTTTTTCTGTTTGGTAGATTGGTAGAATTCTTGTTGTTTTGGTAGATTTTACAAAATATACATATCCAACTAAGAGGTAATTTTCCATTAAAATAGAATATTGACATATATTTCCATAAAATAAAAATTTGTACAAAATTTTCTATAGGAAAAAAAATTTGACAAAATTTTCTATAGGAAAAAAAATTTTGACAAAATTTTCTATAAAAATAAAATTTTGAAAAAATTTTGTATAGAAATAAAATTTGTACAAAATTTTCTATAGAAATAAATTTTTCTATAGAAATACAATTTTGACAAAATTTTCTATAGAAATAAAATTTTGATAAAATTTTCTATAGAAATAAAATTTTGAAAAAAAATTTCTATAGAGGACCCTGTTCGAATTCGAAACATTTTACTATGGTGAGATATCAATTAACTAGGGTGATATATCAATTGCTAGTTTTCTTTACTCATTTCTTGAGATAATCAAAACAAGCCAAGCCGTCTGATGTCGTAAATGTCAAGAATTTTCAATAAATGGCAAATTAATAGCCCCTGGGCCAGAAATGAAATTTTGACAAAATTTTCCATAGAAATGGACCATAATTTCACATATTTTTTTATTTCTTTATTGTTGTAGGCTGGGGAGCCAAGGTCTTGTCTTCTTTTCTTCTTTTTTTTTCTTAATTAAAAAAAAAAAAATTAATTCATATATATATATTTCTAATATTTTTATTATATATTTATTTATTAGCTTAATTGTTATTAAATTCTTTTAGATTTTTTTTTAATATTTTTTCTTAATAAACCTGTTATTGTAGTTTATTACCGCATAAATCTGTAATATATTGTTAATTAGGCCAGGTTTGGCTTTGTGTATATTACTTTGGAGAATAATAAATGAAATGAAAATGAAATGAAATTTTGACAAATTTTTCTATAGAAATGAAATTTTGACAAAATTTTCTATAGAAATGCAATTTTAGCAAAATTTTCTATAGAAATAAAATATTGACAAAATTTTTTACAGAAATAAAATTTTGCAAAAATTTTCTATAGAAATAAAATTTTGGGAAATTTTCTATAGAAATAAAATTTTGGTGAAATCACTTAGAGTTTGCTACGAAATCACTTTGAGATTCTATGACACATTTAAAATTGTCACCAGCGTTACTAAGAGCGGAAAATCCATCGCTGAAAATTTTTTGGTGTTCACTGGAAATTAGGATTGAACCCATGACCAGTTGACTCCCAGCATAAAAATATATTCAAATCGCATTAAAAAAATCAATTCAAATCAGTGTTTGATAATTAGAAGGATATTAAAATTAAAGGTTCCGGGTATAGGTTAGGTTAGGTTATGTGGCAGCCCGATGTATCAGGCTCACTTAGACTATTCAGTCCATTGTGATACCACAGTGGTGAACTTCTCTCTTATCACTGAGTGTTGCCCGATTCCATGTTAAGCTCAATGACAAGGGACCTCCTTTTTATAGCCGAGTCCGAACGGCGTTCCACATTCCAGTGAAACCACTTAGAGAAGCTTTGAAACCCTCAGAAATGTCACCAGCATTACTGAGGTGGGATAATCCACCGCTGAAAAACTTTTTGGTGTTCGGTCGTAGCAGGAATTGAACCCACGACCTTGTGTATGCAAGGCGGGCATGCTAACCATTGCACCACTTTGGCTCCGGGTATAAGGCTCAGCGAAAAAATTCAATAAACCTTTGACTTAAACACAAAGCTCCAAAAAATTACATTAAGGATAAAATTAACATATGAAATTGAATTTAGAAATACGCAAGGACACTTAATAATATGTATAATTGTTTTTAGGGAGGATTTGCAAAGTGCTATGAAATTATTGATGTCGTTACAAACGATGTGTACGCTGGAAAAATAGTTTCGAAGAAACTAATGATGAAGCACAATCAGAAGGAGAAAATGACCCAAGAGATCACTATACACCGAAGTCTCAATCACACAAATATAGTCAAGTTCCATGGATTTTTCGAAGATAGTTTCAATATTTATATAGTTTTGGAATTGTGTAAGAAGAGAGTAAGTTCAAGCACAACAACCCACTTATTGTTTTGTAAGAAATTTCATTTAAAATTTTAAAATTTTGTAGTCCATGATGGAATTGCACAAACGTCGAAAGACCATTACCGAATACGAATGTCGTTATTATATTTATCAAATAATACAGGGTGTAAAATATTTACATGACAATCGTATTATACATCGTGATTTGAAATTGGGTAATTTGTTCCTCAATGATATGCTGCATGTGAAAATTGGAGATTTTGGTCTGGCCACTCGTATTGAATATGAGGGTGAACGCAAAAAAACATTGTGTGGAACACCAAATTACATTGCCCCTGAGATTCTTACGAAAAAAGGCCATTCATATGAGGTTGACATTTGGTCTATTGGCTGTGTTATGTACACTTTGTTGGTGGGCCAGCCACCATTTGAGACAAAGACTTTGAAGGATACTTATTCGAAAATCAAAAAATGTGATTATCGTGTTCCAAGCTATTTGCGTAAATCGGCGGCCGATATGGTGGTATCGATGTTACAATCAAATCCTGAAAGTCGACCAACTATTGGAGAACTCCTACATTTTGAGTTTTTAAGCAGTTCTCCCGTACCTATGTTCTTGCCTAGTTCATGTCTAACAATGGCACCACGTTTAGAACTAAACGAGACCATGGATCATGAGAATGCTCATCGTAAACCTCTGACTGAATTAAATGGCCTGAAGGATGATACACGTTTGGAATCGACATTTCTTAAAAATAATTTGCATGATGCCATCACAGCTTCAGCCCAAGTTTGTAAACACAATGAAGACTATCGTAGTGATATTGAAAGCCTATATCAACAGTTAACCAATCTCATAAATGCCAAGGTAAGTATTGGGGGTGGGGAGGAGAGTAGCAATTATGATGGGAATGTAAACATTTCAATATTTTCACTTCAGCCAAGACTATTGCAAGGAAATTTGGGCGATGAGAATACTGACCCAGCAGCGCAACCTTTGTTTTGGATCTCAAAATGGGTGGATTACAGTGATAAGTATGGTTTTGGTTACCAGCTCTGTGATGAAGGCATTGGAGTTATGTTCAACGATACCACAAAACTTATTTTATTACCAAATCAAATGTATGTTTTTTTTTCATATTATTTGATTCTTACTATTATTAGCTAATGCTTTTTTACCACGCACAATAGAAATGTACATTTCATCGATAAGGATGGCAAAGAATCATATATGACTACCACCGACTATTCCAAGGCCCTGGATAAAAAAATGAAATTACTTTCCTATTTCAAACGTTACATGACCGAACACTTGGTTAAGGCTGGAGCCAATAATGTCAACTTTGAATCCGATCAGATATCTCGTATGCCTCATTTACATTCCTGGTTTAGAACCACCTGTGCTGTTGTGATGCATTTAACAAATGGTACAGTACAGGTAAGTTGCTTCACACACAGTTGCTTGCGAGAAAGTTTTTCATAACATTTTTTTTTTCGTTACAGCTCAATTTTTCTGATCATATGAAGATAATACTGTGTCCGCGTATGAGTGCCATAACATATATGGATCATGAAAAAAATTTCCGTACTTATAGATTTTCCACTATTATTCAACATGGTTGTTCAAAAGATTTGTATCAAAAGATGCGTTATGCCCATGAAAAACTAAGTAAAATGCTAGAGAAGATGTTCTTTTAGATAGATGCAAAATGATTTTCTTATATTTTCACATTTTCTTGTGGTGATGTGATGTGCATTTGCAATTTTGTTTTTGTATTGTGATTTGTGGAGGAAGCAGCAAATATTCTCTAGCAAGAAACATTCTATATTTCCTATAACAGTTTTCACCCTTTGTAAACATTTTTTTAAATATATTTACCTCTTTTTTTTTTGTCATGTTTGTGTTATGATATATTTTCTGTTATGGTATCACGTATTTATAGTTGCTTTATTCCGTTTAATTATTGCATCACCTTTGTTTTATATAAAAGAAATGAAAAAACGAAGAACAACCTGTATTTTTATATCGCCACTATTTTTCATTTGATTTTTACGAAAAAAGATAAATAATTTTTAAAATTTTTCGTAATTTTGTAAGATTTGTTGTCTAGTGTATTTTACTATCAGTATCTATAGAATATAACTCATATTTCCATTCTTATATTTTAGTTATCGCTCCATTTAAGTAAATTTTCGCCACCCATATATGTAAATGGAAAATAAAATAACTCACAAATTAAATCAATTGTTTGCAAATATATTCTGAGAGAAATTCGATGTTTTTTTTTTCTTTATATAGCCTGAGATTCCAAAAATTTCCGTAGAAATAAATTTTTGCAAAAATTTTCTATAGAAATAAAGTTTTGCAAAAATTGTCTATAGAAATATAATTTTGAAAAAATATTCTATAGAAATAAAATTTTTAGCAAAATTTTCT
The DNA here is from genome assembly GCF_050003625.1 of Haematobia irritans. Taxonomy (NCBI): domain Eukaryota; kingdom Metazoa; phylum Arthropoda; class Insecta; order Diptera; family Muscidae; genus Haematobia; species Haematobia irritans. The sequence continues at coordinate 12,658,381 of NC_134400.1, forward strand.
ATTAAAATAAAATTTTTAGCAAAATTTTCTACAGAAATAAAATTTGCAAAAATATTATATAGAAAAAAAAATTTGCAAAAATTTTCTATAGAAATAGAATTTTTAGCAAAATTATCCATAGAAATAAAATTTAGACAAAATTTTCTATAGCAAAAGAAATTGACAAAATTTTCTTTAGCAAAAAAAATTTTGACAAAAATTTCTATAGCAAATAAAATTTTGACAAAAATTTCTATAGCAAATAAAATTTTACAAAAATTTTCTATGGAAATCAAATTTTGCATAAATTTTCTCTAGAAATAAAATATTGCAAAAATATTCTATAGAAATAAAATTTTGCAAAAATTTTCTATAGAATTAAAATTTTTAGCATATTTTTCTATAGAAATAAAGTTGTGCAGATATTTTCTATAGAAATAGAATTTTTAGCAAAATTTACTATAGAAAAAAATTTTGACAAAATTTTCGATAGCAAAAAAAATTTGGCAAAAAAAAATTGACAACATTTTCTATAGCAAAAAAAATTGACAAAAATTTCTATAGCAAGTAAAATTTTGACAAAAATTGCTATAGCAAATAAAATTTTACAAAAATTTTATATGGAAATCAAATTTTGCAAAAATTTTCTATAGAAATAAAATTTTGCAAAAATATTCTATAGAAATAAAATTTTGCAAAAATTTTCTACAGAATTTAAATTTTTACCAAAATTTTCTATAAAAACTAAATTTTGACAAAATTTTCTACTAAAATAAAATTTTTAATCAAATTTTCTATAGAAATGAAATTTGGAAAAAAATTCTAAAGAATTAAAATTTGCAAAAATTTTCTATAGAAATAAAATTTTGCAAAAATATTCTATAGAAATAAAATTTTGCAAAAATTTTCTATAGAATTAATATTTTTAGCAAAATTTTTTATAGAAATAAAATTTGCAAAAATATTCCATAGAAATAAAATTTTGCAAAAATTTTCTATAGAAATAAAGTTATGCAAAATTTTCTATAGAAATAAAATTGTGCAAACATTTTCTAAATTACAAATAAAAATTTTGTATAGAAATGAAATTTTCCAAAAATTTATTAATGAAATAAACGTCTGCAAAAATTTTCTGCGGAAATCAAATTTTGCAAAAATTTTCTATAGAATTTAAATTTTTAGCAAAATTTTTTCTATAGAAATAAAATTTTGACAAAATTTTCTATCAAAATAAAATTGTTAGCAAAATTTTCTATAGAAATAAAATTTGCAAAAATTTTCTATAGAATTAAAATTTGCAAAAATTTTCTATAGAAATAAAGTTATGCAAAAATGTTCTATAGAAATAAAATTGTTCAACAATTTTCTAAACTACAAATAAAAATTTTGTATAGAAATGAAATTTTCCAAACATTTTATAATGAAATAAAATTTTGCAAAATTTTCTGTGGAAATCAAATTTTGAAAAAATTTTCTATAAAATTTAAATTTTTAGCAACATTTTTTCTATAGAAATAAAATTTTGACAAAATTTTCTATTAAAATAAAATTTTTAGCAAAATTTTCTATAAAATAAAATTTGCAAAAACTTTTTAAAGAATTAAAATTTGCAAAAACTTTTTAAAGAATTAAAATTTGCAAAAATTTTCTATAGAAAAATTGTGAAAAATTTTCTTAGAAATAAAACTGAAAAAAATTTCTATAGAAATAAAATGTTTTCATTCGTTTTGTTTTGTTATTGTTGGTTTTTGTTCTTTAATCATTGTTGTTGTTTTTTTGATGTCAGCTTAAAACCATACATTGACTAAACTACACGTGTAGCTTAACCAACAGAGGAAAAGAATGTTTGTCAAATTTATTTGGGCAAAGCCCATTCCGGCAGTTCATTAAACCCAACAATAAACCACACTTGAACCTTCCGAAAAAAGGTTTTACATTGATAGCCGGCTTTTGCCGAAATAAATTCGTATAAACATCTCTCTTTAGCAAAATTTTCTATAGAAATAAAATTTGCAAAAATATTCCATAGAAATAAAATTTTCTATAGAAATAAAGTTATGCAAAAATTTTCTATACAAATAAAATTTTTTTATAGAAATGCAATTTTCCAAAAATTTTATAATGAAATAAATTTTTTTTTTCATTATAATTATATTATATTTTTGCAAAAATTTTCTGTGGAAATCATATGTTACAAAAATTTTCTATAGAATTTAAATTTTTTCTATAGAAATAAAATTTTGACAAAATTTTCTATTAAAAAATTTTTAGCAAAATTTTCTATAGAAATAAAATTTTGTAAAAAATTTCTATAGAAATAAAATTTGCAAAATTTTCTATAGAAATAAAATTTTGCAAAATTTTCTATAGACATTTTTATCTATAAAAATTTTGACAAAATTTTCTATAGAAATAAAATTTTGACAAAATTTTCTATAGAAATAAAATGTTGACAAAATTTTCTATGGAAATAAAATTGTGCAAAAATGTTATATACAAATAAAATTTTGACAAAATTTTCTATAGAAATAAAATTTTGCAAAAATTTTCTATAGGAATTAAATTTTGCAAAAATTTTCTATAGAATTTAAATTTTTAGCGAAATTTTTTCTATAGAAATAAAATTTTGACAAAATTTTCTATTAAAAAAAATTTTAGCAAAATTTTCTATAGAAATAAAATTTTGCAAAAAATTTCTAGAGAAATAAAATTTGCAAAAATATTCTATACAAATAAAATTTTGCAAAATTTTCTATAGAATTTTTTTTTTTATAAAAATTTTGACAAAATTTACTATAGAAATACAATTTTGACAAATTTTTCTATAGAAATAAAATTTTGACAGATTTTTCTATAGAAATAAAATTTTGCAAAAAATTTCTAGAGAAATAAAATTTGCAAAAATATTCTATACAAATAAAATTTTGCAAAATTTTCTATAGAATTTTTTTTTATAAAAATTTTGACAAAATTTACTATAGAAATACAATTTTGACAAATTTTTCTATAGAAATAAAATTTTGACAAATTTTTCTATAGAAATAAAATGTTGACAAAATTTTCTATAGAAATAAAATTGTGCAAAAATGTTCTATACAAATAAAATTTTGAAATGAAATTTTCCAAAAATTTTATAATGAAATAAAAGTTTGCAAAAATTGTCTATGGAAATCAAATTTTGCAAAAATTTTCTATAGAAATAAAATTTTGACAAAATTGTCTATAGAAATAAAATTTTAAAACAATTTTCTATAGAAATAAAATTTTTACAAAATCTTCTATAGGAATAAAATTCTGATGACATACAACTAAGCCAGTGTTCGGTTTCTCTAATAGGCCTATTATATGATGAAATGTTAAGCCGAATCGACGCGGAACTAAAGAAAGATAACGCACTGGCTCACATCTCAAAGTGGTCTACAAATTGAAAGCTCACTTACCATATTCAACAGATTTGGGAAAGTGTTTTCACTTATTAGGGTAACCATCTGAAAATGCCCAATAATGTACGTTGGAAAATAAATTGACATATTTTTCTTTTTTAGACTTTTGGAATATTATATATAGAATGCGTTTTCCTGATGGTGAGTTTTTGATATAATAATTACTTCGGGGTTTTACATAGAGCTCAAATGGGAAATTGTCCTCCCTCATAGAAGAAGGAATGCCCACAAAAACCATTAGGTCTTAAATAGGCTTTGTTTAATATTTTAAAACCTAAACATTTTACTATATGTTCATCGCCAGACCCTTGATATACTCTGCAGTTAAGCATATGATGATATTTTCAACATTTCCCGTGCTAGGCAGTAAGCTTCAGGATATAGATTGACGCTCAGTTGCCCTTTAAATTACCAATCTACACACAAACAATATTATCTTAATTTTCTTTTATTAAATATCTTAATTTATAAATTAAAAATTAGATTTTTCTTCTTTTAGTTGCAATTTCACGTACATTACTTCTTTCACCCAACTAGAATGATAGAAAGTTTTACTATAGTAGTATTGTATCTGTATCTGTTTTTGAAGCTATCTTCTTCGTTTCAATTTAAAGTAACTTATCCATTATGCATTTTACATTAAATCCATACAAATGAGTTAATCAACCACTCAAAGGTCACAGACAACTTGACTTTCATAGGCTGATTCGATCGGAAGAAATTTCAATTAATAATGAGAGTTAAATATCTTAGATTAATTAGTATTATATAGAAATATAGGTAAACCTGCTGCTGCTGCTTGATTGAGTGAGAGACTGTGGCTCTCGTCTTTGTTGCTTTAACTCAAACGAATATCCTTACGTCCATATAATATCTTTGAACAATTCTTCCATTGTGGTTAAGTGGGCTTCCGATATAAAATTTCATTTCATTTTTTTACCATATATTTGAAGAATAGTTTTTTGTTTATTTTTTTTTGTTTGTTTTAATATTGTGGATGCTCGTCATTTAGGTATTTAAGTTTTGGAGAAAATGTCATTGCTGTTGATTATTATTGTGGCCTTATAATGAATCCAATTGTACGAATTTTCTTTTAATTTCGAGAGCACAAAATTAAGGTTCAATTAACAGAAGGATAGAGAAGTACAATGGAGGAGGGGAAGTTCCTACTAAGTTTAGTATGATGATTGGTGTTGTTAGTTATAATAGCAGGGATTATACCAAAAATTTCAGCTTGATGGCGTTGTACTTGTACATGTGCGTAACGTACGTAACCATTCTACAAACTCGTCCAACATAACTGGCCCTGAAAAAAATATAAAAAAGTTGGGTTAGGCCAATAGTACTACGAATGGTGTTTTTATACCCTCCACCATAGGATGGGGGGTATATTAACTTTGTCATTCCGTTTGTAACACATCGAAATATTGCTCTAAGACCCCATAAAGTATATATATATTCTGGATCGTGGTGAAATTCTGAGTCGATTTGATCATGTCCGTCCGGCCGTCCGTCTGTTGAAATCACGCTAACTTCCGAACGAAACAAGCTATCGACTTGAAACTTGGCACAAGTAGTTATTATTGATGTAGGTCGGATGGTATTGCAAATGGGACATATCGGTCCACTTTAACGTATAGCCCCCATATAAACGGACCCCCAAATTTGGCTTGCGAGGCCTCTGAGAGAAGCAAAACCATGCAAAAATTGGTCCACATCGGTCTATAATTATATATAGCCCCCATATAAACCGATCCCCCGATTTGGCTTGCGGAGCATCTAAGAGAAGCAAATTTCATCCGATCCGGCTGAAATTTGGTACATGGTGTTAGTATATGGTCTCTAACAACTATGCAAAAATTTGTCCATAGCGGTCCATAATTATATATAGCCCCCATATAAACCGATCACCAGATTTGACCTCCGGAGCCTCTTGGAAGACCAAAATTCATCTGATTCAGTTGAAATTTGGTACGTGATGTTAATATATGGCATCAAACACCCATGCAAAAATTGGTCGATATCGGTCCATAATTATATATAGGCCCCATATAAACCGATCCCCAGATTTGACCTCCGGAGCACCTTGGAAGAGCATCTTCCCATTCGGTTGAAATTTGGTACGTGATGTTAGTATAGGGTATCGAACAACCATGCAGGAATTGGTTCCTATCAGTCCATAATAATATATAGCTCCCATATAAACCGATCCCCAGATTTGACCTCCGGTGCCTTTTGGAGGAGCAAAATTCATCCGATCTGGTTGAAATTTGGTACGTGGTGGTAGTATATAATATTTAACAACCATATGAGTTGAAATTTGTGGATGACAGTCTTTCGTAGAAGTTTCAATCCATGGTGGAGGGTACATAAGATTCGGCCTGGCCGAACTTACGGCCGTATATACTTGTTGATTACTCACATGCTCCATCTATGTCATAGTTATTCAAATCAAGACTTATGGCACGTGAAAATTCATAAATATTACACCATTGATCCTTATTTATGACTTTGTACTTTGATTGATCCAGGAATTGCGTGAATTGAGGAAGCAATGGCCAACGTTTGGCCAATAACAATTGAAGCATAGCCTTGGCTGTATTAATGTCCATACTGCGCTGATCCGAGTCCTGTTTGAGAGAGAAAAAAAGGCATTCAATTTTTTGGAAAATTATTTATTATTATTTATATTTATTCGTATTCACTACTACATATTACCCTGATATATTATGAAAATTTTTTTCTATAGAAATTTTGTCAAAATTTTATTTCTACAGAAAGTTTTTGCAACATTTTATTTCTATAGAAAATTTTTGCAAAATTTTAATTCTATAGAAAATTTTGTCAAAATTTTATTTCTATAGAAAATTTTTGCAAAAATTTTATTTCTATAGAAAATTTGTGCAAAATTTTATTTCTATAGAAAATTTTTGCAAAAATTTATTTCTTTAGAAAATTTTATCAAAATTTTATTTCTATAGAAAATTTGTGCAAAATTTTATTTCTATAGAAAATTTTTGCAAAATTGTATTTCTACAGAAAATTTCATCAAAATTGTATTTCTATAGATAAATTTTTTGCAATATTTTATTTCTATAGAAATCTTTTTTTTTGCAAAATTTTATTTCTATACAGAATTTTCTAAACATTTTATTTCTATAGAAAAGTTTGTCAAAATTTTATTTCTACAGAAAATTTTGTCAAAATTTTATTTCTACAGAAAGTTTTTGCAAAATTTTAATTCTATAGAAAATTTGTAGAAAATTTTGTTTTGTCTATCGAAAATTTTAGTCAAAATTTTATTTCTACAGAAAATTTTATCAAAATTTTATTTCTATAGAAATTTTTTTTTGCAAAATTTGAATTTCTGTAGAAATAATATTTTTGCAATATTTTATTTCTTTACAAATATTTTTTTTTTTGCAAAATTTTATTTTTATGCAGAATTTTCTCAACATTTTATTTCTATAGAAAAGTTTTGCAAAATTTTATCTGTGTAGAAAATTTTGTCAAAATTTTATTTCTATAGACATTTTTTGCAAAATTTTATTTCTATAGAAAATTTTCTCAAAATTTTATTTCTGTAGAAAATTTGTGAAGTACCGCTTAGGGAGAAATCTACCAAACAGCCAGTAGGCTCCTAATATTATTTAGTTGATTCTGCAGAAATTGTTGTTGTTTTTTTTCTCACTTGTTTCACTTACCTTTGCAAAATCATACGAATAACGATATATACTTTTGAATGTATTGGGATCGTGCAATATGCTCTTTAAGTAGCTAATTTTTGATTGCATTTTGACAACCGAATCACATTCAAGTTCCGTCAAACCTTTTAACCACTCATATTGGCTAAAGAAACCCATTTGTGTGGCACCCATTTTATATGCCAATACCAACATGACAATATTTTCAGGTTCTACACCAATATCTTCACAAAATTTTTCCATGCCATCGGGACCTTTAAATATAAATACAAAAAAAATGTCACAATTAACACAATAACTTTGGAATCATATAAAACATACCCAATGTATCTTCGTCTGGACTTGTGTACTGTCTGAACCATGCTAAACATCGTTTATGACTGAATGTGTCTTCTCCTCGAATATGACGTCTGCAATTAGATAAAATAGAAATAAATTTATTACACTGATAGATAATTTTCATTTATATATTTACTCATCCATAATAAAATAAATGGAAAAAATTAATTTTAACTATAAATTTATATAAAAATTATGTGAGAAATGAATGAATGAATGATTTTTTCCCTTTCTATTAGTTTTTATATATTTCTTTTTGGGTTTGTTATGATGATCGTCATCATGTGTTTATGATCTAAAAATAGTTTGTTTTCTTTTTTGTTTTTGGTTTAGTTGAACTGACATCTATACAACTGCCAATTTATTATAAAGAAAAAAAAAAGACCCAAGGTGTATTCTTTGATTATCATGGTCAATACATAAAATAATCTCATTTTATGTTTAAAAAGGAAAAAGTTGCTCAGTGTAAGGAAATATGTGGGAAAATAAAATTTTAGTTTGAAACAAGAATGCAATATTTTGAATGCTTTATAAAAAAATCTGTATATACGTTAGCTGACAAGAAGTGTTTTTTTAAAATATGTTCAATTGATTCAAGTGACAAATATGTTTGAATATAATCTTTCTCGGTATGAACCCATTTTGCTTTGGATATTGCTTCGAGTCGGTAAAAAACGTGAAACATGAATTTATTATGCCAATCTTTTTGTCCATTCCGGTGTAATAGCTTTCTTTAGTACATCTATACTGACATATTTCTGTAACTTACCTTACTACCTATAGTGATCTAAATTAGCGATACAAATGTAAATAATTCAAGATGTTGTAATCCCAAAAACCGACTTTTGAATTTTTTGGAAATTCAATCAAAATGACTAACTGATTTTGATCAAATCGCACTTTAACTGAAAAAATCGACAAATCGAATAGATATTAAGAGGAATGGGATATAGAACTTTTAAAGCAAATATCAGCTCGATCTGACTTAAATTTCAAGGTGTCCATTCACGAGAATACACTTCACAAAAGGAAATCGCACTTGCAATTTATTAAAAATAAAAAATCATACGAATTAAAAGTCGTGACTTCAAAAGTCAAAATTTCATTAATTGGAAAGTTGACTTTTCAATATTTTAAAAAGGCGAAAAGTGAAAAAATTGACTTTACCGAATTTTGAAAAAAAAAAAACAGTTGAAAAATCGACTTTTCGATGTCCATTACAATATAGAAGAGTTAAGAGCAGAGGGATATAGCTCTGTTCATATTAAAAATTTATAAAAAAAAAATAGAAAATCATTAATAATAAAAAGTCGTGACATTAAAATACAACATTTCAATAATCGTAAAAGTAGACTTTTTAATATTTTAAAAGTAGTAAAGTAGAAAAATCGACTATTCCGAAATTCTGACACATGCTCATCTGATGAATCGAACAGCAACTTTGTGGAAAAAATGGAATGGGGAACTTGAATATTGACGTGGCCGAATATTGTAAGTAAGAGGCTATGTCCGCAAATCAACTTTTCAAATCCATTCCCATTAAAAATCTAAAGTCTTGATATCAAAAGTCAACATTTCAATAATCGTAAATGTCTGCTTTTTAATATTTTAAAATTAAAATAGAAAAATCGGTTATTCCAAAATTTTTTCACATGCCCATCTGATGAATCGAACAGAAACTTTTTGGACAAAATGGAATGCAGAACTTAATTTGTTAGCCATTATTGGTTAATATGTACATTATGGGACGATGACGAGTATTATAAGTATACACATCGATGTGTAAGACCGAAATGTTTGAGAGTCTATGTGCCTAAAGCAAATTTCCAAATGTGTCACTTGCACTCATTTTTTTGAAAATGACAGTTTCAAAAAGAAAAAAAAACGGCAACTGTTCCAGGCTCGATAAAAACGAATGTAGGGCACCCATTGGTAATGAGTACTTGAGATGGAAAATTGCTTTGGATGACCTTTGGTAGGCTCCAATTTTCGACGGTCACATTGGGAGTTTACAAACTCCTTTGCCATTTAGAACCTGGTTAAGGTTATTTCAGGCTCACTTAGACTATTCAGTCCATAGTGATATCACAATGGTAAACTTCTCTCTTATCATTGAGTGCTGCCCGATTCCATTTTTAGTCCAATGACAAGGGACCTCCTTTTTATAGCCGAGTCCGAACGGCGATACACATTGCTGTGAAACCACTTAGAGAAGCTTTGAAAAACTCAGAAATGTCACCAGCATTACTGAGGTGGGATAATCCACCGCCGAAAAACTTTTTGGTGTTCGGTTTTTTTCTGTGGTTTCAACATATTGCAAATGGTTTTGTTTTCTGGTGCGATTCAGATGCTCAAAATGAAACAGGTTCTTAAAATTTTTCCCAGAGTTGTTAATGAGGAACTGCCTATGGAAAAATTGTTGGTCCTTCTAAACTGTTTCACGACGTGTCCTTTGGAATGAGTCCAAGTTGAGCACTCGATTATAATGGAATAAATTAAAATAAAATAAAGTGACGAGGTAAAATCAGCGACACATACACACCAGGGATTAGTCCTATACTGATTTTGGGGTTGATACATTTCACGTAGGGAAATTTTTTTTAAATTTAGGTTTTCTTTAATAAGCATAGAGTAACGACAAAGTTCGGAAATCTTTCTCTATTCAAAGCAATTTAATTTCGTTCCACGTCCTATGTCCTTCTATCTTTATCCAGAGAAATTTAATTTCGTTCCACGTTATTGCGAGCCTTCCTATGTCCTTCTAGATTTAAAGTCTCTAGGTCTGCTGTGGAAAACTCCCACAATAACACGTTTCTCAATTCAAAGCAATTTTATTTCGATCCATGTTATTGAGGCCTTTCTATGTTCTTCTCGATTTAAAGTCTCTAGGTGTGCTGGGGGAAACTCCAAAAATAACACCATTTTAAAGGCCGTTCTCTACTTCAAATATGCTGGCAGATGCCCAAGGGCTCAATATTAGGTTATAAAACCAATCGGCTATTTTGCAACGATGTTTAAAAAATCTCTATAAAGCTGACGACACATCTGAACATCTGAGCACGTCAGCTACGGAGGCCCCTCATCGTTTACAAATTATAACATTTTCTGTTTCAAAAATATGAAAGATATATGGATCCATTGCAATTTTTTTCTAAATACCAGAAGATGTACATAAATATTTTTATAAATAAAAAAATACTTACCGGCTTGTTTGTTGTGCAGTTGCTGTGGCTGTGGCTGTTGCGTATGTGTTGCGTTGTCTTTTAGAAGTCTGGCGATCATCTTCGCCCATATCCTGATTAGCACGACGTTTACCACGGGGCATATTTGTGCTTGATATTCAAGTGAGATTTGTAGTATATATTTAAAAATCCTCGTCCTGCCGATCCTTAATTTTTTACTTATACACTCAAAAACAAAGAACTCTTGTAATGCCGGATGCTGCAACAAAAACATAAGCAAAAAACGAAACGAAAGACAAAGTATACTTTTAGGCAATCGAAGAAAACGCATTTAGAAGCATACCTCATATAAAATCCGAACTAATAATATTTGTATAGGCGACGTAAAAAACAGTTGCAATATTCATTAAAATGTTAAATTTTATACAAAAAGGGCAATTATATCTTCTTTTAAATAGGGTTTTGCACTTTATTGTTTCCCTGTCGGTTTATGTTTTTAACTAGCAAATGGATTAGTAAATAGCAAAGTTATTCGTTTCATTCGTGTTTTTAGTAATTTTGTAGCTTTCCTGCTTCACAGGATTTATAATTTTATACCAATCCTTTTCCAGCTGAGCAGCGAATGACAATTGTCAATGTACATTCCGAAAACTCACACACTACACACACAGAAACATATTACTTTGTCGGGACACATTGTGCTTCTCGATATCGCGAATTTGATTTGATTTCTACAGTAATTATTATTATCAGAATTTGTGATATTAAGAAATAGCGTAAGATTTAAGAAAATGCTTAATTTAATACAAACTTTAAAGAATTTGTTTGTTTGACAGATACTCTATCATACTAATCGAATATCGAAAAAAATTCAATTATTCAGACGTATCGCAATTCATTGACGTATGTTAAGGAAAACGTATGATTTGTGTGGTGCACCGTTCAAATTATGAGCCGTCCAGATTATAAGTTTATCCGGATGAAATATCTGTGTTTGTAAAGACTCTTATGGGGACCTTATAAGGTCGGATAAACTCTGCGATACAACACGTTAGTATAAGGTCATGTTCGCGTGTTGCGGGGACGTGTTGGCATAAAATCAAAACAACTTTGATTTTTTCTGGTTGTGAGGCACAAATCTTTAGGTGTAAGGGGATGTTCACCAAACATTAACAAAAACAAATTTGTTTTCACAATGATGGATCGCCAATTCTGGTTGGAAATTTTAGGAAATATATAAATGTAAAGCAGAATTGTGGCAATTGAAAACTAAATGCGTATTACAACAGGTATCATTGTTTTGCCACATAAAACCGGATTTCTATTATTTTCTTCAACTTTTTACTAAAAAAATGGCTTCATCCATAACTTTTCGTACATCTTCATTGTTTATGTTTATCCCTGCTAACATTTTTTGTTTTTGACGGCACTACTGAGAATCCCCACCACGTCGAAAACAATCGTAAACGACATCCAAAAACTCGGAAAAGCGCCGTCACTATTGAGAAGTTGTACCACGCCAAGTTACTAAAAAAAAGTATTGCATGAGTGCAATTATTATGTGACTTTTTAGATAAATTTAGAACGACGCCAATAAGAGCCCCTTCAAATTATTAGAAACCGTGAATTTTAAGATAGTTGTAAAAGAATCATTGTGGTCAAGTAATGCGCTTTACAGACTATCAGTTATTCCGGCCGGAATGTCGGTGTTTGTAAAGAATCTTACAGTGTGTCGGGTCGATACGACTTGTCGGCGATGACTAAATAATCGGTAAATGTGTTATCGATCCCATAAACATGCAGCAGTATCGATTATGTCTTCGTACTTAACTTATAATGTGCACAATATATGGGATATGTACGACACGAGCACTGCCGTCCGGAATAACTGATAGTCTGTAAAGCGCATAATGCTTAGTACTAAGTTCGCTTCTGCGAAAAACCAATATCTTCGTCTACCTCCGTAAATAGGGTTTCAAACGTAGGGATGTTAACTTATTTATGCGAAATAATATGCCTGCCTATTTTTTCGTGGAAAAATCCAGGGTTGTATAAATATGTGTGTAAAAATGCACAAAACAAAGATTTCGCATTTATTCCGCGCTAACGTTTTTTATATGGAGTATAAACGTTTTTTGTGCGAAAACGCGATCTTAGTACTAGGATTAAGGGTAAACCTTGAACGAACGCACAACAAATAGGCGAACCTCTGTCGTAGTGTTTATCCGGCCGTGTAAGGTCCGCTTTACAGTGTGGCCAATCACTAGAAATTGTATATAGGATTAAGGGCAAACCTTGAACGAACACACAACAAATAGGCGAACCTCTGTCGTAGTGTTTATCCGGCCGTGTAAGGTCCGCTTTACAGTGTGGCCAATCACTAGAAATTGTAAATAATCGATAAATGTGTTATCGATCGCATTAATAAGCAGTAGCATCGATAATGCCGTCGGACATAACTTCTAATGTGAGCAACATCTGGAATGTGTTTCGAAATTTTGTACACGGGCATTATCGTCCGAATAAACTTATAATCTGAACGGCGCATAAGCCAATTATTTTGGTAACACCATAATTTATGTTTGACGCAATAAACGATATTGCTGCTATTATCGATAGCACTTTTATCGATTCTTTTACTTATCAACGAGAATTGGCCACACTGTAAGATTCTTCACAAACACAGACATTTCGTCCGAATAAACTAAAACTTTGAACAGTACATGAGATTAAAAGACGTAACCCGGGTTGCCGATTAATAAACTCAAAATTTGAACTGCACATTACTTTCTGTATGGCGCATAAGATATCCATAAATGTGTTATCAGTCCCATTAACAAACTGCAGTATCGATTATTTTTTATTCTTTCTTAACAATCCAAGGCACATACAGTTGTACAGTCATTTTTGAAAGTGGCACAGTTTTATAAATTATACACAACGGTAACTGTTTCTCAATAAAACATAACTTATATCATACGGACATATTTATGATTTGAACAATGCATAATCCGATATTCAGATTATAAGTTTATCCGAACAAAATGTCTGTGTTTGTAATGCGTCAGTTATGCGGACGACAGTGCTCGTGTCGAATGTATCCCAGATATAGGCCGCATTATGACTTATGTCCAAACGCATAAACGCTAATGTGATCGATAACACATTTGTCGATTATTTAGTCAACGCCAACATTTCGTGTCGATTGACCACACAGTAAGATTCTTTACAAACTCAGACATTCCGTCCGGAATAAATTATAGTTATTATATGCTAGTGTTGCTCATTTTTACACATGTTCTCGATAAACGGTTTCTATTCTATTCCATTAGCCCCTCACAGTTTAATTATCCAGTATTAGAGGAATATCTACAGCAATACCAACATATTTATTTACCCCAATTATTGTTTGATGGGTTCTTCGAATAATTCTTAACCGGAACCGGTTCATAGCCGGTTCAACCACAAATTGGAGATGTAACATAAATGACATTTGTCGCATTTCATTTTTATTTTCGTTGGGATATGGTATCGGATCGTAATATATCGGGAATCGGAATATATTTATAATTAATATACTGTACGAGTTGTAATATATTAACGCAAGTTGAAGTGAAGACAAAAATGTAAGAAATGAATAAGTGGAACAACTCACATGAAATGAGCAATAGTTGAATTATTTTATATGCATAAAGAGGGCAAACAACAACATAGAAATAGAAGAAAAAACTTGATCACCAAGTGTCTACTGGGGGGTAAGGTGAAATGAGAAAAAAAAAATAAAATCACATCCATCAGCAAATGTATTATTAAATAAAAAAAAAACGGAACACGATTGGAAAAAATCAGGACTAGATTGTCTTACGCAAATAACCAAAAAGTGTGAAGTGAAGTGGAAACGTCTAGGAACAAGGTGCGGCGGAAAGGACATACTAATTTGTAACAGCAAGAAGACAGAAAAAAAGTGTGTATTGTTTGAAGAGGATGAAGGTAGCCGTGATGAGTGTTTGTGTGTGTGTATGTGAGTGTTTTTGCAATTGTGAGCTTTAAATTGTGTATTTTCTGTTTTTGCTATTGACAAGGTGTGTTGTTATTTTTACTTGTTTTGTATTGTTATTGTATTTTGTGTATTGTTGTTTCACATATGTCACAAGATTTACTTTGACATACTAGAAGACCATACTTGACCACAGATTTCGAAACATTTCCGAATAAAACCTAAAGAGAATCTCTTCATCGATTTGCTATGGAATTTTATAGATGAATGAATCACATCAATTTCGTTAATATTATTAAGTACATAAAGATTAATGTTGGATTTTTCATTGGCCCCTCATCGATTTCATTGACATTTGCTACAGTGAAACCTCAGTAATTTATTTTCTGCTTAATTAAGGCACTTATGGCCAAAGAAACTTTAAAGGGTCCCTAAAAGGATCTCTCTCAAAATATAGATATGTGGGAACCAAAAAAAATTGCTTCCAGTGCCTTAGTGTGACAATCAAGACGCTGTATAATTGCCACCACAATGTTGGCGACACATCAAGGTATTTGAGCTTTGTAAACATTTTGTGTTATCCTGTAATTCATGTCCATTATATAAATTTGAAGGTAATGTAAATTTATAAAAAAACAAATGCCAACTTTACGAGAGAAGCCCACTAGGTTAGGTTAGGATAGGTGGTAGCCCGATGTATCAGGCTCACTTAGACTATTCAGTCAATTATGATACCACAGTGGTGAACTTCTCCCTTAACACTGAGTGCTGCCCGATTCCATCTTAAGCTCAATGACAAGCTTAACATGGAATCGGGCATCCCTCAGTGAGCCCACTATAAAAACTAAGAATTATATTGCAATGCGGTAATATATATTTTTCAACTTGGTATCCTTTTAACCCGATTTCCACGCGGTCTTTTAAGTCGACCTTCACACGTTTTAAACTGAGCAGAATTTTGTGAATTATGCATCAGAACTTATTTCTCTTTGTGGACCTTTAATCCCGGGTGACAACTAGATGACACCTTGGGAATTCCGGAAATTCTTAGCACACGCCTTTCTGACACGGTCGCCACTCGTCCAAAAAAATCTACCAAAAATTGAAGAACATTTTACAAAAAATCTACCAAATTTAAAAAACGTTTGCCAAAATTTTAGGAGCAACTGCAGTTTATGGGCCCCTCACCGAATTACTTAAAATTAATATATGTTGTGTCATTCGGTGAGCTGATTCCAACAAAGTGACCCATACCCGGGGAAGTACCCGGGTCTTGAGATATAGCCCTCCAAAGGGTCAATAAAAACTTGATATATCTCTTTTGACTCTGTCCGGCCGGCCACTTTCCCCCTTGGGTTAATACTTACAACATACAAAAATTATTTCAGTAATAAAACAATTTTTTTCTACTCAGAATAAAAGCTCAATAACATTGCTAAAAATGGACCTATAAAGTAGAACATCAATCGAAAGGCCAGAATATAGGCTTTCAATCTATGTGTAAAAAACATTAGGGCATAATCGAAGACTCTTTGATATATAACGAAAATAACAAAAAAATAGGGTACAAATTTTCTTTTTTTATTTATATCCCCCAAACTAAATTAAATATTAAAAAAATATTTTTTTTGCGTATAAAAGTGCATTGAATAAGCTTTCATACAATACAAAGTTTGTCTAGATTGGACAAAAGAGATATATCAAGTTTTTATTGACCCTTTGGAGGGCTATATCTCAAGACTCGGGTACTTCCCCCGGGTATGGTTGTTGGAATCAGCTCACCGAATGACACAACATATATTAATTTTAAGCAATTCGGTGAGGGGCCCATAAACTGCAGTTGAGCCGAAAATGTTTGCAAAATTTTATTTCTATAGAAAATTTTTGCAAAATTTTATTTCTATAGAAAAAACAAGTTTTTGCACAATTTTGTTTCTACAGAAAATTTTTGCAAAATTTTATTTCTATAGAAAATTTTTGCAAAATTTTATTTCTATAGGAAATTTTGTCAAAATTTTATTTTTGTGGCATATTTTATTAAAAATTTTTTTTCGATAGAAAAATTTTGTCAACATTTTATTTATATAGACATTTTTTGTCAAAATTTTATTTCTATAGAAAATTTTGCCAAAATTTTATTTCTATAGAAAATTTTGTCAAAATTTTATTTCTATAGAAAATTTTGTCAAAATTTTATTTCTATAGAAAATTTTGTCAAAATTTTATTTCTATAGAAAATTTGGTCAAAATTTTATTTCTATAGAAAATTTGGTCAAAATTTTATCTCTATAGAAAATTTTCTCAAAATTTTAGTTTTGTGGCATATTTTATCAATTTTTTTTTTCTATAGAAAAATTTTGTCAACATTTTATTTATATATACATTTTTGTCAACATTTTATTTCTATAGAAAATTTTTTCTAAATTTTATTTCTTTAGGAAATGTCAAAATTTTATTTCTATAGAAAATTTTGTTAACATTTTATTTCTATAAAAAATTTTGTCAATATTTCATTTCTATAGAAAATTTAGTCAAAATTTTATTTCTATAGAAAATTTTGTCAAAATTTTATTTCGTTTTTGTTTTGTTATTGTTTGTCTTGTTCTCTAATCATTGTTGTTGTTTTTTTGATTTCAGCTTTAAACCATGCATTGACTAAACTACAAGTGTAGCTTAACCAACAGAGGAAAAGAATGTTTGTCAAATTTATTTGGGCAAAGCCCTATAGACGGCAATATGGTTGGATGGACGCACGTTTCGGAATTACCACATTCCTCAACAGTATCCTCTACTTGCAGCAAAAATTGTCTACCAATACCAGATTGTGCATTGTTTTCTCAATATTGTCTGTCGTAGTCGTTTTTGTTACAGCTAGACGTGGTCCATAAAGAGTTATGCATCCACGTTGAAACTCTTTCAACCCACTTGTTATAGCAGTTTTTTAACTTACAAAAAATGCTGTTCAAATCCTCTTAAAAAAAGGAAAACCTACCGATATTTTACTTTAAATTTTTCTAAAATCTTTTGCGGTTAGGCTAAGTACTTATCAAGCCACCATCGCATTATTTGGTTTGTAACTTTCCTCTTACAAGGTGCCAAAATGTCACTGGATTTTCCCCTATTGAATGAGTTTAGTTTTATTCATCCATTCTAGATTGGTTCCTATCTTAACGTATCTGACCTTTACCAAGTTTATTTGGCAACATTGATCTCAGTGTTGTCCGTCATAAGTGATTATTGTCTTGGCCATTGTATGGGATAGACATACATACGCCTGAACAAATGTTTACATTTGCTCTACTATTGAAACGAATTTCATGTGGTGGTTATCGATGATGAGAGGGAGACTACCGACTAGTGCTGAAATGTGTAATATTATTGTTTTTATTTTACAATCAAACCAAAAATATATTAAATAAATAAAAATCCGATGATAGCAAATTACGTCTAACCTTTGTATTTTCGAAAGTTTTTCACATTGAATTTTCCAAAAAACCAGTCCAGTCGATGAATCTATGCAGGAAAATAAGTGATTAGGTTAGGTGGTTAGGCGTCATACTTCCTGCCATTTCCTCATCAGCGAATTGATCTGCGCATGTTTATATTTTAGCATAACGGAACTCAAAATAAACTTGGGAAGAGGTGATATTTATAAAGAAGTTTGCAAAAGCGGAATCCATCAAAACAAAATAAAAATACTTCCAAAACATAAATACACATACAGTGCACGAGGAAAGTCTGCGTACAATAATTTGGAGCTCGAACATTTTTATAGAAATAATATTTTGAAAAAATGTTTTATAGAAATACAATTTTGAAAAAATTTTCTAAAGAAATAAAATTTTGACAAATATAGAAATAAAATTTTGACAAAATTTTCTATAGAAATAAAATTTTGCAAAAATTTTCTATAAAAATAAAATTTTGGAAAAAAAAAATCAATGGAAATAAAATTTAGAAAAAAATTCCGTAGAATTTTCTATAGAAATAACATTTTGAGAAAAATTTCTATAAAAATAAAATGTTAATTAAATTTTCTACAGAAAGAATTTTTTTACAAATTTTTTATAAAAATAAAATATTTCAAAAATTTTCTATAGAAATAAAATTTCGCAAACATTTTTTATAAAAATAAAATTTCGCAAAAATTTTCTATACAAATAAAATTTTCTATAGAAATAAAATTTTGACAAATTTTTTCTAAGAAATAAAATTTTGCAAAAATTTTTTCGACAAATTTTTTTATAAAAAAATTACAAAATTTTCTAAAGGAATAAAATTTCGACAAGATTTTCTAAAGAAATAAAATTTCCACAAAATATTCTATAGAAACAAAATTTTGACAACATTTTCTAAAGATAAATTTTCTATAGAAATAAAATTTTGAAAAAATGTTTTATAGAAATAAAACTTTGAAAAAAAATTTTCTAAAGAAATACAATTTTGAAAAAATGTTCTATAGAAATAAAATTTTAAAAAAAATTTTCTAAAGAAATAAAATTTTGAGAACATTTTTTAAAGATATAAAATTTTGACAAAATTTTTCTAAAGAAATAAAAATTTGACAAAAGTTTCTAAAGAAATAAAATTTTGACAAAATTTTCTATAGAAATAGAATTTTGACAAAATTTTCGATAGAAATGAAATTTTGCAAAAATTTTCTATAAAAATAAAATTTAGAAAAAAAATATCAATGGAAATACAATTTAGAAAAAAATTCCGTAGAAATTTCTATAAAAATAACATTTTGAAAAAATTTTTCTATAAAAATAAAATTTTGATCAAATTTTCTACAGAAATAAAATTTTTACAAATTTTTTATAAAAATAAAATATTGCAAAAATTTTCTATAGAAATAAAATTTCGCAAAAATTTTCTATTTAAATGAAATTTTGCAAAAATTTTCTATAAAAATAAAATTTTGACAAATTATTTCTAAGAAATAAAATTTCGTAAAAATTTTTTCGACAAAATTTTCTAAAGAAATAAAATTTCGACAAAATTTTCTATAAAAAAATTACAAAATTTTCTAAAGAAATAAAATTTTGACAAAATTTTCTAAAGAAAGAAAATTTCGACAAAATTTCCTAAAAAAATAAAATTTCGACAAAATATTCAATAGAAACAAAATTTTCACAACATTTTCTAAAGAGATAAAATTTTGACATTCTCCAATGAAATAAAATATTGACAAAATTTTCTATTGAAACAAAATTTTCAATAATTTTCTATTGAAATAAAATTTTCAAAAATTTTCTATAGAAATAAAATTTTGAGAAAATTTTCAATAGATATAAAATTTTGCAAAAATTTTCTATAGAAAAAAAATTTGCAAAAATGTTCTATAGAAATAAAGTTTTGATAAAATCTTCTTTAGAAATAAAATTTTGCAAAAATTTTCCAAAAAATTGTCTGTACAAATAAAATTCTTCCAAAATTTTCTATAGAAATAAAATTTAGCAAAAAGTTTCTATAGAAATAAAATTTTGCAAAAATTTTCTATAGAAAAAAATTTGCAAAAACTTTTTTATAGAAATAAAATTTTGAGAATATTTTCAATAGAAATAAAATTTTGAGAAAATTTTCTATAGAAATAAAATTTTGTAAAATCTTCTATAGAAATAAAATTTTGCAAAAATTTTTCAAAAATTTTTCTGTACAAATAAAATTCTTCCCAAATTTTCTATAGAAATAAAATTTAGCAAAAAGTTTCTATTGAAATAAAATTTTGCAAACATTTTCTATAGAATTAAAATTTTGACAAAATTTAGAAACTAAAACCTACTTGCTTATCCGATTTGGTACAATCGGAAAGGAAATATAACTAAACTTTATACGTGTACTTTAAAAATAAAGGTTACTTAGTTGAAATTATATATTTATAGTAATTTCAGTAGGTTAACCCAAACCGATATTCATTTTTGTAAGAGCGAGCTTCAGAATTTTTTCTGCAGATGTAAAAATATATTCACATTTTTAAAAACTGCCTATGATTCAATATTGTACTTATTTTTGTGTTTTGTATGAAAACATTACTAATACACTGTGTGTGTGTTCTCGACAACCCAATAGACTGATAAGTTTCTTATACATTGGTGATATGATAGTAATCTATTTTTGATAGTCTCCTTTAACAAAAACAATATGAGAACCTATGCCAATATTTTTTATTTACGAACGAATGTAAATCTTCTGATATTTTTTCTCGTATAGATATCATGAATAAATGAGAAAAATTGTATTTATTAATTTAGTTAGTTGGTAACTGAAACTAATTTCTTATCTCAAAAATGCACGAGAATGCTCTGGAGGTCAATTTGGTTTATATTACATGTACATACCTACTAAGTATTGGTCAGAATATTTATATAGTGGAAATTGATTTTTAATTGATTATTGGCGAGCAGAAATTCAGGGTATATTTTGTAAAAGACCCATTCCAGTAATTCAGATCAGAGATAGAAGTCGTGGGAAAAGCAGATGACAGAACCACGCTTTGACAGACCTGGCGTGACTCTTGTTTGAGGACCTTGTCTTAAGATCTGACAGTGATGAAAATTAAACTTGTTAGCATCCGTCGGGAATCGTCATCAATCTCATGGATATTGAATTGACTTAATTGGTCCCGCTTTCAATGGTATTAATAAAATTCAATACTCTTGGATGAAATCAATTAAATTAAATTCAATACTCTTGGATGAAATCAATTAAATTAAATTAAAAATATTGCAAGCAAAATAACCAGAATAATTGCATGATGAATACATCGTTGTTATTCGCCACATCTAATACACCACTAATGATACACTATTTATAATAGCTTCGGGTTACAGCCATCTTCTTCATTTCAAAACCAATCTACAGATATATTTAACATTTTCTTATTGATGCCAATCATTAGTCACGTTCCAATCGACATTATTGCACATTTATTTGTTACATTTATACTGTATAATTATCTTTTCTTTCAAATTAGTTTTAATCATTACTTTGCTTGAGAAAATGCTAAGTAGATGATTATTAATATTTATTAACATGTTAGCATCCTAGGTTTGCTAATCAAATATTAAAAAAATAATTAAAAATTAAACAAAATATTTTTTTCTATAGAAATAAAATTTTAGCAAAAATTTTTATAGAAATTGAAATTTTGCAAAAAATTTGACAACATTTTCTATAGAAATAAAATTTCGACAAAATTTTCTATAGAAATAAAAAGTTTACAAAATGTTCTATGAAATAAAATTTTGACAAAATTTTTTATAGAAATAAAATTTTGCAAAAAATTTCCTATAGAAATAAAATTTTCTATAGAAATAAAATGTTGACAAAATTTTCTATGAAATAAAATTTGGAAAAATTTTTCTATAGAAATAAAATTTAGAAAAAAATTTTATAGAAATAAAATTTGCAAACATTTTATTTCTATAAAAAAATTTGTCAATACTTTTTTTTGTTGTTTTTGATTTTGATATAACATTTTGACAAAATTTTCTATAGAAATAAAATTTTGACAAAATTAATAAATATATTTTGACAAAATTTTAATAAATATATTAATAAATATTAATAAATATATTTTGACAAAATTAATAAATATATTTTGGCAAAATTTTATATAGAAATAAAATTTTGACAAAATTTTATATAGAAATAAAATTTTGACAAAATTTTCTATAGAAATAAAATTTCGTTTTGTTTTGTTATTGTTGGTTTATTCTTCAATCATTATTGTTGTTTTTGATTTCAGGTTAAAACCATGCATTGACTAAAATACAAGTGTAGCTTAACTAACAGAGGAAAGGAATGTTTGTCAAATTTAAGCTACAACAAAACGAAATTTTATTTCTATAGAAAATTTTGTCAAAAATTATTTCTATATAAAATTTTGTCAAAATTTTATTTCTATATAAAATTTTTTCAAAATATATTTATTAATTTTGTCAAAATTTTATTTCTATAGAAAATTTTGTCAAAATTTTATTCCTATAGAAAGTTTTATCAACATTTTATTTCTATAGAAAATTTTGTCAAAATTTTATTTCTATAGAAAATTGTGTCAAAAATTTATTTCTCTGGAAAATTTTTGTCAAAATTTTATTTCTATAGAAAATATTGTCAAAAATTTATTTCTATAGAAAATTTGGTCAAAATTTTATTTCTATAGAAAATCTTATCAACATTTTATTTCAATGCAGTATTTATATTTATTATATAAAAATCTAAATCAGTTATAGACAATTGGTAATTTGGAAAAATATACCTACTTCAAAAATGTCCCACACAGATAACAAATTAATTTATATCACTTCACTCATTGTGAACGATTTCTTTATTTCTTTGGACGAGGCAAAATCGTTGACATTGCCGTTCGTATTTTGGTACTCAGAAACCACAACGTTACGACACTATGAGATAGTGGGGATGATAATTGAATTAATTTTCAAATCTTCCAAATAAACACTTGCATATATGATAATTAAAAAAATCGCAAATTGTTTATACATATTTATTTAATTTATCGAGCGACACCGATAGCAACTACAAAGAATACAATTGGACACTGTATTAATGAGGTAAACATATGCCTACACTCATAGAAACAAAATCTGCTAAAAACAGCAGTCGATGTTATATTTTCGTACTTCAAAAGTCTAGGTTAGGTTAGGTTGTATAGCATGACATCAAATTCTTGAATCAAATTGATATCCAGTTAGACCAGAAAATATTCCTCAAGGTAATTTTCTTATCTTCTTCTTCGTAGGGGGTCGTCTTTAGAGTTGCTCAAGAACTTCCATTCCTTTCCATTTCCACAACCAGAGGCCCTGATGAAGGCGATTATATTGCTTTAGCTACACTCCCATAGATCGGTGAGAACCTGAAAGAAATAGTAGCCCAATATATTGTTTCTTCTAAAGGATAATGCTTTACATTGGAATAAAAAGTAGTACGAGTCTTCTGTATATTCCTCAAGGTAATTTTCTTATCTTCTTCTTCGTAGGGGGTCGTCTTTAGAGTTGCTCAAGAACTTCCATTCCTTTCCATTTCCACAACCAGAGGCCCTGATGAAGGCGATTATATTGCTTTAGCTACACTCCCGTAGATCGGTGAGAACCTGAAAGAAATAGTAGCCCAATATATTGTTTCTTCTAAAGGATAATGCTTTACATTGGAATAAAAAGTAGTACGAGTCTTCTGTAACTTCCGGGTCCAAACACCAAAAATCAAAATAAAATTTTGACAAAATTTTCTATAGAAAAAAAAATGTTGACAAAATTTTCTATAGAAAAAAAAAAAATGTTGACAAAATGTTTTATAAAAATAAAATGTTGATAAAATTTTTTATAAAAATAAAATGTTGACAAAATTTTTATAGAAATAAAATTTAGAGAACATTTTATATATAAATAAAAGTTTGAGAAATTTTTCTATAGAAATAAAATGTTAACAAAATTTTCTATAAAAATAAAATTTTGACACAATTTTTTAAAGAAATAAAATTTTGAGAAAATTTCCTATAGAAATAAAATTTTGAGAAAATTTTTCTATAGAACTAAAATATTGAGAAAATTTTCTATAGAAATAAAATTTTGAGAAAACTTTCTATAGAAATAAAATTATGACAAAATTTTCTATAGAAATAAAATGTTGACAAAATTTGTTATAGAAATAAAATGTTGACAAATTTTTCTATAGAAATAAAATTTTGAGAAAATTTTCTATAGAAATAAAATTTTGAGAAAATTTTCTATGGAAATAACATTTTGATAAAATTTTCTATAGAAATAAAATTTTGAGAAAATTTTCTATAGAAATAAAATTTTTGACAGAATTTTCTATAGAAATAAAATTTTGACAGAATTTTCTATAGAAATAAAATTATGACAAAATTTTCTATAAAAATAAAATTCTGTCAAAATTTTCTATAAAAATAAAATTTTGACAAAATTTTCTATAGAAATAAAATTTTGACAAAATTTTCTATAGAAATAAAATTTTGACAAAATTTTCTATAGAAATAAAATTTTGACAAATTTTTCTATAGAAATAAAATTTTGACAAAATTTGTAATAGAAATAAAATGTTGACCAATGTTTCTATAGAAATAAAATGTTGACCAATTTTTCTATAGGAGTAAAATTTTGACAAAAAATTTCTATAGAAATACAATTTTTGACAGAATTTTCTATAGAAATAAAATGTTGACAGAATTTTCTATAGAAATAAAATTATGACAAAATTTTCTATAAAAATAAAATTCTGTCAAAATTTTCTATAAAAATAAAATTTTGACAAAATTTTTTATAGAAATAAAATTTTGACAACATTTTCTATAGAAATAAAATTTTGACAAAATTTTCTATAGAAATAACATTACGACAAAATTTTCTCTATAAACTTTGATAAAATTTTCTCTAGTAAACACTTTGATAAAAGTTTTTATTGTAATAAAATTTTGCAAAAATTTCCCCTAAAAATAAAATTTTGCAAAAATCTTCTATAGAAATACAATTTTTGCAAAAATTTTCTATAGAAATAAAATTTTCTATGGAAATAAAACTTTGCAAAAATTTTCTATGGAAATAAAATTTTTTTATGGAAAAAAAATTTGCAAAAATTTTCTATAGAAATAAAATGTTAAAAAAATTTTCTATAAAAACAAAATTTTAACAATTTTTTTTAAAGAAATAAAATTTTGAGAAATTTTTTGTAGAAATAAAATGTTAACAAAATTTTCTATAAAAATAAAAATTTGACAAATTTTTTTAAAGAAATAAAATTTTGAGAAAATTTTTTATAGAAATAAAATTTTGACAAAATTTGCTATAAAAATAAAATTTTGACAAAATTTTCTATAGAAATAAAATTTTGACACAATTTTCTATAGAAATAAAATTTTGAAAAATTTTTCTATAGAAATAAAATTTTGACAAAATTTGGTATAGAGATAAAATGTTGACAAATTTTTCTATAGAAATAAAATGGTGACAAATTTTTCTATAGAAATAAAATGTTGACAAAATTTTCTATAGAAATAAAATGTTAAGAAAATTTTTTATAAAAATAAAATTTTGACAAAATTTTATATAGAAATAAAATTTTGACAAAATTTTATATAGAAATAAAATTTTGACAAAATTTTCTATAGAAATAAACTCTTTGAGAAAATTTTCTATAGAAATAAAATTTTGAGAAAATTTTCTATAGAAATAAAATTTTGAGAAAATTTTATAGAAATAAAAGAGAAATAAAATTTTGACAAAATTTTTTGTTGATACAATTTTTTGTATAATTTTTTTTTGATGTTTTATTTTGTCATTTCTATTTTACCTAATATTCCATTTTGAGCATGGCAACACATCGCATCAGCTACCTTGTACTTCTTAACATTTAATTGGTCGTGCATCATGGGATGAGTCTAAGTACACATATAGCACCAACTACGTGTCAGCCCTTCTGCAATAGTAATACCGTATTGGTATATTTTGCCAATAATAAAGCATTGTTATTTTTTTACGATTTAATAGGATGTTTTAAATTAATTAATGTTATCTCATTCATAGCCATCTCGCAAATACAAAAGAGATTAATTAAGAAAAAATATAATAATAAACACAAACATGTGAAAACTAGAGCAAACAATAAAATATAAATCTTTAATGAACAACAACAAAAGAAAGGTTCTTTGTTACACACAGTAAAATACAATGAATAAATACACTTGAGAATAATTATTTTGTGTAAGGTTGAGCGGGCGGAGGCGATATTTAGAGGATCACTGGCCACCCCACTATAGATAGACAGATAGACAGAATGGAAATGTCAACCATAATCGGAAGACAGTTTATGCTAGTTTTTAGTCTCAAAATGTTTATGGACTAGGTTAGCTTAGGTTAGAAGGTACAAAAAAGTTCAATGCCAACGATAATCAATGAAAACAAAACAGATGAAGAAAGAGGAATCTCGCTCAAAATAAATGCAGCCAACTGCTCTCAAATCGATCATTTGACTTTGACAAAGGAAAAGTTATATGTTTGTGCGAATTTATAAAGGCAAAGTCGACTATCAAAAACCTTTTGTCGGGATATTCGAGCGTAATTCACATTGGGTTTGGTGAATTATCCGAATTTATTCTGATAATTTATTTTTGGGAATGTATGTATGAAAAACAAATAGGGAAAATAAAAGACAAAACAAACATATTATTGGGATTAGACATTTAGGCTTCTACATCAGGTGCTGTTGGCTGAGGAGGGTGCAGTGTTCACAGTTGTCATATTTGGTAGAATTTTACCAAAAATGGTAGATTATTTACTGTTTGGTAGAATTATTGATGTTTTGCTAGATTTTGCCAACTATTCCTATACAATTAAGAGGTGCTTTATAAATTTCCTATAAAAAGTAAAATTTTAACAAAACTTTCTATAGAAATAAAATATTGACAAAATTTTCAATATAAATAAATTTTTGAGAAAATTTTCAATGGAAAAAAATTTTCCATAGAAATAAAATTTTTAGAAAATTTTCTATAGAAATAACATTTTGAGAAAATTTTCTGTAGAAATTAAATTTTTGACAAAATTTAATATTGAAATAAAATTTTAATAAACTTTTCTATAGAAATAAAAACTTTCTATAGAAATAATATTTTGACAAAATTTTCCATAGAATTTTAACAAATTTTCTATAGAAATAAAAATTTGAGAACAATTTTGTATAGAAATAAAATCTTTTTTAAAAATAATTTATAGAGATAAAATTTTGACAAAATGTTCTACAGAAATAAAATGTTGAAAAAATGTCTATAGTATTTTGACAAAAATTTTTATATTCATAAAATTTTGTGAAAAATTTCTGTAGAAATCAAATTTTTGACAAAATTTACTATATAAATAAAATTTTAACAAAATTTTTTATAGAAATAAAATTTTAACAAAATATTCTATAAAAATATTTTTTTAACAAAATCTATATATAAAATTTAAAGTATGTTTGTTTATTTGTTTGTATGTTACGGGTAAGCTCGGAAACGGCTGAACCGATATACTAGAAACTTTCAGAGATCTTAAGGGGCGCTCATGTGGTGAAAATAGGGTACCTCATGTTTTGACACCTGGTCGCGGAGGAGCACCACCCCTTTGTCCGACTTTTTGAAAATTGGACCAAAGTTGACTGATTTGTTTGAAATTTTCACTGAAGGTTGAGGTTGGCATCTAGACAAAGATCCGCTACTTTATTTTTCGATATTTTGTCGCAGAGGGGGGCCTCCCCTTTGTTTGAGTATAAAAACTAAAAATTACAATTCTCTAAATTACCTGAGATTTACAGAAAACATGCGGTGAAGTTATGAAATTAATATGGGGTACCTGGGAGACATCCCCCTTACCCGAATTTTTGAAACTTGAAACAAAATTTTGCAATTTGCTTGAATTATTCAGGGAAGGTTGAAGGAGGCGTCTAGACAAAGAACGGCTACTTTATTTTTCGATATTTGGTAGGACTTTTTTAAAGCACAGTGATTGAAATTTTATGGAAAAACAGCGTGAGGTAATGAAGTTAAAATCAGGTTCCTGATTTTTTAATATTTGGTCTAGGAAAAATAAAAGGGCAAAGGGAGTCACCTGCTTCTCCTTAAGTATATACAGAGAAACAATTAAACTTTTTCAATATACATACTTCAAATTTACAGAGGACGTGGGGAGAGGTTATGAAATTAATATTGTATACTTGATTTTGTGATATTTGGATGGAAAGAGGGGCTGCCCCTTGCCCTTCTTTTTGAAAATTGGGTTTATAATTTTCTTGACATTTTCTGGGACGTTTACACAAGATACGCTACATCACTTTTCGATATTTGGTCGCAGAGGAGGGACCTCCTCTAAAACTGAAAAAATTAAAATTCTCAAGTTTTCTTGAAATTTACAAAGGCCGTGGGTGTATTCAATAGGGTATACTTGATTTTTGGGAATTTGGATGGGGAGGGAACTTTCTCCTTGCCCACACTTGAAGAAAAGTTTTTATTCACTTCGGTGTTTGTCGATATTTTATAGGGGAAAGCGACGTCCCTTCAAAACAATAGTGCAAAATTTAACCTTCTCCGATCTACTTGAATTTTCAAGGAACGTGGGAGGAGGTGATTAAATTAATACATGATTTTTAAATGACACAGAAAAGATTTTTCCAATTAAAATTTTAATTGAATTTTAAAAAATATTCAATTAAAAATTTAATTGATTTAACAGATTTTTTAATTGAAACAAAAATCAATCACAAAAATTAATAGTTTCAATTAATCTTTTAAATGATACTATAATTTCTGTGATTTAAGACATTTCAATTAAAAAATTAATTGGATCAATTAATTTCGTGATTGAATAAGAAAAAACATTTTTTGTGTAATACATGATTTTTCGATATCTGGTTGGGGTAATATTGAAATAAACTTTCTCGATTTACTTGGAATTTATAGGGACCGTTGGGTAGTTTGTGAATTTAATATAGGGTACGTGATTTTCCGATATCTGGTCGGAGTGGAGCGAAGGTGGGGAAAGGGTACCTTTTGTCCGATTTTTTGAAAATTGAAAGTATAAGTTTGCCCGTAAATGGGAACTCGGGAACTCCAATTAATTTTTTAATTGGAATGTCTTCAATCACAGAAATGATAGTATCAATTAAAAAATTATTGACGGTCAATTAAAAATTAATTGATCCAATTAAAAAATTAATTGATACTATTAATTTTTGTGATTGATTTTTGTTTCAATTAAAAAATTTGTTGATTCAATTAAATTTTTAATTGAATATTTTTTAAAACTTCATTAAAATTTTAATTGGAAAAATTTTCGTGAAATTTTTTTCTGTGTAATTTTATAATTTTTGCACAGGCTTCTGCCACACATTTTTAAGTAAAAAATTTAAATTTATATGAAATTGGCAAACAACGTTGAGGGTGCATCATTTTTGTTTCTATAGAAATAAAATTTTGATAACAATTTTCTATACAAATAAAATTTTAACAAAAATTTTTATAGAAATGATATTTTAACAAAATTTTCAATAGAAATAAAATTTTGAGAAATAATTTCTACAGAAAAAAATTTGACAACATTTTCCAAAAAATAAAATTTTGAGAACATTTTCTATAGAAATAAAGGTTCGACAAAATTTTCTATAGAAACATAATTGTGACAAAATTTTCTGTAGAAATAAAATTTTGAGAACATTTTCTGTAGAAATAAAATTTTGAGAATATTTTCTATATAAATTAAATTTTGACAAAATTTTCTATAGAAATAAAATTTTGACAAAATTTTCTATAGAAATAAAATTTTGACAAAATTTTCCATAGAAATAAAATTTTGACAAAATTTTCTATAGAAATAAAATTTTGACAAAATTTTCTATAGAGATAAAATTTTGACAAAATTTTCTATAGAGATAAAATTTTGACAAAATTTTCTATAGAAATAAAATTTTGACAAAATTTTCTATAGAGATAAAATTTTGAAAAAATTTTCTATAGAAATTAAATTTTGAAAAAAAATTCTGTAGAAATACAATTTTGAGAACATTTTCTATACAAATTAAATTTTGAGAAAATTTTCTATATAAATTAAATTTTGACAAAATTTTCTATAGAAATTAAATTTTGACAAAATTTTTTATGGAAACAAAATTTTGACAAAATTTGTTATGGAAATAAAATTTTGACAAAATTTTCTAAGAAATAACTTTTTGAGAAAATTTTTCTATAGAAAAAAAAATCTCACAAAATTTTCTATAAAAATAAAATTAAAAAAAATCTATAGAAATAAAATTTTGATGAAATTGTCTATAGAAATAACATTTTGACAAAATTTTCTATAGAAATAAAATTTTGACAAAATTTTCTATAGAGATAAAATTTTGAAAAAATTTTCTATAGAAATTAAATTTTGAAAAAAAAAAATCTGTAGAAATACAATTTTGAGAACATTTTCTATACAAATTAAATTTTGAGAAATTTTTCTATATAAATTAAATTTTGACAAAATTTTCTATAGAACTAAAATTTTTTTCTATAGAATTAAAATTTTGACAAAATTTTCTATGGCAATAACATTTTGCCAAAATTTTCTATAGAAATAAAATTGTGCCAACATTTTCTATAGAAATAAATGTTTGACAAAATTTCTTAAAGATATAAAATGTTGACAACAATTTCTATAGAGATAAAATTTTGACAAAATTTTCTATAGATATTAAATTTTGCCAAAATTTTATATAGAAATTAAATTTTGAGAAAATTTTCTGCAGAAATAAAATTTTGACAACATTTTCTATACAAATTAAATGTTGAGAAAATTTTCTATATAAATTAAATTTTGACAAAATTTTCTATAGAAATCAAATTTTGACAAAATTTTTTATGGAAACAAAATTTTGACAAAATTTGTTATGGAAATAAAATTTTGACAAAATTTTCTAAGAAATAACTTTTTGAGAAAAAATCTCACAAAATTTTCTATAAAAATAAAATTAAAAAAAAATTTATAGAAATAAAATTTTGATAAAATTTTCTATAGAATTAAATGTTATACAAAATATTCTCTAGAAAAAAAATGTGGACGAATTTTTATAATTTCTATAGAAATAAAATTTTGACAAAATTTTCTAAGAAATAACTTTTTGAGAAAATTTTTCTATAGAAAAAAAATCTCACAAAATTTTCTATAAAAATAAAATTAAAAAAAATCTATAGAAATAAAATTTTGATAAAAATTTCTATAGAATTAAATGTTCGACAAAATATTCTCTAGAAATAAAATGTGGACGAACTTTTATAATTTCTATAGAAATAAAATTTTGACAAAATTTTCTATAGAAATAAAATTTTAACAAAATAAAATTATTTTGTATGGTAGTTTTTTGGTAAGATTTACACCAAATTACACCGATAACATTTTGGACTCATGTTGCAGATGCTGCTCTAGGAATACAAGTCTGATAATTAGTTGATAGTTTCGCTGCAAATAGAGGATGCTGATGAGGAATGTGGGAGATCCGAAACGACCATCTTGTAGTCTAAAGGTTGGTACTATGGTCGGTTTTCGAGTTGAAAACCACTTTATTTTCGCTTTTACAAACAAACATATAAAAAATACAATATAATTTCAATTCTCGCACGAGTTAATCCATTTTTCTCATAAAACAGTTTACATTTTTTTTGCTGTGCATAACATCCAAATTAAAGATATTTTATCTAGTGGTTTTCATAATTCAAAGATATCAGTCTTCATACAGGAATTTCTGTTTAACATTTTGTGTATGTATAGGCGTTTATTATACGACGAGTACTGCGTTCTATAAAAAGATCACATACTAAATATAATTTATTTAACTTGTAATTAACATTACCATCCTAATTTGGTACGTGTATTTGGCGTGTGACAATGCTCTAAATATTCCATAGCACACATTTTTCTGTTATGGCTTACAGTTTTTGCATGGCGTAATCTCAATTTATAATTCTATGAGTGTTTATTTGAATCCTAATATTTTATCTAACACACGTGTTAAAAAGAAAAATCAGTAGGTTACTTTCTAATAAGATTTATACTTACTTGATATTTGTTATTGTTATGAAAAAAAAAAAATAGACCACGGGGCCAGGGATTTAAGACCTTAGGTCTTCGTGTGCAGAGCGGACTAATAAAGTTTAAAATCTGAGACAACATAGACATTTTAGGGAGGCAATGCTTTAAAAATTCTGGTGGTTCTCATTGATCTGTGTTAATGACTAAACTTCAATTGAAAATTTGTCATGGAGATAGTTGAGGTGAAAAACTGCTTACCAAAAGCATTTGCCCCATACTCCCAGCAATACCGCATTGTTGAGAATAATGACTTACCATCATAATTTTGGTTACCACAAAATTTTCTATAGAAATAAAATTTTGCCAACATTTTCTACAGAAATAAAATTTTGCCAACATTTTCTATAGAAATAAAATTTTGCCAACATTTTCTATAGAAATAAATTTTTGAAAAAATTTTCTATAGAAATAAAATTTTGACAAAATTTTCTATAGAAATAAAATTTTGACAAAATTTTCTATAGAAATAAAATTTTGACAAAATTTTCTATAGAAATAAAATTTTGACAAAATTTTCTATACAAATAAAATTTTGACAAAATTTTCTATAGAAATAAAATTTTGACAAAATTTTCTATGGAAATAAAATTTTGACAAAATTTTCTATAGAAATAAAATTTTGACAAAATTTTCTATAGAAATAAAATTTTGACCAAATTTTCTATAGAAATAAAATTTTGACAAAATTCTCTATAGAAATAAAATTTGGACAAAATTTTCTATAGAAATAAAATTTTGACAAAATTTTCTATAGAAATAAAATTGGGACAAAATTTTCTATAGAAATAAAATTTCGACAAAATTTTCTACAGAAATAAAATTTTTCCAACATTTTCTATAGAAAGAAATTTTTGACAAAATTTCCTAAAGATATAAAATGTTGACAAAATTTTCTATAGAAATAAAATTTTGACAAAATTTTCTATAGAAATAAAGTTTTGACAAAATTTTCTATAGAAATAACATTTTGACAAAATTCTCTATAGAAATAAAATTTTGACAAAATTTTCTATAAAAATAAAATTTTGACAAAATTTTCTATAGAAATAAAATTTCGACAAAATTTTCTATCTGTAGAAAATTTTGACAAAATTTTCTACAGATATAAAATTTTGCCATCATTTTCTATAGAAAAAAATTTTTGACAAAATTTCCTAAAGATATAAAATGTTGACAAAATTTTCTATAGAAATAAAATTTTGACAATATTTTCTATAGAAATAAAATTTTGACAAAATTTTCTATAGAAATAAAATTTTGCCAACATTTTCTATAGAATTAAAATTTTGACAAAATTTTCTATAGAAATAAAATTTTGACAAAATTTTCTATAGAAATAACATTTTGACAAAATTCTCTATAGAAATAAAATTTTGACAAAATTTTCTATAGAAATAAAATTTTGACAAAATTCTCTATAGAAACAACATTTTTTATAGAAATAAAATTTTGCCAACATTTTCTATAGATTTTTTTGACAACATTTTCAATAGAAGTAAAATGTTGGCAAAATTTTTTCTATAGATTTGTATACCCTTCACCACTACTGTAATACAGGGTAGAGGTGTGCGCGTGAGTGAAATTTCACTCACACTAACGCACATTCACGAAGCAAAATGTTTATTCACGCATGCTTACGCACGATACGTGTGGTAGCCACTCACGCACATTCACGAAATGGTAACCAGTACCCACGCACGAACTATTTTTAAAGACTCACAAAAATGCATGTGACTCACGGCAAATTCACGAGACTCACGACATTTTCCAATCGGGAATGGGCAAAGGTAACAAAATTCATGAATAGAATATAGTTCGACAGCTAAATTAATTTCAGTTATCATACGAGTAATAAATAAATCTTGATTTTTTTCGTGAAAGTGATTTTGCATAAATTTTATTCACGCACATTCACGAATCGATTTTATCTATCACACACGATTACGCACGACATATTTGTTTCAGTTCCATTCACGCACATTCACGAGACTTGTTTCAGATTTTGTTCGCGACTCTCGTGATTCACTCGTGTCACGATAATTTAGTACAGGGTATAATAAGTTTGTGCATTTGTATGTAACGCCAAGGAGATTTAGATATAGATATATTATATATATTTATATATTATATATTATATATTATATATTATATATTATATATTATATATTATATATTATATATTATATATTATATATTATATATTATATATTATATATTATATATTATATATATTATATATATTTATCAACCGATCTTCTTCAAATTCCGTACCTCAGATTATTTTATGAGTCTCGAAAAACTTGCAAAATATCAGCTAAATCGGTTGAGATTTAGATATAGCTCCCATACATATCTTTTGTCCGATTTAGATTCATATGACCACTGAGGCCAAAGTTTACTACCGATTTACGTGAAATTTTGCACGTAGAGTAGAGTTGATATTCTGCCAATCCTTGCTAAATTTGGTGGAAATCGGCTTAGATTACGATATAGCTCTTATATATATCTTTCGCCCGATTTAGACTCATATGGCCGTAGAGGCCAAATTTTAAAACCGATTCACGTACAATTTTGCACAGAGAGTAGAATTGATATTTTAGCAATGAATGTTAAATTTGGTTGAAATCAGTTCAGATTTAGATATAGCTCCCATACATATCTTTTGTCCGATTTAGACTCATATGACCACTGAGGCCAAAGTTTACTACAGAGTTACGTGAAATTTTGCACAGAGAGTAGAATTGATATTCTGCCAATCCTTGCTAAATTTGGTTGAAATCGGTTTAGATTTAGATATAGCTCCCATATATTATCTTTCGCCCGATGTAGACTCATATGGCGGTAGAGGCCAAATTTTAAAACCGATTCACGTACAATTTTGCACATAGAGTAGAATTGATATTCTACCAATCCTTGCTAAATTTGGTTGAAATCGGTTCAGATTTAGATATAGGTCCCATATATATCTATCGCCCGACTTAGACTCATATGACCATAGAGGCCAAAGTTTTATTCCGATTTATGTGAGGATATGAACAGGAAGTAGAATTAGTATTATAGTTATTCATGCCAAATTTGGTTAAAAACGGATAAAATTTATATATAGCTCAGATTTAGATATAGCTCCCATATATATCTTTCGCCCGATTTAGACTCATGTGACCATAGGGACCAAAGTTTTAGTTCGATTTATGTGAGGCTATGCACAGGGAGTAGAATTAGTATTATAGCTATCCATGCCAAATTTGGTTAAAATCGGTTCAGATTTAGATATAGCTTCAATATATATCTCTCACCCGATATTGATTTAATTGGCCCTAGAAGTCATAATTTTTCCATTATTTCCTTCAAATTTTGCACAAAGAGTACAACGGATGGTTAATGCTAATTTTCGTTGAAATCGGTTCAGATTTAGATATGGCTCCCATATATATCTTTCGCCCGATTTAGATTCATATAACAACCGGAGACCAAATTTTCACTTCGATTAACTTGAAATTTTGACCTGAGAGTAGTTTAGCTCAAATTGGTATAGATTTCGATATAGCTCCCGTATATATGCCTGATTTGGGGAAATATGATTTTATTTTACACAGAAAAAAGATTTAACATTCAGATTTGGATGAATCGCCATATAACATATTCTTCCGATTTAAGGCAAAATGGCACAACATCAGCGAAGATGTCCCCATACTTTCCACAGAAGGTTCCGCCTGTCTAAATATCGCTCGATGGGGCCAGATATTGCCACAAACCCCACAATTGAGCACTTATCTTAGTGAAATTTAGTCAATATCCTTGTGAAATCACCACTGATAAGGAGCACCTCTAATACATGTGTATCGCCGGATAAATCATAAATGGACTTTTGTGAAATAAATAAAATGACTTCAGCTGTATATTTTCCATATATTTTTACTTAATTGTGTTTCGTTTCAGGGCGTTAGCCGATTTAAATTTAAAGTCTAGAGACTTTGTAGAAGTTTGCAAATGTATCTCCAAATCGGTTCTGATTTAAATATTTGTATATATATGAGAAAGAAAATCTTTATTTAGCTCCCAATAAATTCAAAGGAGTTGAGATGGTATCAAAAATGTTGGCCTATATAGTGGTGAAGGGTATAATATAGTCGGCCCTGCCCGACTTTAGACTTCACGAACTTGTTAATTTCCGATTTGCTTGAAATTAAAAAACTGGAGGTAGTTAAGGTCCTTAACCCTCTAATGCCCAATTTTTGCCAGCTGATTAAATATTCAATGATAACGATACAAAATCAAGAAAACGACACAAGAAAAATTTATACGATAAAATTCAGTAGCTACTGCAAAGCCTCTTGAACCGTTTTAACTAAGTTTTCTTTTTATTTTACCCATTTTTGTTGGCTTAAGGTGTGTTTTACTAAAAGCTTCCTCATTTGACAGAACATGGTGTGAATCGGTCTAGCTCCATATAGACTGATCTCCCGATTTGACTTATTGGGCTTCTGGACATCGCATTTTTTTCGATTTGAAATTTTTTTTCGATTTAAAATTTTATTTTTTTTCGATCGTGAAGTTCAAAATCTAGAAGTAATAATTGTGCCAAATATGGTGTGATTTAGTTTATTTTTGGTATAGCCCAATCTCCCGATTTAATTTGTTTGGCTTCCACACCTCCAATATTTTTATCTGATTTGCCTGAAATTGGAAATTTAGATGCATTTCGGGTATGGTTCCATGTTTTGTTATAGTCTCCATATAGGCCGCTCTCCTGATTTGACTTCTTGGGCTTTTAGACACTGCAATTTTTGTGCGATTTGTCTGAAATTGGAAATCAAGACATATTTTAGGTCCATATATAGACGGATCTCAAGATTTCACCTCTTGGGGGTCTAGACATCACAATGTTTATACGATTTGTCTTAACCCTCCAAAGCACAAAAACAAGAAAACTAATCAAGAAAAATTTCTACGGTAAAAAGCACTATATGCTGCAAAGGCTCTTGAACAGGTTCAACTAAATTTTCTTTTCATTTTATACATTTTTGTTGTCTTAAGGTGTGCTTTACTAAAAGCTTCCTCACGCAGAGAAGGAATATGATCACCTCAAACATGTTTCAAGAGCAAAATGTTATTTTTCTATGGTGACCATGTAACATGTTTGTCACTAAAATGTTATTTTATCCTCAAATATAACCTGCTTGCCGAAATCGGATACATGATTTCCGAGAAAATAACATTGTTGCGAAAACCATGTTACATGGTCACCACCCAAAAATAATATTTTGCTCTTAAAACATGTTTCAGGTGATCATATTCCTTCTCTGGGTGCTTATTTAATGAAGCCCGCCTTATGGCGGGATTGGCCATTAGAGGGTTAAATTCAATATCTAGAGGTATTTTAGGTCCGTAAATAGGTGTGGCTAATATGGTGTGAATCGATCCATGTTTTGGTATAGCCCCCTCCGATTTGACGGTCCATGTTTTGCGATATATGTTTGCTTGGTAGAGTATATGGCATCAATTCCACCTGAAATTGTATATATTTTCAAGTAACACGCTACGAAGAGAGTTTTCAAAGGAAACAATTATATTTGATTTATGGACCGCAAAAAAAATATTGATCTAATATAAAAGATTAGTCAACCTAAAATTTAGGATACGCAATTTACACAATAATAAGGATAAATTTCATTAAAATAAAGAAAATTTTTAATTAAAAGGAAGCCCATAATCTTTGCTCTAAGAAATGTTTTCTTTAGAGTTAGGTCCTGTGCTATGAAATGTACATCCATGCGATAACGTCATTTGGCTTTAAAGTAAGTAAAATTTCCCTTAAAGTAAATAAAAATATTTTTAATTTAATGAAATCATCTTCACATTAACTGAGATATTGAGTCTTTGGGTTAAAAATAAAAAAAGCTTCAAAAATAGGCTAATACTTATTTGGAAGATTTTGCATCTTTGGTTTGAAGTTTGTTTTTTCTTCAATTAAGAAAATATTTCTTGCTTTTAAATATCTGCTATAATTTGGATTTTTAAATTCACATTTATTTCTATATGAATACCTTTGTTGATATATCATAAAAAGTGAACGAGAATTCGGAATCTGTATCCAAATTTCAAATTTATAGAGCTGCAAAATCCTTAGGGGAAGGTCAATATCGGTATATACTTGTGTTCTGAAAGACAGATTTTCTCGGTTTAAAAAAATTAACTGTTTTTCTATGCCGATGAATGGTTTTTTGTAGTACAAATAAATGACATGACCGCTTCAAAAGGGGTTTCATAAATATCACAAAAAATGCCTAAAATTATATTGTCAAAAGAAACTTCTTTTTTCAGCTCAACTCACTGCTATTTTCGTTAGTCCCAACAACAGTTGTCGAAATATACGTAAATTTATTAAAAAAAAAAATAATAATAATAAATTATTATGATGACTTAAATATTTGTATATTATCTTTAACATAGTGTGGCCTATGATTTAATAACATATTTTTTTTAACAAAATTCTCTTTGTTGTTAAAATTGCTTCGGTACACACAAAAAAAAAAAAATTCTGATTCAATTACGAAATTAATTGATCCAATTAATTTTTTAATTGAAATGTCTTCAATCACAGAAATGATAGTATCAATTAAAAAATTAATTGAAGGTCAATAAAAAATTAATTGATCCAATTAAAACGTTAATTGATACTATTAATTTTTGTGATTGATTTTTGTTTCAATTAAAAAATTTGTTGAAACAATTAAATTTTTAATTGAATATTTTTTAAAACTCAATTAAAATTTTAATTGGAAAAATTTCGTGGAATTTTTTTCTGTGTAGGTGCAAATAAAACTCGTTACAAACAGAATTTGCAATAAATACAAATTTATTTATACTCAATAAAAATTCAACCTTAATAATATAGGGAAACCTCATTGGTCTAAAATTTTTTTGAAAAGGTAAGTTTTAATTCTTCGAACATGTAGTGTCGACATGTATTGCGATACTTCCTTCCCAATCTGAAGTCCTATACATTAATCAAGATTTTTATCGTAATTTGTATAGTAGGTATAGTATTCTATTTTGAAACTTGGTCAATGGTCGAGTCTTCATTATTTCCCTTATGGGTATTGCCAGGTGATGTAAGAAGAAAGTAACAAAACAAAAACAAAAAACAACAAAGGGAATATGCCCCTCTCTTTATATATGATGGTGGTTTGACTACAACAATAGCATTTAAGAATTAAAAGTTCAACATCGTTTTTTCTTTATATTTTTGGAAAAGCGAACGATGATAAAAATGACCTCATGTGTTTATTTGCTCATGTTGGACGCTGAATAAATTTATATTCATTTGTTCATCTATAATCGGACCGTGTGTGTATATACTAAAGAAATATCCATGGATATTTACGATAATGACATTTTGAAGAAGGAAATAAAATTGAAGTCAAATTTCGTATTCATGAATAATTTCTTAATGACAACAATGCTCCATTCTGAGATTAGCTGTACATCCTCATACATATTGTAACCCAAAATATGTTTCGAAAGGATAATTTAACATTTTTGCAAAATTTTATTTCTATAGAAAATTTTTGTCAATATTTAATTTCTATAGAAAATTTTTTCAAAATTTTATTTCCATAGAAAAATTTTGCAAACTTTTATTTTTATAGAAAATTTTGTCAAAATTTTATTTCTGTAGAAAATTTTCTCAAAATTTTATTTTTATAGAAAATGTTGTCAAAATTTATTTCTATAGAAATTTTTTGTCAAAATTTTATTTCTATAGAAAATTTTTGCAAAATTTTATTTCTATAGAAAATTTTTGCAAAATTTTATTTCAATAGAAGATATTTTAAAAATTTTATTTCTATAGAATTTTGTTTGCAAAATTTTATTTCTTTAGAAAATTTTCTCAAAATTTTATTTGCAAAATTTTATTTCTATAGAAAATTTTCTCAAAATTTTATTTCTATAGAAAATTTTTTCAAAATTTTATTTCTATAGAAAATTTTCTCAAAATTTTATTTCTATAGAAATTTGGTCAAAATTTTATTTCTATAGAAAATTTGGTCAAAATTTTATTTCTATAGAAAATTTGGTCAAAATTTTATTTCTATAGAAAATGTTTACAAAATTTTATTTCTATAGAAAATTTTCTCAAAATATTATTTCTATAGAAAATTTTCTCAAAATTTTGTTTCTATAGAAAAATTTTTGCAAAATTTTATTTCTATAGAAAATTTTCACAAAATTTTATTTCTGTAGAAAATTTTGTCAAAATTTTATTTCTATAGAAAATTTTTGC
Organism: Haematobia irritans; assembly: GCF_050003625.1. NCBI lineage: Eukaryota > Metazoa > Arthropoda > Insecta > Diptera > Muscidae > Haematobia > Haematobia irritans. The sequence continues at coordinate 12,698,948 of NC_134400.1, forward strand.
AAAATTTTATTTCTATAGAAAATGTTTGCAAAATTTTATTTCTACAGAAAATTTTGTCAAAATTTTATTTCTATACAAAATTTTCTCAACATTTTGTTTCTATAGAAAATTTTTGCAAAATTTTATTTCTATAGAAAATTTTCTCAAAATTTTATTTCTGTAGAAAATTTTCTCAAAATTTTATTTCTATAGAAAATGGTTGCAAAATTTTATTTCTATAGAAAATTTTGTCCAAATTTTATTTCTTTAGAACATTTCATCAAAATTTTATTTCTATAGAAAATTTTTGCAAAATTTTATTTCTATTGAACATTTTGTCAAAATTTTATTTCTTTAGAAAATTTTATCAAAATTTTATTTCTAAAGAAAATGTTTGCAAAATTTTATTTCTATAGATTTTTTTTTCAAAATTTTATTTCTATAGAAAATTTTATCAAAATTTTATTTTTATAGAAAATGTTTGCAAAATTTTATTTCTATAGAAAATTTTTGCAAAATTTTATTTCTATAGAAAATTTTCTCAAAACTTTATTTCTTAGAAAATTTTATCAAAATTTTATTTCCAGAGAAAATTTTTACAAAATTTTATTTCTAAAGAAAATGTTTGGAAAATTGTATTTCTATAGAAAATTTTATCAACATTTTATTTTCAAAGAACATTTTTACAAAATTTTATTTCTAAAGAAAATGTTTGCAAAATTTTATTTCTATAGAAAATTTTATCAAAATTTTATTTCTATAGAAATTTTTTTGCAAAATTTTATTCCTATACAAAATTTTGTCAAAATTTTATTTCTATACAAAATTTTGTCAAAATTTTATTTTTATAGAAAATGATGCCAAAATTTATTTCTATAGAAATTTTTTGCAAAATTTTATTTCTATAGAAAATTTCCTAAAAATGTATTTCTATAATTTTTTTTTTTTTGCAAAAATTTATTTCTATACAAAATTTTTTTGCAAAATTTTATTTCGTTAGAAAATTTTATCAACATTTTATTTCTATAGAAAATGTTTGCAAAATTTTATTTCTATAGAATTTTTTTTTGCAAAATTTTATTTCTATAGAAATTTTTTGCAAAATATTATTTCTACAGAAATTGTTTGCAAAATTGTATTTCTATTGAAAATGTTTGCAAAATTTTATTTCTATAGAAAATTTTTGTCAAAATTTTATTTCTATAGAAAATTTTTGGAAAATTTTATCTCTACAGAAAATTTTTGCAAAATTTTATTTTTGTCAAAATTTTATTTCTATAGAAAATTTTGGCAAAATTGTATTTCTATAGAAAATTTTGTCAAAATTTTATTTCTTAAGAAAATTTTGTTAAAATTTTATTTCTATTGAAAATTTTGTCTATAGATATTTTTATCGGTTCAATCATAAAAACTTGAGTGTCACATTTGCTTGTTTTTTATCTCATTCCATTATGGTTGAAATTGAATGTTACATGGTGTACTAAAGAATTATGATAGTGATGAGTATTGAATGGATCAGTGAATGGTGGCTTCTCAATTATTTCTTTTCTCACATGCAAACAAAATTTGTACGGAATTGATATGACTGGCTTACTGTACAAGGAAACTTTCATGCTTGTCGACAATGGAACAAAAAAAAAAAAAAAAACAATATAATAAACGCAATAAAGTGGTCATGTATATCGTCACAGCACATGCTCAATTTCCCAAATGCATACAAATCATTGAAATTAAATGAATAAGGAAGATAACCACCAGTAGGATATTGTTTTGTATAACATTCAAAATTTGTCGAATAATCAATATCGAAGTCATTTAAAAAGATGTGATTATTATATATTTTATTTTGTTAAAATAAAGGAATTAATGGTAGTCTCCATGAAATTTTGAATACATACAGTGGGGAGCAAAACTGAGTGCATGTTTACCATTTATAAATCATATTTTTAATATAAAACGTCTCTTAAAAATTTGATAACATTTTCTATAGAATTTTAACACTATTTTCTATAGAAATAAAATTTTGACAAAATATTCAATGTATTTGCGAAATATTGAAGAATATAGAAACCAATACATACAAAAAACGATCTCATGCTTGAATAATTATTTTCTATGGAAATAAAATTTTGCAAAAATTGTCTATAGAAATAAAATTTTATTTTTGTTGGTTTGATCTCAGCTTAAAACCATTGCATTGACTAAACTACAAGAGTAGCTTAACCAATAGAGGAAAATAATAAAATTTGGACAAAATTTTCTATAGAAATAAAATTTTGAAAAAAAAATTTATAGACATAAAAAAAATAAAATTTGGACAAAATTTTCTATAGAAAAAAAATTGGAAAAATTTTCTATAGAAATAAAATTTTGCAAAAATTAAAAAAAAAAAAATAAAATTTGCAAAAAATTTCTATAGAAATAAATATTGCAAAAATTTTCTATGGAAATAAAACTTTGCGAAAATTTTCTATAGAAATAAAATTTTGCAAAAATTTTCTATAGAAATAAAATTTTGACAAAATTTTCTAAAATTTTGCAAAACATTTCTATAGAAATAAAATTTTTAGAAAATATTCTATAGAAATAAAATTTTGCACACATTTTCTATATAAATAAAATTTTGACAAAATTTTTCTATAGAAATAAAATTTTTTGCAAAAATTTTCTATAGAAATAAAATTTTTGAAAAAATTTTCTATAGAAATAAATTTTGCAAAAATTTTCTATTGAAATAAAATTTTGCAAATATTTTCTATGGAAATAAAACTTTGCAAAAATTTTCTATAGAAATAAAATTTTGCAAAAATTTTTTATAGAAATAAAATTTTGCAAAAATTTTCTAAAGAAATACAAATTTGAAAAAATTTTATATAGAAAATTTTGAGAACATTTTGAGAGAATGCCAACCCCTGTGCCCTCATTTCAAAATAGTGTTGCATTTGCAAAAATGCTCATACTTATGTTTAGTTCGTATGTAAGTTTATAAATGAAGGGATGAAAATGGGATAACATGAATAAAAGAAATTTACCACATGGTCTTTTATAAATAAAAACAAGCATTGTTTTTGTGTGTTTTATTGCTTGGTAAAACACACTCTAATATTGTGTTTATTTCATAAACAATTGTATTTTTTCCACTTTCAGGTCCAATGAATATTTTGTTAATCTAAACCAAACATCAAAAAGGAAATCTTCCAAAGGAAATATTAAAAAAATCCTTCTACAGAAACTCGTTTAGCAAAGATTGTGCCCCGGGCAAATTATAGCATCCTTATTGTTGGGGCAGAGAGACGTGGACATTTCCATTCTCTGTTTGTCTTTGGCAATATAATAATAAAAAATATAATTAAATTGAACAAAAATTTTGGGCAATAATAATTAGTAGCTCTAAGGCAAGTTACAACAAGGAATAATCGTTCACCTAAATAATTAACAAAATGAAGGAATGACTTGATTAGAACGGATCTGGCAAAACTTATAAATAAAATAAAATGTCAACTACACCATCAACCAATACAACCTCTACGACGACGACGGTGGCGGCAGCGGCGACAGCAACTACCTCATCGGCATCGTCATCGACTCTCATAGCCATGAGTAAAATGTCCACATCCACTCCTCAAAAGCAATATCCTAACACCACCGAATCTTTAGCCGACATAAGCGGTCTTGCTGACACAGAGACATCGAATGTTTTTCATGATGATACAACTACCTCGATAAGTCCTGGACAAAGTGGCAAATTGCCTGGAAGTGGAGGTTTTAATAAATCGAACTCTAACTCCAATAGTCCGGTGGCTAAGCGTCACATTAATTCGGGTTCGATTGCTCGAACACGGCCCCAATCGAGTTATTCCGCCAGGGTATTAATATTCGAAGATTCCGATCAGGAATTGGGGGGCAGTAATAATAGTGGCCATAGTGTTCAAAGCGTTGGCAATAATACGCATGATGGCACTACCAAATCTTCGACAGGTTTGGAAATTTTTGGCTCTTCACCCAAAAACGATTCATCAATATCATCTTCGCAATCGCTATTGCGTAATTTGAATTTGACCAAATCATCATCGGGTGGACTATCGGGAAGTTCGATATCATTACCGGCAAGAGGTTATGGAGCTTTATTACGTAAAATATCCTATCAACAGCATGCGTATTCCATGAGATCGGCCAGTAATGGTGAGTAGAACATCTGAAAAGATTTCCAAGGACAATCTTGGATATTGATTTTTTTTCTCTGCAGATTCCTCTAATTTGGTTCGTTTAAGGAACACTTCATTGGGCAAATCTGCACCCTGTCTTACCGGTAGCTCATTTCGCGAACGTGATAATAGCCTTTGCATGACTCAAACAAGTATGCATGCCATTAGCCAATCACCCTCATCATCGTCATGTAATAATGCTCATGCATCCTCCTCCGTATCCAATACTGCATCAAATATAGCAGCTGCACCCACAAACACAAGTGCTTTGAATATTTCCCGTTCTGGCAGTTGTGCCGGTTTGGGTATTGGCAAACATCATTTGCATGGCGTGGTAATGCGTGGAAGTGGCTCTAGTTCAAGTGGTGTGGCCCATCATCGTTTGAGTTTGGTCACCGGTGGTATTGGGGCTGCGGCAGCAGCAGCAGCTGCAGCTGCCAATTCTCGATCTCATTCGCCATATTCGGCAAGTCCAGTGGATAGTCCACGCATTAATTCGCCCATGCAATTTGCCTTTGCTCCAATCAAACGCATAGCAACGTGTCGTGGCGATGGTAGAAGATGGTCTGTGGCATCATTGCCGTCATCAGGTTATGGTACCACACCGGGTAGCTCGAATTTATCGGTAAGATTTTGTAATGAAAACTAAATCATTTCTCGAAAAATATTTGCTCATTTCTCTTCCATATTCCAGAGTCAATGTTCCAGCCAAGAGGCATTACATCAATTGCCCAATGTGGCTGGTCATGAAGAGTTACATTATGCCGAGGCCGGTGGTCATAATAATGTCATAGTTAATTGTTGTGCAGAGCATATGCAACAGCATCAACAAGCTTTGGTGGCCGCCGCGGCCGCCAATCGTCCTCATTGTTTAAAACATTGTGCTTTACTGAATAACAACACAACAACGAATAAAAATACCGTCCCGGGACAAGCAAGTCCCAAGCAATTTAAACATCATGTGCCAACACCACAATCCTCTTCGTACTCTGCCTCCTCAACGTCATCGTTTCCCATGCAACATTCGTCATCGGGCTCATCGCCATATAAAGTCTGTCCAAATTGCTGTGCCGATGTAAATGTGGCTTGTGGTGGCAATGGACTGGCCAATAATGGCCAAAGAACACCAGGTGGTTGCAATAATAATAATAACCAAAGTAGTGCTGGTGGTGCGAGTGGTGGTGGTCGTATGTCACCATTTCACCGGCCACGATCTAGATCCCTATCTAGTCCTTCACGTTCACCGGCCATAGACAATGAAATTGCTCTAATGAATACCATGTACAAGGAACGCTTTCCCAAAGCCACACAGCAAATGGAAGAGAGGCTAAAACATTTCATCAATGAAAATAAATCGGCAGTGTGTAATAGTTTTCGGGATTCACAGCCCATCGTTAGGTTTGTACATCACCAAGTATTGGAAATGGCTCGAGATTGCCTGAATAAATCAGAAGCTAAACTTATAACATCGCGCTACTTTTACGAGATGAGTGAAAATCTGGAACGTTTACTAATGGAGACCAAGGAGAAGAGCCCTGAGGCTGCAGTTGAGTTGGCTGGTGTTATAAAGAAATTGCTTTTGATTATCTCTAGGCCGGCTCGTTTGCTCGAATGTTTGGAATTTGATCCCGAAGAATTCTATCATCTGTTGGAAGCTGCCGAGGGCCAAGCTAAAGCCATACAAGGTATAAAAGCCGATATACCACAATATATTATACACAAATTGGGATTAAATCGGGATCCCATAGCTGAAATGCAACAGGAAGCCAAAGAGACTAGGGAGGCGTGTGACAATAAAGGTTCTGGAAATTCAAGTGTATTAAATGATTCTGGAACTCCATGCTCATTGCTTTTGAGTTCTCCTTTGACTTGTGTGTCGGCTACCTTAAACCCCAATGCTGAATTGAATCTATTGGCAAATAGTGGCTCAAGTACTCCCCATCCGGCTATGCCACTACAGCCTCCACAAACGCCTGTGGCTGGGGCAGATGCAATGCCTTCATTTACAGCTACGCTAAATAAACAAACGAACTTAAATGTAACGCCTCAAGAGAAGGCAACCTTTAAACCGCTCTTTGCTGCCACTCAACAACAAAACCAACAACAGGAACCAGAAACTTCGCAATCCCAAACACAACAACAGCAGCAACAGTTGCCACCTCAACCTCCACCACAACCTATACCGAGTGAACATGACTTCGATATAGTTAAACTGATCTCAAATGGTGCTTATGGTGCTGTCTATTTGGTGAAGCATAAGACGACGCGACAACGTTTCGCCATGAAAAAAATCAACAAAAATAATCTCATTTTGCGTAATCAAGTGGAACAAGTATTCGCTGAGCGTGATATCCTCTCGTTTGCCGATAATCCCTTTGTGGTGAGCATGTATTGCTCGTTTGAAACGAAAAAGCATTTATGTTTAGTTATGGAATATGTTGAGGGTGGTGATTGTGCCACACTCTTGAAAAACATCGGACCCTTGCCGGCAGATATGGCCCGATTTTATTTTGCAGAGACGGTTTTAGCAGTTGAGTATCTGCACAGCTATGGTATAGTTCATAGGGATTTGAAGCCCGACAATTTATTGATTACCGCCTTGGGTCACATCAAACTAACGGATTTTGGTCTATCGAAAATGGGCCTAATGTCTTTGGCCACCAATTTATATGAGGGATATATTGATTCGGAAACACGGCAATTTTCAGATAAACAAGTAAGTATTTTGGGGATGACTTTAAAAACCAAAAACTTGTTATTAATTTATTCGTATCACTGTATCTCAAAAGGTCTATGGAACCCCTGAATATATAGCACCCGAAGTGATATTGCGTCAGGGTTATGGTAAACCCGTTGATTGGTGGTCTATGGGAATAATTTTATATGAATTTCTCATTGGTTGTGTACCATTTTTCGGTGAAACTGCCGAAGAGCTTTTTGCTCATACCGTCAATGATGATATTGAATGGCCCGATAATGACGATTGGCCAGTGCAGCCAGAAGCTAAGGATATCATAACACAATTATTACAACAAAATCCCCGAGATCGTTTGGGCACACAGGCCGGTGCCTTGGAAGTTAAAGAGCATTTTTATTTTGATGGCTTGGACTGGAATTCATTGTTGAGACAAAAAGCTGAATTTGTACCGCAACTAGCAAACGATGATGATACCAGCTACTTTGATAGTAAGATCTAAAATAAATATCTAAAAATAAATATATGATGTGAACTTCTTTTTTTGTATCGTTTCTATAGCTCGTATGGATCGTTATAACCATGATTTGGGTGGTGAAGACACTGATGATACCGACGATACACCCGTATTTGGTTCATTCTCTTCGTATACGCCACAATATCGTAAACAACATTATTCATGGTCTCGTACAACTTCTGTGTCCTCAACAGGCTCTGTTGGCTCCTCATGTACATCTCAGCAATGCACTGTTGTAACGACCGTTCCAAGTTCCACGACAACATCTCATATAGAATCGAGATTACAGGTTACTGAAAGTTCATCGTCACCCACCAATACTGTTGATGCGGTAGCCAAATGTCGCAAAATATCTGCTCCACTGGCAGCAGGGGCCAACACAACTTCTATTGCCCATAGTGCAATAAATCAACAAATGGCAAATAAAGTTCTAACAACACCACAATTGAGAAAAATCGAGGTGAGTTTAACAAATACAAAAAAAAAAAACACACACAAACTATAAAGAATTATTATTTTTTTTAGAAATAAATTTTTGAAAAAATACAATTTTGTTCAAATTTTCTATAGAAATAAAATTTTCTATACAATTAAAAATTTGACAAAATTTTCTATAGAAATTTTTACAAAATTTTCTATAGAAATAAAATTTTTACAAAATTTTATATAGAAATAAAATTTTTACAAAATTTTATAAAGAAATAAAATTTTTGAGAAAATTTTTTATAGAAATAAAAATTTGACAAAATTTTATATAGAAATAAAATTTTGACAAAATTTCTAAATAAATAAAATTATGACTAAATTTTCTATATAAATAAAATTTTTGAGAAAATTTTCTATATAAATAAAATTTTTGAGAAAATTTTCTATATAAATAAAATTTTTGAGAAAATTTTCTATATAAATAAAATTTTTGAGAAAATTTTCTATAGAAATAAAATTTTGATAAATTTTCTATAGATATAAAATTTTCAAAAATTTTCTGTAGAAATAAAATTTACTATACAATATTTTGCAAAAAATTGTATAAAAATAAAATTTTTGTTCTATAGAAATAAAATTTTGACAAAAGTCTATAGAAATAAAATTTTGACAAAATTTTCTTTAGAAATAAAATTTTACAAAAATTTTCTATAGAAATAAAATTTTGACAAAACTTTCTTTAGAAATAAAATTTTGCAAAAATTTTCTATAGAAATAAAATTTTGACAAAATTTTCTTTAGAAATAAAATTTTGCAAAAATGTTCTATAGAAATAAAATTTTGCAAAAATTTTCTATAGAAATAAAATTTTGACAAAAATTTTCTATAGAAATAAAATTTTGACAAAATAAGACAATTTGCAAAAATTTTCTGTAGAAATAAAATTTTGAGAAAATTTTCTGTAGAAATAAAATTTTGACTAAATTATTTTCATAAATAAATTATGGCTTATGCTTTATCTATTTCAGCTCTCCACAACATGCCTTAAGGTTCCCTCAACGCCCGATGCTGACTATTTACCGGAATTGTTGCATAACGTTACCATTGGTCATGACAGCGATTTGCGTATGTTAAATCAATTCTTAAGACAACCGTCGTCGGGGTGTAATAGCCAACACCAAGAACCACATAACAGTCTGGCACTGCATCCAATTAAACCAGAACGTCATCATTATCGACATAGTATGCCACCTAATACTACAACTATTATAACAACACCAGCAACGCCGCCAGCGGCTATGGTCAATGCTCCTGTGGAAGTGGCACAACAAACAACAACAACCTCGAACACCACAAAATCACAATTAAATGCTGCTGCAATAGCGGCATCAAACCCTAAAACTAATCTAACCACCGCCACAACTTCGTCCACCTCAAGTACAACAACAACAGCAACAATAAAATCTGGAACTTCTTTGATTTCAACAATAACCACCGATCGTAAACTTGCCGATACTCATAAATTAGCTCGCAGTACACCGGAATCTTCACAAACCGACAGTGATGATTTCTCACCACAGATAGCACGCAAACGCAAAGGAGTTTGTGCTCGTGATATCTTGCCAAGATTTTCGATATCGATTGAAGATGAAACCATTAGTGGTGGATCATCTTCGGCCGAGAATACACGAGAACAATCACCATTGGCATTGCAGCATCAAAAGTCCATTGATAGTCAAATAGTTGCTAAAAATCATCGCTCTCGCTCATCTATAGTGAAATCAGCCTCCGCTTTGGGATTGTCATTGATGTCATCAGGTAGTAAGTATTCCCATGCTTTTCTTGAAATATATTTTTGCCATTTTGTCAAAATTTATGGAAAATTTTGCCAACATTTTATTTCTATAGAAAATTTTCGTAAAATTTTATTTCTATAGAAATTTTTTGCAATATTTTATTTCTATAGAAAATTTTGTCATAATTTTATTTCTGTAGAAAATTTTGTCGAAATTTTATTTCTATAAAAATTATTGCCAAATTTAATTTTTATAGAAAATTTTTACAAAATTTTGTTTTTATAGACAGTTTTATCAAAATTTTATTTTTCTAGAAAATTTTTGCAAAATTTTAGGTCTATAGAAAATTCTTACAAAGTTTTATTTCCACAGAATTTTTTTTGCAAAATTTTATTTCTATAGAAAATTTTTGCAAAAATTTATTTTTATAGAAAATTTTTGCAAAATTTTATTTCTATAGAAAATTCTTGCAAAATTTTATGCCTATAGAAAACTTTTGCATAATTTTATTTATATAGAAAATTTTTTGCAAAATTTTATTTCTATAGAAAATTTTGTCATTTTTTTATAGACAATTTTTGCAAATTTTTTTTGTATCAAAATTTTTTTGCTGTAGACAATTTTATAAAAAATTTTGTTTTGCTAAAGAAAATTTTGTCAACATTTTTTTCCTATTAATTTCTATAGAACATTTTTGCAAAATTTTATTTCTATAGAAAATTTTTGCAAAATTTTATTTCTAAGAAAATTTTTGCAAAATTTTTTTTCTATAGAAAATTTTGTCGAAATTTTATTTCTATAGAAAAAATTTTTCAAAATTTTATTTATATAGAAAATTTTTGCAATATTTTATTTCTATAGAAAATTTTTGCAAAATTTTGTTTCTATAGAAACATTTTTTAAAATCTTATTTCTATAGAAAGTGTTTGCAAATTTTATTCCTTTAGAAAACTTTTGCAACATTTGATTTCTATAGAAAATTTTGTCAATTGTTTTTTTTTTATAGAAAATTTTTGCAAACTTTTATTTCTATATAAATATTTTGCAATATTTTGTTTCTATTGAAAGTTTTTGCAAAATTTTATTTCTATAGAAAATTTTACTGTCCCTATATGAAATAAAAAAATCTCTTAATTTCTCATTGCAGTTGACAATGTTCAATTGGCCCAGCAATTATGCAATATTACAGCAGGCATTCAATCTCCTAGCAGTGTTACAGCTGGCGGTGGCGGGGGCGGCTCTAGTACCGCCTCTTCACGTGATACCTCGCCTTGCAGGGAACTTTCCCCGTTGGTTACTAATCTAAAACCGCCCATTATTATAAGACGTGGACCTCGTGGTTTCGGTTTCACTGTACACACTATACGTGTCTATTATGGTGATACTGATTTCTATACAATGCATCATTTAGTAATGGCTGTAGATGAAGGCAGTCCAGCTTTTGAAGCTGGTCTTAGGCCAGCTGATCTCATAACACATGTTAATGGTGAAACCGTGCAAGGTTTGTTCCATACTCAAGTCCTACAATTGCTGTTGAGTGGTGGTGAACATGTTACACTCAGAGCAACACCATTGGAGCACACCAGCATTCAAAGCGGTGGACGTAAACGTGATTTAATGCAAAGCAAATTGGCCAAAAAAGGTGTGAACCGTCAAAAGAAGCAAACAAAAAAGGAACACGATAAAAAACGAAAGACCTCGCTATTTAGACGTATAAGCAATAAAAGAGCATCTGCGGAAATTCAACAGGTATGTTTATCAAAGTGTAGCCTATTTACATGCGATAATATATGCGACATACTATTTCAGCTGGCGGCTGGTATAAACTCTCCCACAACGCCTTCGGCAGTGGGCACAACAATTGGTAGGAATTTATCTCCTTTGGACTCGTCATATCATAGTAGTAGTTGTTGTCAATCTGCGGCCACATCCTCACAATCAACATCACCTTCATCTTCCTCTCCAAATACCCCAACAGGTGCTGGTAATGGTACCGGTGCCGGTGGCAATGGTAGTGGTGGCAGTGTCGTCATTGGTGTGTCTACAGCTGGCAATAATACTGGAATAGGATTTGTGAGCACTTCGAATACTGTGCTATTACCCATAGCCGGATCAGTTACAGGAGTAACTACAGTTGCTGCTGTTGGAGCCCCCGTAGTGGGTGTAATGGGCAATATACCAGGTTAGTTGGGTTTGGGGAAAAACTTTGTTATTAATCATTTATATACAAACGTATGTATACAAAATATATTCATTATTTCGTGGCTAATAACATCACATGTTATTTAACACTTTCACTAGTTTCACCCACTTCTGTGCCGCAGTTGTATCAACGACCCTCTACGCTACATGGCTTAAAACATAAATTGCATACAGGTTGTGCTGGTAACACTACAGTATGCCCCTCCGGAACTGGAGTCAAATCTTTACATACGAATTCAAATGCTTCGATGCCAAATCGTCGCAAATCTGTAGGTCATATTCCACTATCACCGTTGGCTAGAACCCCATCACCTTCCCCCCTTCCATCTTCACCAACACGATCTCCATCGCCTTTGGCTTTCCCTTTGATTGGCCATCAGCCCGGCTCATCGAATACCACACAATCATACAGCCCCGGCGGATCGTTACCCGTGGTACAAACTGTGACGGCCGGTGCCAAGAAAACCGGATTCGTGCGCACAAAATCTTCAGAGCCAAGTTCACCTTTGTTACGAAGGGCCCTATCGCCCGATCGCTTGCACCCTCGTAGTGCAGAAAATAAATGCACACTAATTTCGCCATTGTGCTGTTCGCCACCTATAAAACAGCCCCAAAGGGTTATTGGCGGCGTATGGCGTCCCAATAACAATAATAGTAATAATAATAACAATACCACCACCACTACAACCAACTCGGCTACATCAGGGTCACAAGTGGTAGCACCAGTAGTTAACAATTCCTCCACTCTACCACCTATAACCGCACATCCCTCGCAGCAATCAACCACATCTTTGTCGTCTTCGTCCTCATCATCATCGGCTTGTAGTCGTTTAATTGAACAATGCGAACAGCATAGCATATCATCATCCAATATTACTGAAGAAGATACCATTATGTGTGATGCTTCACAAAGTGCTCTATCTAATTCTACTTCTGCTTTAGTGAGCACTCCTTCCGGTATTGTCTTACCGGGTGAAATGTTACCTCGAATTGCTGAAGAGAAAGATTCACCCACCAGTACATCGGAACCTCTTACACCAGGTTTTATGCAGACAATCGATGAACATCATGAAAGGGAAGAAGAAGCCACATCTGTTTGCGGTGGTAATAACAATACCAAAGCAAGTGAGGATACAACTAACATCCAAATCGAGCCATTGGAAACGAAAGTGGCAAGTGGTGAATACAACACTGGTGATAAAGAATCTAAAGGAGCTAGCAGTGGCAACAAATTGAAATGCAACGAAAGCAGTAAGTAGACTCATTTAGCCAAATATTCTAATTTCTAATAGGGGATTAATTAATGATTTTATCAAAATTTTATTTTTATAGAATATTTTTGCAAAATTGATATTATTAAGTTACTGAAAATAAGTTAAGTTATACGAAAAGATGATGCACAGTGGTGGTGAAAAAATGGTTAAATTTGGGAAGAATAATTCTTGTATGTAAATTTCATAAGGAATTAACATAAAAGACCCAAATTAAATCATCTCACCCGGCCAGATCTCGCTAAAGACTATGGAAATGTGTAGTGACCACCACTGAAACATATATGTATAGTCAGGCTTGCGAGATGGGTATCTGGCATTTTCTTTTCAGTAACTTAATAATATAAATTGGTTTAATCTTTCTGTCCAATAAGCTCGAAAAATATTGTAATAATTTCTAAAATTTTATTTCTATAGAAAATATTTGCAAACTTTTATTTCTATAGAAAATTTTTGCATAATTTTATTGCTATAGAAAATTTTTTAGAATTATTTCTATAGAATTTTATTTCTATAGTATTCTTGCTAAGTAATATATATATTGGCCTATGAAAGGCTTTGTATTACTAATTGTTAAATAAATGAAATGAAATGAATTTTTTTATACCCTCCACCATAGGATGGGGGGTATATTAAAATTTTAGCAAAATTTTATTTCTATAGAAAATTTTCTAAAAATTTTATTTCTATAGAAAATATTTGCAAACTTTTATTTCTATAGAAAATTTTTGCATAATTTTATTGCTATAGAAAATTTTGCAAAAAATTTATTTCTATAGAATTTTTTTATACCCTCCGCCATAGGATGGGGAGTATATTAACTTTGTCATTCCGTTTGTAACACATCGAAATATAGCTGTAAGACCTCATAAAGTATATATATTCTGGGTCGTGGTGAAATTCTGAGTCGATCTAAATATGTCCGTCCGTCCGTCTGTTAAAATCACGCTAACTTCCGAACGAAACAAGCTATCGACTTGAAACTTGGTATAAGTAGTTGTTATTGAAGTAGGACGGATGGTATTGCAAATGGGCCATATCAGTTCACTTTTACGTATAGCCCCCATATAAACGGACCCACAGATTTTGCTTGCGGAGCCTCTAAGAGAAGCATATTTCATCCGATCTGGCTGAAATTTGGTACATGGTGTTAGTATATGGTCTCGAACAAACATGCCAAAATTGGTCCACATCGGTCCATAATTATATATAGCCCCCATATAAACCGATCCCCAGATTTGGCTTGCGGATCCTCTAAGAGAAGCAAATTTCATCCGATCAGGCTGAAATTTGTTATATACCGTTTGTATATGGTCTCTAACAACTAAGCAAAAATTGGTTCACATCGGTCCATAATTACATATAACCCTAATATAAACCGATCCCCAGATTTAGCTTACGTAGCCTCTAAGAGAAGCAAATTTCATCCGATCTGGCTGAAATTTGGTACATGGTGTTGGTATATGGTCTCTAACAACCATGCCAGAATTGGTCCATAACGGTTTATAATTATATATAAACCGATCCTCAGATTTGACCTCCGGAGCCTCTTGAAGGAGCCAAATTCATCCAATCCGGTTGAAATCTGGTACACTGCGCTAGTACATGGCCGATTACAATCATGTCAAAATTGGTCCGTACCGATCTATAGTTATATATAGCCCCCAGATAAACCGATCCCCAATCACAGAAAAATCACGATTGCCACTCGAGCCAAAAATAATCTATCAAAATTTATTGCCATAGAAAATGTTGTAAAAATTTTATATATCTATAGAAAATTTTGTCAAAATGTTATTTCTATAGATAATTTATGAAGCACATCTTAGTTGGAGAGGAATATTTTGCAAAATCTTCCAAAACATCAAGAATTCTACCAATCTACCAAACAGTAAAAAATCTGCCATTTTTTTTTGGTAGACTCGTGTTCATAATTGTATATAGGCCCCATATAAAGCGACCCCCATATTTCAATTCTGGCTCTATAATTACCACACAAAAGTTCATATCGGTTCGTAATTATTTCTTCCCTATATATACCGGTCAAGAACTGAATATATACGTATTTAATCGACCTTTCTTTTGTCTAATATACATATATCCCGCATGGACTAGCTTACAATTTAGAAGATGATGTTAAGAAGTTTTAAGATGCCTTGCTATCGGCCGCAACCCAAGTAATTCAATTGTGGATCTAGCAGAAGTTTCTACGCAATCCATGCCTCCACCATGGTAAGAATACGGTCAAAATTTGGTCAATATAAACTTGACGTATTTCTTTCAATTTTGCATTAAAAATACACCCCTGAACACCCCTCATTTTGAAGGAGTGTGTGTGTAGAATTTTGCTCCTATTTTGATTTTGGTATTCACTCTTCAGTTGTCAAAATGCCGTCCAAGCAAGAAGAGCAGCGTATCAAAATTTTGCTCGCGCATCGCGAAAATCCGAGCTATTCGCACGCAAAGCAAAATCGCTAAAAGTTGCCAAATCAACCGTCACAAATGTAATTAAAGTGTTTGGGGAACGTTTGTCGACAACCAGGAAGTCTGGATCGGGGGGAAATCGAAAACCGGAAGCCGCTGAGACGACAAAGAGAGTAGCCGGTAGTTTCAAGCGAAACCCTAACCTCTCTCTCCGAGATGCCGCAAATAAGCTGGGTGTATCGTCTACAACCGTGCATCGAGCCAAAAAACGAGCCGGACTATCGACTTACAAGAAGGTAGTGACTCCAAATCGCGATGATAAACAAACTACGACGGCCAAAGCGCGATCCCGGAGGCTGTACACGACGATGCTGACGAAGTTTGACTGCGTGGTAATGGACGACGAAACCTACGTCAAAGCCGACTACAAGCAGCTTCCGGGACAGGAGTTTTGTACGGGAAAAGGAAGGGGAAAGGTAGTAGATATTTTCAAGCACATAAAACTGTCAAAGTTCGCAAAGAAATATCTGGTTTGGCAAGCCATCTGTACCTGTGGCTTGAAAAGCAGCATTTTCATAGCTTCCGGGACAGTCAACCAAGAAATTTACGTGAAAGAGTGTTTGAATAAACGTCTGCTGCCTTTCCTGAAGAAACACGGTTGTTCCGTACTGTTTTGGCCGGATTTGGCATCTTGCCATTACGGTAAAAAGGCCATGGAGTGGTACGCCGCCAACGACGTGCAGGTGGTTCCCAAGGACAAGAACCCTCCCAACACGCCAGAGTTCCGCCCAATTGAGAAATACTGGGCTATTGTCAAGCGGAACCTAAAGAAGACCAAAAAACTGCTAAGGACGAGCAAGGCAAACTGACTTTCTGCGGCGAAGAAGGTGGACAAGGTGGCTGTAAAAAATCTGATGGCAGGTGTCAAGCGTGAGGCCGGGCAATTCGGATTTGGAAAAGCGAAAGCCTAACTGAATATTTTTCCTGAATTTTATACTAATTGAACTTGATAAAAAAATTTAATTTAATTTTTTTAAATAAACGATTTCACCGATTTACACGCGTTTTCCCTTGACCAAATTTTGACCGTATCACCCTTTAGATAAGATTCGCCCTGGCCGAACTTACGGCTCTTCAAATTTTATTTCTATAGAAAAATTTTACAGAATTTTATTGGTTTTGAAAAATATGTCAAATTTTTGCAAAATTTTATTGCTTTTGAAAAATTTTCAAAATTTTGCAAAATTTTATTTCTATTGAAAAATTTTCAAAATTTTGCAAAATTTTATTTCTATAGAAAATTTTGTAAAAAATTTTATTTCTATAGAAAATTTTTGCAAAATTTTATTTCTATAGAAAATTTTTGCAAAATTTTATTTCTATAGAAAATTTTTGCAAAATTTTATTTCTATAGAAAATTTTTGCAAAATTTTATTTCTATAGAAAATTTTTGCAAAATTTTATTTCTATAGAAAATTTTTGCAAAATTTTATTTCTATAGAAAATTTTTGCAAAATTTTATTTCTATAGAAAATTTTTGCAAAATTTTATTTCTATAGAAAATTTTTGCAAAATTTTATTTCTATAGAAAATTTTTGCAAAATTTTATTTCTATAGAAAATTTTTGCAAAATTTTATTTCTATAGAAAATTTTTTGCAAAATTTTATTTCTATAGAAAATTTTATTTCTATAGTAAATTTTATTTCTATAGTAAATTTTATCAAAATTTTATTTCTATTTCGGCCTGGCCGAACTTACGGCTCTTCAAATTTTATTTCTATAGAAAAATTTTGCAGAATTTTATTGCTTTTGAAAAATTTTCAAAATTTTGCAAAATTTTATTTCTATTGAAAAATTTTCAAAATTTTGCAAAATTTTATTTCTATAGAAAATTTTGTAAAAAATTTTATTTCTATAGAAAATTTTTGCAAAATTTTATTTCTATAGAAAATTTTTGCAAAATTTTATTTCTATAGAAAATTTTTGCAAAATTTTATTTCTATAGAAAATTTTTGCAAAATTTTATTTCTATAGAAAATTTTTGCAAAATTTTATTTCTATAGAAAATTTTTGCAAAATTTTATTTCTATAGAAAATTTTTGCAAAATTTTTTTTCTATAGAAAATTTTTGCAAAATTTTATTTCTATAGAAAATTTTTGCAAAATTTTATTTCTATAGAAATTTTTTGCAAAATTTTATTTCTATAGAAAATTTTTTGCAAAATTTTATTTCTATAGAAAATTTTTGCAAAATTTTATTTCTATAGAAAATTTTTGCAAAATATTATTTCTATAGAAAATTTTTGCAAAATTTTATTTCTATAGTAAATTTTATTTCTATAGTAAATTTTATCAAAATTTTATTTCTATTTCGGCCTGGCCCAACTTACGGCTCTTCAAATTTTATTTCTATAGAAAAATTTTACAGAATTTTATTGGTTTTGAAAAATATGTCAAATTTTTGCAAAATTTTATTGCTTTTGAAAAATTTTCAAAATTTTGCAAAATTTTATTTCTATTGAAAAATTTTCAAAATTTTGCAAAATTTTATTTCTATAGAAAATTTTGTAAAAAATTTTATTTCTATAGAAAATTTTTGCAAAATTTTATTTCTATAGAAAATTTTTGCAAAATTTTATTTCTATAGAAAATTTTTGCAAAATTTTATTTCTATAGAAAATTTTTGCAAAATTTTATTTCTATAGAAAATTTTTGCAAAATTTTATTTCTATAGAAAATTTTTGCAAAATTTTATTTCTATAGAAAATTTTTGCAAAATTTTATTTCTATAGAAATTTTTTGCAAAATTTTATTTCTATAGAAAATTTTTTGCAAAATTTTATTTCTATAGAAAATTTTTGCAAAATTTTATTTCTATAGAAAATTTTTGCAAAATTTTATTTCTATAGAAAATTTTTGCAAAATTTTATTTCTATAGTAAATTTTATTTCTATAGTAAATTTTATCAAAATTTTATTTCTATTTCGGCCTGGCCCAACTTACGGCTCTTCAAATTTTATTTGTATAGAAAAATTTTGCAGAACTTTATTGCTTTTGAAAAATTTGTCAAATTTTTGCAAAATTTTATTTCTATTGAAAAATTTTCAAAATTTTGCAAAATTTTATTTCTATAGAAAATTTTTGCAAAATTTTATTTCTATAGAAAATTTTTGCAAAATTTTATTTCTATAGAAAATTTTTGCAAAATTTTATTTCTATAGAAAATTTTTGCAAAATTTTATTTCTATAGAAATTTTTTGCAAAATTTTATTTCTATAGAAAATTTTTTGCAAAATTTTATTTCTATAGAAAATTTTTGCAAAATTTTATTTCTATAGAAAATTTTTGCAAAATTTTATTTCTATAGAAAATTTTTGCAAAATTTTATTTCTATAGTAAATTTTATCAAAATTTTATTTCTATTTCGGCCTGGCCCAACTTACGGCTCTTCAAATTTTATTTGTATAGAAAAATTTTGCAGAACTTTATTGCTTTTGAAAAATTTGTCAAATTTTTGCAAAATTTTATTTCTATTGAAAAATTTTCAAAATTTTGCAAAATTTTATTTCTATAGAAAATTTTGTAAAAACTTTTATTTCTATAGAAAATTTTGTCAAAATTTAATTTATATAGAAAATTTTCTCAAAATTTAATTTGTATAGAAAATTTTTGCAAAATTTTATTTCTATAGAAAATTTTTGCAAAATTTTATTTCTATAGAAATTTTTTGCAAAATTTTATTTCTATAGAAAATTTTTTGCAAAATTTTATTTCTATAGAAAATTTTATTTCTATAGAAAATTTTTGCAAAATTTTATTTCTATAGAAAATTTTTGCAAAATTTTATTTCTATAGTAAATTTTATTTCTATAGTAAATTTTATCAAAATTTTATTTCTATTTCGGCCTGGCCGAACTTACGGCTCTTCAAATTTTATTTGTATAGAAAAATTTACAGAACTTTATTGCTTTTGAAAATTTTGTCAAATTTTTGCAAAATTTTATTGCTTTTGAAAAATTTGTCAAATTTTAGCAAAATTTTATTGCTTTTGAAAATTTTGTCAAATTTTTGCAAAATTTTATTTCTATTGAAAAATTTTCAAAATTTTGCAAAATTTTATTTCTATAGAAAATTTTGTAAAAACTTTTATTTCTATAGAAAATTTTTGCAAAATTTTATTTCTATAGAAATGTTTTGCAAAATTTTATTTCTATAGAAAATTTTTTGCAAAATTTTATTTCTATAGAAAATTTTTGCAAAATTTTATTTCTATAGAAAATTTTTGCAAAATTTTATTTCTATAGTAAATTTTATTTCTATAGTAAATTTTATCAAAATTTTATTTCTATTTCGGCCTGGCCGAACTTACGGCTCTTCAAATTTTATTTCTATAGAAAAATTTTGCAGAATTTTATTGCTTTTGAAAAATTTGTCAAATTTTTGCAGAATTTTATTGCTTTTGAAAAATTTGTCAAATTTTTGCAAAATTTTATTGCTTTTGAAAATTTTGTCAAATTTTTGCAAAATTTTATTTCTATTGAAAATTTTTCAAAATTTTGCAAAATTTTATTTCTATAGAAAATGTTTACAAAATTTTATTTCTATAGAAAATTTTTGCAAAATTTTATTTCTATAGAAAATTTTGTAAAAACTTTTATTTCTATAGAAAATTTTGTCAAAATTTAATTTATATAGAAAATTTTCTCAAAATTTAATTTGTATAGAAAATTTTTGCAAAATTTTATTTCTATAGAAAATTTTTGCAAAATTTTATTTCTATAGTAAATTTTGTCAAAATTTATAGTTTGAAGTCAAAAAAGTCATTCCATGAAAAAACCTTGTGTCCTCTGAATTTGTTCTTATCTGATAAAATTATTATTTATTTCTTTTTTTTCTCCCATTTAGCAACAATTGATACTGCTTTAAAGACTACAAAAACTATTACGCAACAAAAGAATAGTGTTACACAAACAGCTAATGCTAATACAACTACTCCTTCCGGTTCTTCTACTATTATGTGTAATAAGAAAATTTTGCAAACAACTAAGCAAGAAACATCACCAGCAATTTCTACCACCATAAACTGTTGTAGTACATCTTCAACGTTAACTAACAGTATGGCTACTACTAGTACAGCATCAAATCAAGGTAAACAAGGTAAAACCTCAGTGGTCAATACAACAAGTTCGAGACGTGAACAATTTGCTGGAAGTTCGACAAGTTCAGGAGGTGGTTTTACTGGAAATTTAAGTGGACCACCACCACCACCATCATCATCATCATCGACTTCGACCTCGACGTCTAACAAACAGCAAAAGAAATAAAATATTTAAATATAATCTAGTTTTGGAAGTAATTTACTTTTATGTATGTAAAACGGGGGACTGTTGGTAGTAACGTTCATTATATGGCCAGCCGTTTGGATGATGAAGAGTGAAATGTTTTGTATTAGTTGAAAAACTAATAACTTTCGTTTTTGCCATTGAAAATATTTGAAAAACAAAAATCACTGATATTAAGAGTGTCTGTTATTTATCTTTCTTATTAAGAAAACTGATAATTCAAAAAATAAAACTTATACTAAATATTGTACTCTATTTACAGTTAAATGAGAAAACAAAAATAATATTACATATATTTTGATTGCCATATTCATAAACAAATATTAAAAACAAAAAAAAAAAAAACAGAAAACTAAATATAATAATTTATGTATACCTAAAAAAAAAACAAAAGAAAAAATAGAGATTATAGTTACTTATAGAGAGAAAATAAATTTAATTCGCTTTATACCAAGTAATCTATATTGAAAGAAAATAAATAACACTTTGGAAATATTTTTAATATTTACAATTTACTATCATATAACTACCAATAATGCAGTAAAATTATAATTATAAATTGTTGTTTTTTATTATGTATCTCTCTCTCTCTCTCTATTTCCTCTCCTCAAGAAAAAAAGTGTTGTAGTAGAACTTACTAAGGCAAGACAAATAAGCACGAATAATGCCATTGTGAAATGTATGTATAACCGAATTATTGTTTTTTCTTTTTTTCATTTTAGTTAGTTTAATTTTTTTCCTTTCATTATTAATTGTATTCAATTAATCTCTAGAGTTGTGCATTTGTGCAATATATACATACATACATTATATAAGTAATGCAAAACAAACAAACAAACAAATGTAAACAAATACTAAAATTCAAATTTATTGTTAGCATAAAAAAACAAACAAAATCAACAAAAATAATGTTTAGCAATGCTTTCGTTGAAATGAACGCAAAAAAACAACCCAATCATATGCGCTTTCATTTAAATAAAGAGAATTATAAATGCGCTTAATATATATATTTTCATGTGAAACAAAGAAAATCATTGAAAAAAAAAAAACAAACACTTTAACTGGGATATAATGCAGTGAAGTAGTACGTAGTTAAAAGCAAAATTTTAAATTTTTGAAAAATTCAAAAACTATAGGAAAAATCAATTATCGATTTTGTTTTGCTTTAGCATCCATTTATAAGAGGTATAGGCGTGACCCGAAACACAGGAATGTGGGTGAATGGATCTTAAACACTATATAGCATGCGTGAGTGCGAGTATTATAATAATCTATTCATAAATATTTTATTTTTTTACTCATTCGCCTGTTAGGAAAATGCTCGAGTTGTTGTAAGTTACAAGAATTTTCGTGAGCCATGACCGACGCTAATAGTCGTGAATTAGGAGAATGAGTCACGCGCATTGTTGTGACACACGTGAGCAATGACTTCTTGTTAAAAAATCGACGTTTGGTAATCTTCAAATTTCGGAAGCCACCGTGGTGCAATTGGTTACACATAAATAATTAATTTTTGGATTCAGTCTTGAAATTAATTGATCCAATTAATTTTAATGGAAATGTCTTCAATCACAGAAATCATAGTATCAATCGCCAAAGTCAATTAAAAAAATAATTGATCCATTTAAAAAATTAATTGATAATATTATTTTTTTTTTGTAATTGGTTTTTGTTTTAATTAAAAAAAGTTTTGAATCAATTAAACTTTTAACTGAATATTTTTGAAAATTCAATTAAAATTGTAATTGGAAATATTTTGTTGAAATTTTTTTCTGTGCAGCCTACCCGCCCAGTTTCGACCGAACACCAAAAAGGTTTTCACCGGTGGATTATCCCCTCTTAGTAATGCTGGTGACATTTCTATAGAAAACTTTTGCGAAATTTTGTTTGTATAGAAAATTTTGTCAAAATTTTATTTATATATAAAATTTTGTCAAAATTTTATTTCTAAAGAAAATTTTGTAAAAATTATATAGAAATTTTTGATAAAATTTACTATAGAAATAAAATTTTGCAAAAATTTTCTATAGAAATAAAATTTTGCAAAAATGTTCTATAGAAATAAAATTTTGCAAAAATTTTTTTGAAAATTCAATTAAAATTGTAATTGGAAATATTTTGTTGAAATTTTTTTCTGTGCAGCCTACCCGCCCAGTTTCGACCGAACACCAAAAAGGTTTTCACCGGTGGATTATCCCCTCTTAGTAATGCTGGTGACATTTCTATAGAAAATTTTTGCGAAATTTTGTTTCTATAGCAAATTTTGTCAAAATTTTATTTATATATAAAATTTTCTCAAAATTTTTTTCTAAAGAAAATTTTGTAAAAATTCTATAGAAAATCTATAGAAAATTTTGTAAAAATTTTATTTCTATAGAAAATTTTGTCAAAATTTTATTTCTAAAGAAAACTTTGTAAAAATTTTATTTCTATAGAAAATGTTGTCAAAATTGTATTTATAACGAATATTTTTTCAAAATTTTATTTATATAGAAAATTTTGACTAAATTTTATTTCTATAGACAATTTTTGACTAAATTTTATTTCTATAGAAAATTTTGTCAAAATTTTATTTCTATAGAAAATTTTTGACTAAATTTTATTTCTATAGAAAATTTTGTCCAAATTTTATTTCTATAGAAAATTTTGTCAAAATTTCATTTCTATAGAAAATGTTGTCAAAAATTTGTTTCTATAGAAAATTTTGTCCAAATTTTGTTTCTATAGAACATTTTGTCCAAATTTTGTTTCTATAGGAAATTTGTGTCAAAATTTTATTAAAATAGAAAATTTTGACAAAATTATATTTCTATAGAATTGTTTTTGCCAAATTTTATTTCTTTAGAACATTTTTTGCAAAATTTTATTTCTATAGAAAATATTGTCAAAATTTTATTTCTACATAAAATTTTAAGCTGAGATCAAAAACAACAATAATGATTGAAGAGAAACCAACAATAACAAACAAAAAAAGAATTATTTCTATACAAAAATTTTGTCAAAATTGTATTTCTATAAAAAATTTTGTCAAAATTTTATGTCTATAGGAAATTTTATCAAAATTTTATTTCTATAGAAAATTTTGTCATAATTCGTTTTGAGTCCAAAGTTTTACTTTGTGATTCTGGGTAGTTGTTAAAATATTTCAAAGCGTCTCTAAGAATGTGACATGTCGTTCATCTAACCATTCAATCGGCCAACATACGTTGATGTGGTATAAAAATGAGCAATACAATCGCAGCGTGTTTGCAAAACCCAACTAAGACTAAACCTACGATTTTGCTCGCTCGAACTATTGGCTGCATTTGCTTTTTATATATTCAAATCTTCAGATATTCATGGGCTTACAAAGGAGTCCTGGGTTTGTTTTCTTTTTTAATTCAAGAAAGTACGTAAAAATAAACACCATAAATTTACAAATACGTAGTGTTTAAATTAAATGAAATATCCTAAAATAAAATCAACGATTAGACTTAGAGTAAACATTTAGTATAAAAATCATAGATGTTATGTATACATACCCCATACACGCATACACATTTGATTCTTATTTCATAGATGAAGTAAGTCGATACAAAATAATTCCAATTTGTTTTAATATTATTGTCTCTTTTTTATATATTCTTAATTATTTTGATTTTTGTTAATAATTTTATTTTTATCCCCTTTTTATGTTATAGAAATACGTGTTAAGATTATGTTAAAAAACCAATTGATGAAAATAAGAGATTATAAGAAAATTATTAACATTTATAAAACAAAGGTGTCCTTGTTGAGTGTTGTACATTTACCAACTAATGAATGCAAAATATTCAAATAGTTTATCAAAGGCATTTGCATTGTAAATGTAGGCTTAAAGTTAAATTCAATTTTTTTGCAACTTGTTATATCCTAAAATAATAATAACAATAATAAGTACATAGCCTCGTCGCATGATGGTAAAACATCGCAAGAGTAATTTACTAACTCATGGTCGGATTAGTATTTTTTGCCCTATGTGGAAATGGGAGTGTTGGCGAATTTTAGGAAAAAAAAGTGGAGGCAATAGAGGTCTTTATTTACGTCACTTATAGGACCTATAACCACGGTTGCCACAGTTGGTAGAATTCTACCGAGAATATAAATAAAATTTTGCAAAAAAAATCTACAGAAATTACATTTAGGAAATTTTTTTCTAGATATACAATTTTGCAAATATTTGTTCTAGAAATAAAATTTTGCAAAAATTTTCTCTAGAAATTAAATTTTGCAAAAATTTCTACTAGAAATAAAATATTGCAAACATCTTCTACAGAAATAAAGTTTTGCAAACATTTTTTCTAGATATAAAGTTTTGCAAATTTTTTTTCTGGAAATAAAATTTTGCAAAAATTTCCTATAGAAATAAAATTTTGCAAAAATTTTCTATAGAAATAAAATTTTGACAAAATTTTCTATATAAATAAAATGTTGTAGCTTATGGGCTTAGCAGCCAATGCTTTTTTTCTCTTTTTCATCATACATTTACTGTATGATTAAAATAAACAATAAATAAATAAAAGTTTGACAAAATTTTCTATAAAAATAAAATTTTGGCAAAATGTTCTATGGCAAAATTTTTTTTAGAAATAAAATTTTGACAAAATTTTACTATAGAAATACAATTTTCCAAAAATTTACTATAGAAATAAAATTTTGACAAAATTTTGTATAGAAATAAAATTTGGCAAAAATTTTCTATAGAAATAGATTTTGCAAAAATTTTCTTTTGAAATAAAATTTTGAAAAAATTTACTGTAGAAATAAAATTTTGAAAAAATTTTCTATAGAAATAATATTTTTGCAAAAAAATTCTTTTGAAATAAAATTTTGGAAAAGTTTTCTATAGAAATAAAATTTTGCAAAAAATTTCTATAAAAAATAAAATGTTGTAGCTTATGGGCTTAGCAGCCAATGCTTTTTTTCTCTTTTTTATCATACATTTACTGTATGATTAAAATAAACAATAAATAAATAAAATTTTGACAAAATTTTCTATAAAAATAAAATTTTGGCAAAATGTTCTAGGCAAAAATTTTTTTTAGAAATAAAATTTTGACAAAATTTTACTATAGAAATACAATTTTCCAAAAATTTACTATAGAAATAAAATTTTGACAAAATTTTCTATAGAAATAAAATTTGGCAAAAATTTTCTATAGAAATAAATTTTGCAAAAAATTTCTTTTGAAATAAAATTTTGAAAAAATTTTCTATAGAAATAATATTTTTGCAAAAAAATTTTCTAGAAATAAAATTTTGCAAAAACTTTCTATAGAAAATTTTACTATAGAAATACAATTTTCCAAAAATTTACTATAGAAATAAAATTTTGACAAAATTTTCTATAGAAATAAAATTTGGCAAAAATTTTCTATAGAAATAAATTTTGCAAAAAATTTCTTTTGAAATAAAATTTTGAAAAAATTTTCTATAGAAATAATATTTTTGCAAAAAAATTTTCTAGAAATAAAATTTTGCAAAAATTTTCTATAGAAATAAAATTTTGCAAAAATTTTCAATAGAAATAAAATTTTGTAGCTGATGGGCTTAGCAGCCAACACTTCTTTCTCTTTTTTTATCATACATTTACTGTATGATTAAAATAAATAATAAATAAATAAAATTTTGACATCATTTTCATATAGAAATATAAAAAAAATATTTATTTCTATAGAAATAAAATATTGACGAAATTTTCTATAGAAATAAAATTTTGCAAAAATTTTCTATAGAAATAAAATTTTGCAAAAATTTTCTATAGAAATAAAATTTTGTAGCTGATGGGCTTAGCAGCCAACACTTCTTTCTCTTTTTTTTATCATACATTTACTGTATGATTAAAATAAATAAATAAAATTTTGACATCATTTTCATATAGAAATATAAAAAAAATATTTATTTCTATAGAAATAAAATTTTGACGAAATTTTCTATAGAAATAAATTTTGCAAAAATTTTCTTTTGAAATAAAATTTTGAAAAAATTTTACTGTAGAAATAAAATTTTGAAAAAATTTTCTAAAGAAATAATATTTTTGCAAAAAATTTCTTTTGAAATAAAATTTTGGAAAAGTTTTCTATAGAAATAAAATTTTGCAAAAATTTTCTATAGAAATAAAATTTTGTAGCTGATGGGCTTAGCAGCCAATGCTTTTTTCTCTTTTTTGTTATACATTTACTGTAAAATAAATAAAATTTTGACAAAATTTTCTATAAAAATAAAATTTTGGCAAAATGTTCTAGGCAAAAATTTTTTTAGAAATAAAATTTTGACAAAATTTTCTATAGAAATAAAATTTGGCAAAAATTTTCTATAGAAATAAATTTTGCAAAAATTTTCTTTTGAAATAAAATTTTGAAAAAATTTTCTATAGAAATAATATTTTTGCAAAAAATTTTTCTAGAAATAAAATTTTGCAAAAAATTTCTTTTGAAATAAAATTTTGGAAAATGTTTCTATAGAAATAAATTTTGCAAATATTTTCTTTTGAAATAAAATTTTGACAACATTTTCTATAGAAATAAAATTTTGACAAAATTTTCTATAGAAATAAATTTTGCAAAAATTTTCTATAGAAATAAATTTTGCAAATATTTTCTTTTGAAATAAAATTTTGACAAAATTTTCTCTAGAAATAAAATTTTGACAAAATTTTCTCTAGAAATAAAATTTTGACAAAATTTTCTATAGAAATAAAATTTTGACAACATTTTCTATAGAAATAAAATTTTGACAAAATTTTCGATAGAAATAAAATTTTAACAAAATTTTTTAGCTTCAGACTAAGATTTTTTAATTTGGTAGATTTTTGGTAAAGTTTTCGTCAAATTTTGGTAGATTATTTTAGGCACGTATGGCAACTGTGACTACACACAAAAATTTTTTTTTCTCATTCAATCACGAAATTAATTGATCCAATTAATTTTTAATTGAATTGTCTTCAATCACAGAAATGATAGTATCAATTAAAATATTAATTGAAGGTCAATTAAAAAGTTAATTGATCCAATTAAAAAATTAATTGATACTATTAATTTTTGTGATTGATTTTTGTTTCAATTAAAAAATTTGTTGAATCAATTAAATTTTTAATTGAATATTTTTTAAAACTCAATTAAAATTTTAATTGGAAAATTTTTCGTGAAATTTTGTTGTGTGTAGAATATAAATAGTTCATCTGATTTGGCCATAATTTAGAGTCTGATATATTTACGTTTCTCAAATTGATTTTCTAAACATGGTCACCATCGATACATTTGTTTGATATAGGCCCCTTATATAGACCAATACCCTTTTTTTTATTGGAAATTCGGCATTCCCTTTGACTACAGTTGTCAGCAGAACAGCAAAAGCCTGAGAAAGCATTCATTTTGTTGCTTTCTGCCCATGAACAATTGAAAATAATCACCTACACAGAAGATTTGTTTGATTTAATCACGAAATTAATTGATTATGATAGTATCAATTAAGTTCACCAATGTGGGATCACAATGGACTGAATAGTCTAAGTGAGCCTGATACATCGGGCTGCCACCTAACCTAATCAATCACAGAATTAATATGAAATAAAAAATATATTTGGTCAAAATTTTATTGATTTCTTCCGGCACATACAATTAATTTTTTTAATTGATTTGGTCGTAAGAAATTAAAAGCTCTTGTAAAATTACAAGAAAATTATATTATATAAAGGGAAAATAATTATAAATAAATAAACAATAATATAATTTGGTCGAAAAATTCAACAAATTATTTAATAGAGGTTATCAATTATTTATTAATTGATAACCTCTATTAAATAATTTGTTGAATTTTTCGACCAACAACGATTATATTTCTAATGAACCAATTGAAAGTGCAGGAAGAAATTAATAATTTTTTTAAAAAATATATTTTAATTTAATTTAATTCTGTGATTGATACTATCATTGTCGTGGAGAAATTTCAATTAAAAATTTAATTACATCAATTAATATTGTGATTGAATTAATGATGTTAGATAGTTTTTTTTCCTATGTACGATGTTAAGATGCGGGAAATAACCCGACAATTTATGTTTATCCAATTTTAAATTATATACATTTATATATATATATATATATATATATATATATATATATATATATATATATATATATATATATATATATATATATATATATATATATATATATATATATATATATATATATATATATATATATATATATATATATATATATATATATATATATATATATATATATATATATATATATATATATATATATATATATATATATATATACATGTCTTGTTTTTTATTTCTAATTTACAATTTTTATTATGTTTTTATTGTACATACACACATACTATCTATACAATATTTTCATTATGTCATAGGATCGAGAAAGAACCTAATAAGAAGTTTATTGGACAAACTCTATACCAAGTCCTATTTTGTATATGCAATTAAATCATGTATTTTTTTTTTTTTTGAATCTCTTGAATGACTGCATATAAAAAAAAACAAGAATAAAGTGAATAGCATTACAAATAAAACAAAACTTAATGTGTTTGAATGTATTTTGAAATCTTAAAGTAAAAAAATATAACAAAGTTTAAGTATACCAGATAAAATTTTGAGCATGGATTGATTAAAACTAATATAAAATTTATTAGATATTGAAGTGTGACAACAACTCAATAAAAGCATAACATATAACAAAAAAGAACAAAATATTAATGGTAGTTTTAATTTATCTACAATTTAAATTTTCTACAAAAACATATGAGCAATATGGGGTGTTTCTATGGAGTTTCTATTTTGTCAAAATTTTTTTTCTATAGAAAATGTTTGCAAATTTTTTTATATAGAAAATTTTGTTTCTATAGAAAATCTTGTCAAAATTTTATTTCTAAAGAAAATTTTGTCAAAGTGTCGTTTCTACAGAAAATTTTATTTCTATATAGTATTTTCTAAAAATTTGATATATATAAAAATTTGCTAAAAATTTTATTTCTATAGAAAATTTTCTAAAAATTTTATTTCTATAGAAAAATTTGCCCAAAAATTTGTGCAAAATTTTATTTCTGTAAAAAATTTTGTCGAAATTTTATTTTTATAGAAATTTTATTTTTATAGAAAATGTTTGCAATTTTTTTTATATAGAAAATTTTGTCAAAAATTTGTTTCTATAGAAAATCTTGTCAAAATTTTATTTCTAAAGAAAATTTTGTCAAAGTGTTGTTTCTATAGAAAATTTTATTTCTATTTTCTAAAAATTTTATATCTACAAAAAATTTGCTAAAAATCTTTTTGCAAAATATTCTTCTCACACTAAGAGGTACTTTATAAATTTTCTACAGATATAAAATTTTGCAAAAAAAATCTATAGAAATAAAATTTTTCAAACGTTTTCTATAGAAATAAAATTTTTAGAAAAATTTCTATAGAAATAACATTTTTTGAAAATTTTCTATAGAAATAAATTTCTTAGCAATTTTTTTATAGATATAAAATTTTTAGAAAATTTTATATACAAATAAAATTTTCAGAAAATTTTCTATAGAAACAACACTTTGAAAAAATTTTTTTTGGAAATAAAATTTTGACAAGATTTTCTATAGAAACAAAATGTTGACAAAATTTTCTATATAAAAAAAAATGTAAACATTTTCTATAAATTTTGTAAAAATTTTCTATGAAAATAAAATTTCGACAAAATTTTCTACAGAAATAAAATTTTGCACAAATTTTTTGACAAAATTTTCTATAGAAATAAAATTTTTTAGAAAATTTTCTATAGAAATAAAATTTTTAGCAAATTTTTTATAGATATAAAATTTTTAGAAAATTTTATATAGAAATAACATTTTCTATAGAAACAACACTTGACAAAATTTTCTTTAGAAATAAAATTTTGACAAGATTTTCTATAGAAACAAAATTTTGACAAAATTTTCTATATAAAAAAACAATTTGCAAATATTTTCTATAAAAATAAAATTTTGTAAAAATTTTCTATGAAAATAAAATTTCGACAAAATTTTCTACAGAAATAAAATTTTGCACAAATTTTTTGACAAAATTTTCTATAGAAATAACATTTTTTGAAAATTTTCTATAGAAACAAACTTTTTAGCAAATTTTTTATAGATATAAAATTTTTAGAAAATTTTATATACAAATAAAATTTTAAGAAAATTTTCTATAGAAACAGCACTTTGACAAAATTTTTTTTGGAAATAAAATTTTGACAAGATTTTCTATAGAAACAAAATGTTGACAAAATTTTCTATATAAAAAAAAATTGTAAACATATTCTATAAATTTTGCAAAAATTTTCTATTGAAAATAAAATTTCGACAAAATTTTCTACAGAAATAAAATTTTGCAAAAATTTTTTGACAAATTTTCTATAGAAATAACATTTTTAGAAAATTTTCTATAGAAATAAAAGTTTTAGGAAATTTTTTATAGATATAAAATTTTTAGAAAATTTTATATAGAAATCAAAATTTTCTATAGAAACAACACTTTGACAAACTTTTCTTTAGAAATAAAATTTTGACAAGATTTTCTATAGAAACAAAATTTTGACAAAATTTTCTATAGAAATAAAATTTTGTAAAAATTTTGTATGAAAAAAAAATTTCGACAACATTTTTTACAGAAATAAAATTTTGCACAAATTTTCTACAGAAATAAAATTTTGCACAAATTTTCTATAGAAATAAAATTTTGCACAAAATTTCTATAAAAATAAAATTTTGTAAAAAATTTGCTATGAAAATAAAATTTTCCAAAAAATTTCTATAGAAATAACATTTTGCAAAAATTTTCTATAGAAAGACAATTTTGCAAAAAAATTCTATAGAAATAAAATTTTGCAAAAATTTTCTACTTTATTTCTACATAGAATTTTTGCAAAATTTTATTTCTATAGAATTTTTTTTGCAAAATTTTATTTCTATAGAAAATTTTTGTAAACTTTTATTTCTATAGAAAATTTATGCAAACTTTTATTTCTACATAAAATTTTATTTCTATATAAAATTATTGCAAAATTTTTATTTCTATAGAAAATTTTTGCAAAATTTTATTTCTATATAATATTATTGCAAAATTTTATTTCTATAGAAAATTTTTGCAAAATTTTATTTCTATAGAAAATTTTTGTAAACTTTTATTTCTATAGAAAATGTTGCCAAAATTTTATTTCTATAGAAAAATTTTGTCAAAATTTTATTTCTATAGAAAATGTTGCCAACAGTTTATTTCTACAGACATGTTTTTGCAAAAATTTATTTCTATAGAAAATTTTTGCAAAAATTTATTTCTATAGAAAATTTTTGCAAAAATTTATTTCTATAGAAAAGTTTTGTCAAAATTTTATTTCTATAGAAAAGTTTTGTCAAAATTTTATTTCTATAGAAAATTTTGTCAAAATTTTATTTCTATAAAAATTTTTGCAAAATTTTATTTCTATAGAAAATTTTGTCAAAATTTTATTTCTATAGAAAATTTTGTCAAAATTTTATTTCTATAGACAATTTTTGCAAAATTTTATTCCTATAGAAATTTTTGTCAAAATAATGTTGGTGACATTTCTGAGCTTCTCAGAGTCGTTTGACACCTAAGGTTACCTTTCTTTTTTTACCGTAACTTCAAAAGAAAAGATTGTCATTTGGGAAAATTATTAAAAACTATCAAATTTTTCACATTACAAAGGAAAACGATATTTACATGGGTCATTTGTTTAACGATTTCAATTACGCGGGTAAGATATTTTTAAAATAAAATAATCATTTGATTTTTTATACATAATTATGAATAGATTTTTCTGTTATAGGGAAAAACGTCGTTTATGAAAGACGGGAAGAGACGATAGAGCGCAATGCCAATAATGCGATAAGAAAAAGACGAAGTATTACCAAAGAAATGTATCCAGTAATTGTGAATAATGAAAAGGTTGAAAATTCTAAGCGAAAGGATGTCTCAACACAATTCAACAAGGATCAAATAAATTCTAAAGCCCGAAAATCAGCCTCAGCTTATCACCAGAATATTTGTAATGAACATAGAAACTATGAGAAGGGCAAAATCCAATCCAATGCTAGGAATGGAATTTGCAAAGACCCTAATACTTCTTCTCATATTCGTCATTTGAAGCGAGCCTTCAGCCATGAAATCAACAAACTAAGACGTCAGCATAGTGCTTTAAAAAGGAATCAGTTACATGATGGCAATCAAATATCGTCATCTACAACTTGGGCTGAAAGAATGGACAAACAAATTAAAAATCCAATTAACCGCCAGACAAAAGTTAATAACCCCGACGAAGTCCAGGTAAAAAAATATTCAAACAGGTATAGCAACGATAGGGATGTGGAATCAAAATTTCAAACCAGAAAAATTACATCCCAAATGTTAGATTCTGGAGCCGTGGGTGATCATAATTCGCGAAACAGAATATTAGGAAAATCTCCAGAATTACCCAACGGCATCATCACTTATTCTACCACAAATGAAGACTCATCAAGCTATCGTCATCGGCGCAAGATTACCGATTTAAATACCAATTACTTTTATACCCCAAAATCTCCGAGATCACCACTAAAATCACCATCTCACTTGAAGTCAACTCTTGGAAATCCAAATTGTGTAGAAAATCTCAATTTTCATGGGAAAAAACAAAAACAAAATGAAAATCGTAATGAATCGTATAGAGCAGAGATCGTAAATAGTTACATAAAATCAAAAGATAATCACCCAAAAAAAGAGGATGATATTCATAGAGAAAATATCGCTTCTCAGGACTCTGGTCCTAATTGGAATACTTGTGGGAAATCAACATCAACAAAACATCTTGGTATTGTTGAAGCTCCAGATTTGCACCATAATAGCTTAAGGAGTCGGTCTTCGTCACTCCTAACAGATATGCATAAGATCCAAAACCTGAAACCCGGTTATTATTCATCAGAGCCCCAATATTCATTGGAAGTATTGCGAGTTCTAAAAACTATGAAAATTCAAGAATATAAACCAATAAAACCTAATTCCAAGAATAAAGATATGAGAATATACCCCAATGTAGAGAAACCAAGTGAAGTTAGTACCAAGGAGCAAAATTATCAAGAATATGTAAGACAATATGAAATGGACAGTTTAAAGGAAAAATGTAGATCAGATCATACATCAAAGAATCGAGAGACTTTCACAGAATATGCAGAAGATAAGTGTATAGAGGTAAGAACTACACTGAGAGACATAGCGGGTTGGATTAGAAATAAAATTTTAACAAAATTTTCTATAGAAATAACAATTTGCAAAAATTTTCTATAGAAATAACATTTTTCACAAATTTTCTATAGAAATAAAATTTTGAAAAAATTTTCTATCGAAAAAAAATTTTGCAAAAATTTTCTATAGAAATAAAATTTTGAAAAAATTTTCTATAGAAATAAAATTTTGAAAAAATTTTCTATAGAATTAACATTTTCAAAAAATTTTCTATAGAAATAAAATTTTGCAAAAAATTTCTTTAGAAATAAAATTTTGCAAAAATTTTCTTTAGAAATAAAATTTTGACAAAATTTTCTATAGAAATAAAATTTTGACAACATTTTCTATAAAAATAAAATGTTGACAAAATCTTCTATAAAAATAAAATGTTGACAAAATTTTCTATAAAAATAAAATTTTGACAAAATTTTCTATAAAAATAAAATGTTGACAAAATTTTCTATAAAAATAAAATTTTGACAAAATTTTCTATAAAAATAAAATTTTCTATAGAAATAAAATGTTGAAAAAATTTTCAATAGAAATAAAATTTTGGGAAAATTTTCTATAGAAATAAAATTTTGACAAAATTTTCTATAGAAAAAAATTTTGACAAAATTTTCTACATAAATAAAATTTTGGCAATTTTTTCTATAGCTGAAATCGAAAAAACAACAACAATGATTAAAAGAAATAAACCAACAATAACAAAACAAAACTAAAGGAAAAAAAGAGGAAGCACGCTCAAAATAAACCCAACCAACTGCACTCAAATCGATGATTTGACGGTGGCAAAGGAAAAGAGATATGTTTGTACGAATTTATTTCGGCACAAGCCTGCTATCATGTAAAACCTTTTTCGGAAGGTTCAAGTGTGGTTTACTTTTGGGTTTAGTGAACTACCTGTATTTATTCTGATAATTGGTTGATAGTTTTGCTGCAAGTAGAGGATGCTGATGAGGAATGTGGCAATTCCGAAACGTGCGTCCATCCAACCATCTTGCAGTCTATAGGACTTTGCCCAAATAAATTTGACAAACATTCTTTTCCTCTGTTGGTTAAGCCACACTTGTAGTTTAGTCAATGCATGGTTTTAAGCTGAAATCGAAAAAACAACAGAAATAAAATTTTGTAAAAATTTTCTATAAAAATAAAATTTTGCAAAAATTTTCTTTAGAAATAAAATTTTGACTAGTTTTTTTCTTTGCAAAATTGTCCATAGAAATCAAATTTTGGTAAAATTACTATAGAAATAAAATTTTGACAAAATTTTCTATAGAAATAAAATTTAGACTAAAGTTTTTTTTTGGCAAAATTGTCCATAGAAGTAAACTTTTGGTAAAATTACTATAGAAATAAAATTTTGAAAAAAAAATTATAGAACAAAAATTTTCTATAGAAATAAAATGTTGACAAAATTTTCTATAGAAATAAAATTTTGACAAAATTTTCTATAGAAATAAAATTTTGACAAAATTTTCTATACAAATAAAATTTTGACAAAATTTTCTATACAAATAAAATTTTGCAAAAATTTTCTATAGAAATAAAAGTTTGAAAAAAATTTCGATAGAAATAAAATTTTGGGAAAATTTTCTTAAAAAATAAAATTTTGACAAAATTTTCCATATAAATAAAATTTTGGGAAAATTTTCTTAAGAAATAAAATTTTGACAAAATTTTCTACAGAAATAAAATTTTGACAAAATTTTGTATAGAAGTAAAATTTTGACAACATTTTTTTTCTATAAACATTTTTGTCAAAATTTTTTATTCTATAGAAAATTTTTGCAAAATTTTATTTTGGTAGAAAATTTTTGCAAAATTTTTTATAGAACAAAAATTTTCTATAGAAATAAAATTTTGACAAAATTTTCTATAGAAATAAAATTTTGGTACATTTTTCTGTAAAACTATAATTTTGACAACATTTTCTATATAAAAAAAAATTGGCAAAAATTCTCTATAGAATATTTTTTTTTTATTTTTGTCAAAACTTTATTTCTATAGAAAATTTTGAAAAAAAAAAACTATAGAAGTGAAATAAAATTTTGAAAAAAATCTATAGAAGTGAAATAAAATTTTGCAAAAATTTCTATAGAAATAAAATTTTCTATAGAAATAAATTTTTGACAAAATTTTTTTTATAGAAATAAAATTTTGACAAAATTTTCTATAGAAATAAAATTTTGACAATTTTTTCTTTAGAAATAAAATTTTGGGAAAATTTTCTTAAGAAATAAAATTTTGACAAAATTTTCCATATAAATAAAATTTTGGGAAAATTTTCTTAAGAAATAAAATTTTGACAACATTTTCTACAGAAATAAAATTTTGACAAAATTTTCTATAGAAATAAAATTTTGGCAATTTTTTTCTATAGAGATAAAATTTTGTATAGAAGTAAAATTTTTACAAAATTTTTTTTCTATAAACATTTTTGCCAAAATTTTTTATTCTATAGAAAATTTTTGCAAAATTTTATTTTGGTAGAAAATTTTTACAAAATTTTTTATAGAACAAAAATTGTCTATAGAAATAAAATTTTGACAAAATTTTCTATAGAAATAAAATTTTGGTAAATTTTTCTGTAAAACTATAATTTTTACAAAATTTTCTATAGAAATTTTGCAAAAATTCTCTATAGAATATTTTTTTTTATATCCTCCACCATAGGTTGGGGGTATATTAACTTTGTCATTCCGTTTGTAACACATCGAAATATTGCTCTAAGACCCCATAAAGTATATATATTCTGGGTCGTGGTGAAATTCTGAGTCGATCTGAGCATGTCCGTCCGTCCGTCCGTCTGTTGAAATCACGCTAACTTCCGAACGAAACAAGCTATCGACTTGAAATTTGGCACAAGTAGTTGTTATTGATGTAGGTCGGATGGTATTGCAAATGGGCCATATCGGTCCACTTTTACGTAAAGCCCCCATATAAACGGACCCCCAAATTTGGCTTGTGATTGCTCTAAAAGAAGCAAATTTCATCCGATCCGGCTGAAATGTGGTACATGGTGTTAATATATGGTCTCTAACAACCATGCAAAAATTGGTCCATATCGGTCCACGTTTACGTATAGCCCCCATATAAACGGACCCCCAAATTTGGCTTGCGATTGCTCCGGTCCGATCCGGCTGAAATTTGGTACATTGTGTTAGTATATGGTCTCTAAAAACAATGCAAAATTTGGTCTATATCGGTCCACTTTTACGTATAGCCCCAATATAAACGGACCCCCAAATTTGGCTTGCGATTGCTCTGAAAGAAGCAAATTTCATCCGATCAGGCTGAAATTTTATACATGGTGTTAGTATATGGTCTCTAACAACCATGCAAAAATTGGTCCATAATTATATATAGCCCCCATATAAACCGATCCCCAGATTTGACCTCCGGAGCCTCTTAGAGGAGCAAAATTCATCCGATCCGGTTGAAATTTGGTACGTGGTGTTAGTATATGGTCTCTAACAATCATGCAAGAATTGGTCCATATCGGTCCATAATTATATATAGCCCCCATATAAATCGATCCCCAGATTTGTCCTCCGGAGCCTCATGGAGGAGCAAAATTCATCCGATCCGGTTGAAATTTGGAACATGGTGTTAGAATGTTGTCTCTAACAAACACGCACGAATTGGTCCATATCGGTCCATAATGATATATAGCCCCCATATAAAACGTTCCCCAGATTTGATCTCTGGAGCCTCTTGGAGGAGCAAAATTCATCCGATCCGGTTGAAATTTGCAACGTGGTGTTAGTATAAGGCCCCTAATAACCATGCCAAAATTGGTCCATATCGGTCTGTAGTTATATATAGCCGATCCCCAATCACACAAAAATTGGTCCATATCGGTTCATAATCATGGTTGCCACTCGAGACAAAAATAATCTACCAAAATTTTATTTTTATAGAAAACATTGTCAAAATGTTATTTCTATAGAAAATTTTGTCAAAATTTTATTTCTATAGAAAAATTTGTAAAAATTTTATTTCTATAGAAAATTTTATTTCTATAGAAATTTTTTTCCAAATTTTATTTCTATAGAAAATTTTGTCAAAATTTTATTTCTATAGAAATTTTTTTCCAAATTTTATTTCTATAGAAAATTTTGTCAAAATTTTACTTCTATAGAAAATGTTGTTAAAATTTTATTTCTATAGAAACTTTAAACTTAATTATATACGTATTTAATCGGCCTTTTTTAGTTTAATATATACCACGTAAGATACCTTGCCATCGGCTTCAGTAGAAGTTTCTACGCAATCCATGGTGGAGGGTACATAAGCTTCGGCCTGGCCGAACTTACGGCCGTATATACTTGTTTATTTTTGTCAAAACTTTATTTCTATAGAAAATTTTGAAAAAATCTATAGAAGTGAAATAAAATTTTGCAAAAATTTTCTATAGAAATAAAATTTTGCAAAAATTTTCTATAGAAATACAATTTTGCAAAAATTTTCTATAGAATAAAAAATTTTGAAAAAATTTTCTATAGAATAAACAATTTTGACAAAATTTTCTATAGAAAAAATTTGTGAAAATTTTTTATAGAAATAAAATTTTTAGAAAATTTTCCATTAATACAATAACTTTAAAAATATTAAAATTCTTATAATTTGGCATATTTATTTAAGGGAAATGGTAATAGTATGCAACATCCTAATAAGGATGGATGCAACGAGGACCTAGGAGGATGTCCACTCGAAGAAGATTGCCAACAAAATGTCAATGAAACTTACAATAGGACTAACGTGCCTCAAGAAGCTCCACAACATACTACATATTTTTCAAAATCATGGCATCAAACATCTACAAATGTATTTCTAAAGTCCGGAATCGATAAGGTGAAAAAGTTGTATTCTTTTGCGGACCAATCAGGAATCAATTCTCAAGGATTATTGACGATACCTGGTATAAAAGAAATGTCTTCTACATGGAACAAGGATGGTCAAGATACTCATCACGAGGTATTGGCGAAAAACAAAATTTCGCCAGAATTTCCCTATGGTGAGTGTGCAAAATACCTTATGGTTATTTTGGATGCGAAGCTGAACTTTAAGCTTAATATTGAATTGAATTTGTACTCGTGAGAAAAGGCAATAGGAAAAAAGTGGGGATTAAAACCGAAAATTATGCATTAGTTATACATGGCGGTGGTTATACCTATAATGACATATGGTGTTGTAGTCCGGTACGGTCACAGTTCGGTCCTCAAAATAATGCCAGATGTGCCAAACGCAGTGGATTACACTCTAGCGAAACCACTTTTCGACAAGAAATTTGAGACAAAAATTCCCAACAGTGAGGCGTGGTGCACACAGACCCCTGGGAATAAACGTTATATATATTTCTATACTGATGGCAACAAATTGAATGGACAAGTGGGTTTCGGAGTATATTCTAAAGACCTGGAACTTCAAATAGCGATTAGATTACCTACTCACTGTAGTGTTTTTCAAGCTGAAATATTAGCAATAAGAGAGGTGGCGAATTGGCTGAGAAGTAATGTTCCAATAACCTGAACCTTCTCCAATATTTTCTTTTGTTGAACCAACCAGATTGTTCCAAAAAACATTAGCAGACTGCTTGAGATTACAGGTCCACCAGTAATCTTAAGCTATATGCCCCTAAAATTCGCTTACGCCTTAACAGGTTGCCTGATAAGTCCCCGGTCTAACAAAGAAAAACTCATTTTTTGTCAAAATTCGTTTTTATTATTCAACATAGTTCCCTTCAAGAGCGATACAACGATTATAACGACCTTCGAATTTTTTGATACCATTTTGGTAGTACTCCTTCGTTTTTGCCTCAAAATAGGCCTCAGTTTCGGTGATCACCTCTTCATTGCAGCCAAATTTTTTCCCTGCGAGCATCCTTTTGAGGTCTGAGAACAAGAAAAAGTCGCTGGGGGCCAGACCTGGAGAATACGGTGGGTGGGGAAGCAATTTGAGGCCAAATTCATGAATTTTTGCCATCGTTCTCAATGACTTGTGGCACGGTGCGTTGTCATGGTGGAACAACACTTTTTTCTTCTTCATATGGGGCCGTTTTGCCGTGATTTAATGATATAATAGTCACTGTTGATGGTTTTTCCCTTCTCAAGATAATTGATAAAAATTATTCCATGCGCATCCCAAAAAACAGAGGTCATTACTTTGCCAGCGGACTTTTGAGTCTTTCCACGCTTCGGAGACGGTTCACCAGTCGCTGTCCACTCAGCCGACTGTCGATTGGACTCAGGAGTGTAGTGATGGAGCCATGTCTCATCCATTGTCACATATCGACGGAAAAACTCGGGTGTATTACGAGTTAACAGCTGCAAACACCGCTCAGAATCATCAACACGTTGTTGTTTTTGGTCAAATGTGAGCTCGCGCGTCACCCATTTTGCACAGAGCTTCCGCATATCCAAATATTGATGAATGATATGACCAACACGATCCTTTGATATCTTTAAGGCCTCTGATATCTCGATCAACTTCATTTTACGGTCATTCAAAATCATTTTGTGGATTTTTTTGATGTTTTCGTCGGTAACCACCTTTTTCGGGCGTCCACTGCGTTCACCGTCCTCCGTGTTCATTTCAACACTCTTGAATTTTGCATACCAATCAAGTATTGTTGATTTCCCTGGGACAGAGTCCGGAAACTCATTATTAAGCCAAGTTTTTGCTTCCACCGTATTTTTTCCCTTCAGAAAACAGTATTTATCAAAACACGAAATTCCTTTTTTTTCCATTTTTTTCACAATAACAAAAGTTGCTTCACAAAAGATCGCCTATCAGGCAGCGACCCATTATAGCAGATATCAGTAGTGAAATCTGACGTCTGCAGAACACTAGCGTATCTAGTATGCGGTTTAAGTTTAAATGGGACCATATCTGCTTGGTGTCGTTACAACCCTTGCAATTCTCCCATCGAAAATTTGCCATAATAACAGCCTTCACGGGAGCCACCGTGGTG
Organism: Haematobia irritans; assembly: GCF_050003625.1. Taxonomy (NCBI): domain Eukaryota; kingdom Metazoa; phylum Arthropoda; class Insecta; order Diptera; family Muscidae; genus Haematobia; species Haematobia irritans. The sequence continues at coordinate 12,740,070 of NC_134400.1, forward strand.
CAATGGTTAGCATGCCCGCCTTGCATACACAAGGTCGTGGGTTCGATTCCTGCTTCGACCGAATACCAAAAAGTTTTTCAGCGGTGGATTATCCCACCTCAGTAATGCTGGTGACATTTCTGAGGGTTTCAAAGCTTCTCTAAGTGGTTTCACTGCAATGTGGGACGCAGTTCGGACTCGGCTATAAAAAGGAGGTCCCTTGTCATTGAGCTTAACATGGAATCGGGCAGCACTCAGTGATAAGAGAGAAGTTCACCAATGTGGTATCACAATGGGCTGAATAGTCTAAGTGAGCCTGATACATCGGGCTGCCTAACCTAACCTAACTTAACCTAACAGCTTTCTCAAGCAGTAAGAGCTTGCTGGTAGCCAGAGGCATACCAACAGATTCTAGTTCCCCTGGAATATGTAAGGTACTTCCTAGCCTTGTTAACTCATCTGCTTCGCAGCTCCCCGGTATGGTAATATTACCAGGCACCCATATTATGTGAATATTGTACTGCTCAGCCATCTCGTTGAGAGATTTGCGGCAGTTGATGGCCGTTTTTGATTTAAGGAACACAGAATCCAAGGATTTTTATTGCAGGTTGACTGTCTGAGTATATATTAATGCCAACAGCCCATATGTTATAGGTACTTTTAGTTAATGTGGTATCACAATGGACTGAATAGTCTATAAGAGCCTGAAACTTAATCGGGATGCCACTTTAACCTAACCTATCATGTCTCCATTCCAGGAAACAAGTTCAAAGTTTTTTTTTGGAATTTCTCAAAAACCGTATAAGATAGAAATTCCCTTTTTTCGGTCTTAAAATCGTATTTATTATAGATTTTTTTAGTATGTACGAACTCAAAATTGTGATAATAGAACATGACTAAAAATGACTTAGACCACTTTAGACCGAGCAAAGCTTTTTGCCCTTTTTGGATTGGAATTTTTTTTAAAACTTTAGTCACAGGATAAGTACAATATTAACCATAACTTTTGATAGAAGTGTCCAATAAATTCGAACTTTTGATAGGATGTAATTCACATCAATCCGAACATAAAACACCGAACTTCATCAAAACATGCTAAGTCGACTTAGCGTACTCTCGAATGAGGGCATCGAGTTAATTTCGTGATTGAATCAAAAAATTTTTTTTTTGTGTGTAATTAAAAAATTAATTTATTTCTTACGGCACTTTCAATTAATTTTCTAAATTCAATTATTTTTTTTTAGATTATCAATTATTTATTATATTATTTTGTTTATTTATTTATAATTATTTTTTCTTTAAAGGAAAAAAGGAATGTTATATTCCTTTTGAAGTATTAGAACATCATTACAGATCGTTAGACCATGATAAAGAAATTGTGAAAAATCTCTGTAAAATTTCAACCAATAATGGAATATTAGAAAGAAACCAAAAATACTATTCCCAAGATGCCAATTCATCTAAAACTGTTATTGATTCTGGGGAAGCAAAAATTAAAAGCAACAGAGAAGAACTGAGATGGCTCCAGGAAAATTCTTCAAATAGAACAGAAAATTTCTCAAATACAACAAAAAATTCTAGAATGTTTGATACTTTATTACAAGATCCGGGGAATATGAATCAACAGGGTTTCCAAAATCCAGCAGAGATGACATTCCCTATTCTCATTAAGAAATTAGAAAAACATAATATATCACATTCTTTACATAGGGTTAATGATACACAACAGAAGTATTATCCTCAAGATCCTTATGATGTTGAATCTTGTGTAACAAAACCTAAACTTATTGGTTTGAAAACTAAAAGAGTAAAGGCAGAAAAAATTGAAGAATTTTCCAATACAAAAGAAATCGCCCCGATGATTAATAGTTTACTTCCGAAATCAGAGAATATGAAGAATCAAATATTAGAGGATAACATAACATCTCATAGTTCCGATAATAGATTTGTAAACCGTGAAGAAATTGCAGAAGAAAAGCAAGGATATGGGCAACAAGATTTTGAAATCTCTTCTAATGGATTAGAAAATAAGGAAATGTTGGAATTACAGGAGAAAAATTATTCGATCTATCCATCCAAAACTGACCAGGAAGCAGAGTCTACAATTACTTCTTCAGCAACTGGATACTTGCAGAAAGAACTTCACAAAAATCTCTCTCCAATGCTGGTAAAAAATAAAAATAATTATACCAAAATTCCTAAAACGTTTATAAGTGAACATCATGGTTATGAAGAAGTTACAAACTCGTGTGCTGATCATGAAGTAATAAAATCGAATTTCTGTAATTATGATACACAAATGGAAAGTGATTTAGTTCTGGATCTAGATTCTAAAACTCAATATCAAAAATCCCCTTGCACTTCAGTGCCTCCTGATGAGTATGTCTTGCGAATAGAAAATAAAAAATATTTTAAAGATCTTTTGAATCAAAGAAATTATGTTCCCCCAGAAGTAATCGAACAATTTGTAAATAAATATCATGGAATGGATTCGGTTCATCGAGAAACCAAAGATAATCATAGACATCGAAGTATTCTGGAGTCACATTTCAGCAAATATGTACCAGCACAATTGTGGACAGAAGCTTCTCTAGGAGGTAAGATAAAATCCCATGCGGATTTAACTCCTGGAAATAATGATGATCTTTTCCAAGCTGGTAATATCAATCAAATGTACTCTATTATGGAAACAACCTTGAAGCCATCCAAACATCCACAGAGCACTGGAAACCTCAATCCAAATATTGAAACCTACGAAGAGTTTAGCCATAATTCTCGTGGCCGTAAGGATTCGTCTAAAAATGATTTTCATACCAAGGGAAAACGTATACGGAGATCTAACTCAGCCAATAGAACTCAAGAGATTCATAAAAATCAATTTTTACAATCTTTTGGAGTACTCAGAGATTTATGTCTATATAATTCCTCATCAATGACCACTCACCCAAAAACCTGGAGCAACGAGATAAAGCAAATGCGAAATATTTTACCCCAGGAAAATTCCCAATATATCGCAACAAATTCAGATATAAAAGCCATTAATGAATCGTCAAAATCATCAACATTACCATCTCCAACTTTCGCATCGAGACCCGACCCTATTACTTCACCGTCAGCTTTCAAGTTACCTATAGAAAATCCCCAAAATCAGAATTTTATTATAGCCAAAGATAAAAATCAGGATAACGATTTAATGAATTCTCAAAATTCTCTCGAATTGGCTCAACCAAAATCCTCAACAGTGAATAAAGAAGCTGCTATTGGACGATTCAATGCCCTGACAAATTCCATACTTAAGGGTGAGGATTTGAATGAAACTCAAGACCAAGAAATTGAAAAGAATCCGAAAAATCAAGTTATTATAGAATCGAATAATCCGAAATTACAAATTGCAAATAAACTTCATTTAAATTCTGCTCTAAAAACTTCCATTGATCTCATGACCATTGTTTCATCTTCTATATCCAATAATGAAAAATATCAACATGACCTTACACAAGAATCCAAGAAGAAATGCAATACCGAAATATTGGGCATTTCTTATACTGAAGAATATCCTCATGAGACCAAACCAGTTATAAATGAAAATACAATCGCGGCGGAATTCTTTAGAAACCATCAATACTCTACAAATTTAAAGGAAGTGCCAATAACAGTCCATGAGAAACTCAATTCTAAAGATGTACTTCAACAGGAAACAGGTAAATATGGAACTAGAATTGTGCTTAGGGCGAAGCTGATCTGTATTCCAACCAACAAGTTTTTATTTCCATAAAAAATTGGCCAAAATTTTATTTTTATAGAAAATTTTTGCAATATTTTATTTCTATAGAACATTTTTGCAAAATTTTATTTCTGGAGAACATTTTTGCAAAATTTTATTTCTATTGAAAATTTTTGCAAAATTGTTTTTCTATAGAAAATTTTTGCAAAATTTTATTTCTAGAGAAAATTTTTGCAAAATTTTATTTCTATAGAAAATTTTGTCAAAATTTTATTTTTATAAAAAATTTTTGTCAAAATTTTATTTCTATAGAAAATTTTGTCAAAATCCTATTTCTATAGAAAATTTTGTCAAAATTTTATTTCTATTGAAAATTTTGTCAAAATTTTATTTCTATTGAGAATTTTGTCAAAATTTTATTTCTATTGAGAATTTTGTCAAAATTTTATTTCATTCGTTTTTTTGTTATTGTTGGTTTTGTTCTTTAAACAGTGGCATAGGAAAAGAGATATGTTTGTACGAATTTATTTCGGCATAAGCCGGCTATCATGCAAAACCTTTTTTCGGAAGGTTCAAGTGTGGTTCATTGTTGGGTTTAATGAACTGCCTGAATTTAGTCTGATAATTGGTTGATAGTTTTGCTGCAAGTAGAGGATGCTGATGAGGAATGTGGTAATTCCGAAACGTGCGTCCATCCAAACATCTTGCAGTCTATAGGGCTTTGCCCAAATAAATTTGACAAACATTCTTTACCTATGTTGGTTAAGCTACACTTGTCGTTTAGTCAAGCCATGGTTTTAAGCTGAAATCGAAAAAACAACAGAAATAAAAATTTGTAAAAATTTTCTATAAAAATAAAATTTTGCAAAAATTTTCTTTAGAAATAAAATTTTGACATTTTCTATAGAAATATTTTGACATTTTCTATAGAAATAAAATGTTGACAAAATTTTCTATAGAAATAAAATGTTGACAAAATTTTCTATAGAAATAAAATTTTGACAAAATTTTCTATAGTAATAAAATTTTGACAAAATTTTCTATAGAAATAAAATGTTGACATAATTTTCTATAGAAATAAAATTTTGACAAAATTTTCTATAGAAATAAAATTTTGACAAAATTTTCTATAGAAATAAAATTTTGACAAAATTTTCTATAGAAATAAAATTTTGACAAAAATTTCTATAGAAATAAAATTTTGACAAAATTTTCTATAGAAATAAAATTTTGACAAAATTTTCTATAGAAATAAAATTTTGACAAAATTTTCTATAGAAATAACATTTTGGCAAAATTTTCTATAGAAATAAAATTTTGACAAAATTTTCTATAGAAATAAAATTTTGACAATATTTTCTATAGAAATAAAATGTTGACAATATTTTCTATAGAAATAAAATTTTGACAAAATTTTTTCTATACAATTTTGACAACATTTTCTGTAAAAATAACATATTAATTAATTTTTTTTAAATTAATATATTGGAAAAATAAGAATTTGAAGAGTCAACCTGTGAGATGCCAAGGAAATTTAGTAGTAACAAATGCCTAAATAAAAGAGATTCGAATGATAAGTCAATTCATACTCTACCGGATATGAAAATTGCCATACCTGAGTATAGAACTAAAGAATATAACCAAGAAGATGTATTACTTAATGATGGCAGGGTAAATGATGTAACCAAAACGAATATAGTTCTATTGCCTGGTGAAGATAACCCTACCTTGGAACTAACTAATATCATACCATCGTTATCCAGTATACAATCTGGAAAGGAATCAGATTTTCATGTTCCTTATATCACTAAAAGTGAAAGTAGTGTGTATTACAGTCCCAGATCAACTTTAAGTTCAGATACAATTCATTGCCAATATCAATCGGAAGCATCTAGAGGACAGTATGAACGGTATATCTCTGCTAATGAATATAATAACAATAATGACCTATATGGGTAAGTTCAATTTTATTAATTAAAAAAAATATGATTATTTATTAAAAATCCCGAATTACAGCCCTACGCAAAAATTAAGTTTTAATTGAATTCAATCACAGAAATTATAGTACTAATCACCAGTGTCAGTTAAAAAATAAAAATAATAATAAATTAATTGATATTATTAATTATTGTGATTGATTTTTGTTTTAATTAAAAATTTGTTGAATCGATTAAATTTTTAATAGAATATTTTTGAAAATTCAATCAAAATTTTAATTGGAAATATTTTCAATCAAGAAAATGATAGTATCAATCACAGAATTAATAATTAATTGATTTCTTTTGGCACTTTCAATTCAATTAAAAATTTAATTGATTTTGATTGAAAAATCCAATTAATTTTTCAATTGAGATTACCAATTGTTTTTTATATTATTTTTTATTTATAATTATTTTTCCCTTAAATAGTACAATTTTCTTGTAATTTTATAATGAATTTTGCGGTTTCAATTAAAATTGGAGTTTTCTTTAAATTTGATTTGAGTGCAATCAATGAAACTAATTATTTTTCAATAATTTTTTTAATTGGAAATATTTTTTATTTTCATTATTTATTTTTTAATTTGATTAATTGTATCAAATAAATAAATTGGCGATTTTTTTCTGTCGTTTCAATTGTCTTTCAGATCTCATGATCAATCCTTAAGAGATTTGAATCTCCCGCCCATAGATCACTTACTTAATGAAATTCCATCAAGCAAACACATTGTTGAAAGTGAATATATAAGTGAGTTATATGATTTTCAGAAGACATATTCATTAAACATTTCAAATATTTTAATTGAAGGCATCGAACAAAAAGAAGATGAAATCGGAGATACAGCCGAAGAAAATTACATACCAAATAATTACATCACAAGAGGACACTATAGACCTCGCCATTTTCAATTTAACAATCCCCCAATTCCTTCCTTTAGAGGATGTCCATGTATGTTTAAAACTTATTCGAGAATTTGCAAAATTATTTATGAATCTCGAAGTTAAAACAAAAAAATATACGTTTTTATTTTATATGTTCCTATACACAATTTTTTTATATTTTATATTGTTGTCCTTGTATTTTATTTTAAAATTATACGAAAATGTTCAAAATTTTCTACTAATTCCGATATGCGTGTTTATTTTATATTTTCATGTATATTTTTATATATTTATTTTAACAAAAAATATTTTCTTAGCTACATTGGGACAGATACAAAAAAAAAAAAAATAAAACAATTGGATATTTTTTATTTATAAAGTTTGGGTGGGGAAACGTGGACTTTGTTCCCTGGAACGAGCCTGACGAAAACGATCATCGGTTAGATTGTGTCGCAGCTCTTGATTTTGTACTTGAAATTCTCGGGCCAATGTTGCATTTTGTTCTCGTCTCTGGCGTTCATTGTCCAAATCGTGCTATGGTATAAAAAAAAACACAAGAGAAAAAATGGCAATTGGTTATTTATTTCAAAAAAGGGCCAAATATGCATTATAATGTCCTAACCAATAGCTCTTCGTTTTGTTTCCTCAGATGTAGCAACTCTTGACTTAATTTACTATCAACTTTGATTTGTTCCTCCAAATCACGTCGAGTCTTTGCTAAAAGCTCTTCTAAGGTCTCCTCTGAAATGTGCTTACCCTTTTCGTTTTTATCCATATCCAAACGCAAACGTTCATTTTCATTTTCCAGCTGTAAAAGAAAAGTAGCAGCCATTATATAAAAAAAAAAACTTTCTTTAATTCGAAACGAGCCACTCGATCCAAAAATATTCTACCAAAATTTGAAGAAAAATTTATGAAAAAAAAAAAAACCAAACAAAAACATCATATTTTGCAAAAGTTTATTTTTATAGAAAATTTTTGTCAACATTTTATTTCTATAGAACATTTTGTTAAAGTTTTATTTCTATAGAAAATTTTCTCAACATTTTATATCTACGGAAAATTTCCACACAATTTTATTACTATAGAAAATTTTCTCAACATTTTTCGTCTACGGAAAATTTCCACAAAATTTTATTTCTATAGAAAATTTTCTCAATATTTTATTTCTATAGAAAATTTTGTCAAAATATTATTTCTATAAAAAATTTTCTCAAAATTTTATTTCTATAGAAAATTTTCTCAAAATTTTATTTCTATAGAAAATTGGTGATGTACCGTTTAGTTGGGAATAAAATGCAAAATCTACCAAAACATCAAGAATTCTACAAATCTACCAAGCCGTAAAAAATTTTCCATTTTTGGTAGAATTCTACAAATTCGTGAATGCTAGACAGAGTTTGTCAACCAAAAAAAAAAATATATATTCTTTTCAAAGATAAATTGTTGGTGATAACCAACCATAAATATGTTTGCCATAAAGTCGGATATATTTAACGCTAAAGAAAATACTTTGTGTTGTCACAATTGGTAGAATTCTACCAAAAATTGTAGAGTTTTTTGCTTGGTAGAGTGGTAGAATTCTTGATGTTTTGGCAAATTGTTTGGCAAAATGTTCCTCTTACAAATTTTTATAGAAATAAAATTTTGCAAAAATTTTCTATAGAAATAAAATTTTGCAAAAATTTTCTATAGAAATAAAATTTTAACAAAATTTTCTATAGCAATAAAATTTTCTATAGAAATAAAATTTTTCTATAAAAATAAAATTTTGGTGAATTTTCTATAGAAATTAAATTTTGAAAAAAAATTCTATAGAAATAAATTTTTGACAAAATTTTCTATTGAAATAAAATTTTGACAAAATTTCCTATAGAAATAAAATTTTGAGAAACTTTTCTATAGAAATGAAATTTTGAGAAACTTTTCTATAGAAATGAAATTTTGAAAAAAATTCTATAGAAATAACATTTTTGAGAAAATTTTCTATAGAAATAAAAATTTGACAAAATTTTCTATAGAAATAAAATTTTGACAATTTTTTTCTATAAAAATAAAATTTTGGTGAATTTTTCTATAGAAATAAAATTTTGACAATATTTTCTATAGAAATAAAATTTTCAGAAAATTTTCTATAGAAATAAAATTTTCAGAAAATTTTCTATAGAAATAATATTTTCAGAAAATTTTCTATAGAAATAAAATTTTCAGAAAATTTTCTATAGAAATAAAATTTTCAGAAAATTTTCTATAGTTTGACAAAATTTTCTATAGAAATAAAATTTTGACAAAAATTGGTTAGAATTTCTATAGAAATAAAATTCTGACAAAATTTTCTATAGAAATAACATTTTTGAGAAAATTTTTTATAGAAATAAAATTTAGACAAAATTTTCTGTAGAAATAAAAATTTGACAACATTTTCTATAGAAGTAAAATTTTGACAAAATTTTGCTATAGAAATAAAATTTTGCGAAAATTTTCTATTGAAATAAAATTTTGCAAAAAATTTCTATAGAAAAAAAAAAATTTTACAAAATTTTCTATAGAAATAAAATTTTGACAAAATTTTCTATAGAAATGAAATTTTGAAAAAATGTCTATAGAAATGAAATGTTGACAAAATTTTTCTATAAAAATAAAATGTTGGTGAATTTTCTATAGAAATAAAATTTTGAGAAAATTTTCTATAGAAATAAAATTTTGACAAAATTTTCTAGAAATAAAATTTTGACAATTTTTTTATAGAAATAAAATTTTTGAGAACAATTTCTATAGAAATAAAATTTTGACAAAATTTTCTATAGAAATGAAATTGTGACAAAATTGGCAAAATTTTCTATAGAAATAAAATTTTTACAAAATTTTCTATAAAAATGAAATTTGGATAAAATTTACAATAGAAATGAAATTGTGACAAAATTCTCTATACATATGAAATTTTGAAAAATTTGTCTATAGAAAATTTTGAAAAAAAAAAAAAAATTCCATAGAAATAAAATTTGGACAAAATTTTCTATAGAAATAAAATTATGGAGAAAATTTTCTATAGAAATAAAATTTTGACAAAATTTTCTATAGAAATAAAAATTTGAAAAAATTTTCTATAGAAGTAAAATTTTGACAAAATTTTTCTATAAAAATGAAATTTTGGTGAATTTTTCTATAGAAATAAAATTTTGACAAAATTTTCTATAGAAATAAAATTTGGACAAAATTTTCTATAGAAATAAAATTATTGAGAAAATTTTCTATAGAAATAAAATTTTGACAAAATTTTCTATAGAAATAAAAATTTGACAAAATTTTCTATAGAAGTAAAATTTTGACAAAATTTTTCTATAAAAACAAAATTTTGGTGAATTTTTCTATAGAAATAAAAATTTGACAAAATTTTCTATAGAAGTAAAATTTTGACAAAATTTTTCTATAGAAATAAAATTTTGACAAAATTTTCTATAGAAATAAAATTTTAACAAAATTTTCTATAGAAATAAAATTATGACAAAATTTTCTATAGAAATAAAATTTTGACAACATTTTCTATAGAAATAAAATTTTGACAAAATTTTCTATAGAATAAAAAATGTTGACAAAATTTTCTATAGAAACAAAAAAATTTCTATAGAAATAAAATTTTGTATAGAAATAAAATTTTGCAAAATAAGATTCTTTTGTTTGTTAATTTTTTTTCATTCCTTTCTGAGAATAGAAAACATTTATCTCCTTTCATTGTGGTAAACAAGATTTTCATTGCGTGAAATTTATTCGTTTGAGGAAAGAAAATATTTTAATAACGAACAACATTCACAACAAAGGCCACATTTTTTCGTACACTTTTTTCACGAGGACTTATACGCATGTAAGAATTAATATATATTTTTATTTACCTTTCTCTTAATAGCATTCAATTCATTTAGTTCGGCATTCAATTTATCCTTCTCATTATCCAATTTTTCACATAGTTCCTTTCGTGCTGTTAAATCTGTCTTCAAGATACGCTGCTCATCCTGACATTCCTCTAGTTGATGTTCCAAACAAGTATTTTTGGCAGTAAGTGTTGAAATTTTATCCTCTAATTCAGCAATGAGTTTGTTGCGGCAATTCAATTCTTTTTTAAGTGCTACAATTTCCGTATCCAACTCAAGAACTTGACGTCTGTTTTTTTTTTTTTTTTGAAAAAATAAGTATCGAGTGTTGGCGGCCAAAGATAGCCACAAATGCCAAGTGATTATTATTCTTAATTATTAAACAATGACTTAAATTTAATTACAACCATTACCAATTTAAAATAACAATAATGTTTTACTCTTTATCTACCAAAATTTTTTTAATTCTAAGGCAGCAACAACAACGACAACAGTTACAGCTACAGAATGAGAGAATAACGATTGAAGAGAAGGAGAAAGAATTTAAGATATGCCAAATTAGAAGAGAATAACCGGCAAAAAGAGAAGAAATATATATTGATAAAATGATCGCTGCAATTATTTAATAGTAATTAATATCATTAAATTAATCTGGCTCGTGTCCCTAAATTGGGAAGCTTCAAAACACATACCCAAAAAATCCCCAATTTAAATTAATATTCCTTACAAAAATCCCAATAAATTATTACCGAGTTTTATGAAAAAAATAATAATAATAATAAAGAAATGGGGTCTGCTGTAGAAAATAACTATTTATTTTAAAAATTGAAAAAGAAAATAAAATTTGTGTCATATCAGTTTGCGGACTGCAATAAGATCAAGATTTCAAATCAGTGTGGAACTCTCTGATAAGAGGGCAACATTTAGGCCCGAGTCCCCACGCTTGGACCCTCGCGTCGGGTCCAAATGCTCCATTTTCACCCTATTGTATAGCGTGGAATAATCAGGAGCAAGGGGTTCTTTTTTTAAATTTTGACGCTTCGTTGTGATTCTTTTTTAAATAATTTAGAAATAAAAAGAACTTCAGTTCTAAGGGCAGCGTTCTGAAAAGTCTGTATGTTATTCCACTGCGTGTCAATCGTTTAACGCTGTATATTTAACCACTGTCCGGCCAATTGCCTTATATATAGTCGAAAAGGTTTATTTGTCCGCACCCCAAGAGCTGCCGGAAGCCGACTTGAGGACCTTGTTTCTATCGCCGAGCTTATCACAAATAGCAGTGATATTGGCAGACGACTTAAAAAGGGTATCAAATGTGATCCCGAGAATCTTGGGGTAAATTGTGGTCGGAATTATTTCGCCATCGACTCTTAACATTTAACTGCCTGTATACTTCCGCCGTCCATGTAGTGAATATTATGGCAGAGGATTTGGTGGGAGATATCCTCAGGTTTATAGCAGTGAAATAATTGGTAAGATCAGCGAGGTAGACGTTCAATCGATCGCATATGTCATTAACAATGGGCCCAGACGCCATGATTGTACGATCGTATGCATATGATACAATCTCGACGCTGCCAGGAGGGGGTGGAATAGAGGATATGGAGAGTTTAAACAGTTCCGGAGATATCACCGCACCTTGGGAAACTCCCTGTTTTACTCTACGGGTTCTTGACTTCTTGCGACTGGAGCCCGCACAGAAAAATTAGAACTCAACATTTGGTTCTCGATGGTATTCTCAATGTCCTCGAAGAGTCTGGCATGGTCGACCGTATAGTATGCCTTCGATAGGTCAAGGGCCGCGAGGACTATCCATTGATACGGCTTGGACTGGTTGAGTCCTCTATAAATGTATGCTGAAATGGCATGCAAAGTCATGGTCGTACTGTGTAGTTTGCAGAATCCATGTTGATGATTAGCAGCTGGAAAAGTCTCTACAAGGCTGGGGAGGAGTAGTGCCTCAAGTGTCTTGGCTACTGGCGATAGGAGTGTTATCGGTCTGTACAATTCACCTTTACTCGAGTCTTTGTCTGGCTTCAGTAGTGGAATCACCTTACCCATTTCCAGACATCGGGTAGAATGAGTGGTTCCAAGGACAAAATGAGGAGCCTGGTCAAATACTCAACTCCTAGTGTTCCCAGATGCTTAAGCATTAGCATAGAGATTCTGCCAGTGCCTTAGATGGTTTCGCGCTGTAACTTCGGCTATGGTAAATTGTGTTGTATTATCGGCTCGGAGACCACGAATGCGACGTGTGGCTCTCTTTTTCGTTCTATCACTTTCGGGATGCTCGACAAACTGTGGGTTGAATAATTTGGCGCATCTCTTCGGATCAGTCACCATCACACAGCCAAAGTGAGTGCGATCCCATCATTCCTTGTGGTGGGGATCGAGAGGGCTCTCACGGTTGACCACAACTTAACTGTTTCTTCCATCCTTTGTGGTGGGGTTCGAGAGGGCTCTCTCTACTGACCACAACTTAACTGTTCCTATGCCTAAGCTACATTGCTTCAGGTGTTCTAGCAATGTATTTCGCTTGTGCTCATCGAATCAGTTCCCTGATTCTCGGATCAGCAGGGTTAGCACGGCGACGTTAATCACGCTCGTCTACGAGTCCCTCCGCTTCGGCTGGGAATCTGGGTCTCACTTGGGCAATTCGACCAGCGGGTCTCAAGCAAGCGGCTGCTGAGTTGATGATGTCCCGGAACATCTCCCAGTGTTCCCAGATGCTTAAGCATTAGCATAGAGATTCTGCCGGGGCCCAGTGCCTTAGAGGGTTTCGCGCTGTTGATGACATTGGTAACTTCGGCTATAGTAAATTGTGTTGTAATATCGGCTCGGAGACCACGAATGCGACGTGTGGCTCTCTTTTTCGTTCTATCACTTTCGGGATGCTCGACAAACTGTGGGTTGAATAATTTGGCGCATCTCTTCGGATCAGTCACCATCACACAGCCAAAGTGAGTGCGATCCCATCATTCCTTGTGGTGGGGATCGAGAGGGCTCTCACGGTTGACCACAACTTAACTGTTCCTTCCATCCCTTGTGGTGGGGTTCGAGAGGGCTCTCACTACTGACCACAACTTAACTGTTCCTATGCCTGAGTTACATTTCTTCAGGTGCTCTAACCAAGTGTTCCGCTTGTGCTCATCGACTATCTTCTCAATCTCTGGATTCAGTTCCCTGATTCTAGGATCAGCAGGGTTAGAATGATGACGTTCATCACGCTCGTCTACGAGTCCCTCCGCTTCGGCTGGGAATTTGGGCCTCACTTGGGCAATTCGACCAGCGGGTCTGAAGCGAGCGGCTGCTGAGTTGATGATGTCCCGTAACACCCTCGGGGCAACATGAACATGAGAGGGGGTTGCAGCTCACTGAAGCGGCGATCTGTATATTCTCTGAAGCCTTTCTTTTGGTTTATAAACGTCCGGCGTTCATTAGGTTATGAAATCGGAGAGTCGGTTAATGGTAAGGATAATGGGGAGGTGGTCTGATAAAATAAAATGACTAGTTGCCAGGAAATGCCATTTATCAGACCAGGCGATGCTAAAAATATATCTGGCGAACAGCTGCAATCACCCATAATTCTCGTGGGGCCCTCTTTGTTCACCGTGCAAAATGTCAAATCATCTATCTGCTCTGCCAAAGCTGTGCCTCTCTGGTCATTACCTAAGAGAGAATACCAAAGTTCATTAAAGTTTCCTAGCACCAATCGGTTTGGCCCACACAACAGCCAATAAATGTTTTGGCTATAACCTGAAGTACAGCTACCAACCGCCGGTATATACACATTGTATAGCTCTATCTCGGCAGCCCCTGACTTGAGTGCTACCCACTTACATTCCATATACGGGTCACTAGTGTCTGACATAAGCGGGATAGGTCTATACTGCATGGAATGGTGTAATATAAAAGCCAGGCCACCACCTCCTCTTCTTATGCGATCCTTAAAGCCGAAACACAACGAAAAAATGCAGGCGTATGCTTTAGATTTTGTCCTTACTTTAAAGCGGCATTTTTCAATACACATAGAAAACGCAACGCTCGCTTCATAAACATAAACAAATTTATATTTTCTATTACAAACCTGGAAGTAGCAAATATTTTTAACGTCAAAAACAAAACAGCCTACTAAAGTCCAAAAAGTCGTAATATTTTAAATTTTTAGACGCTTCGGCGCCAAGCTTACATTTATTGCGTGCAGGCAAGAATAAATCGATGAATTAAGCGTTGTGTTCATTGTGTGTCGGCCATTACGTAGCTCATTGTATCGATCACAATGGCGCCGACTGCAGGTGACATTCAGCTTAGTTTCTTGTATTGCCGCGACACTGATCCTCTTCCGATTCATAAAGTCCACAATCTAACTAATCTTACCTCGGAGTCCGTTGCAATAAAATTGCAAAAACGATGCACTATCCGGTACAACAATATTGGGTGTTAAATGCTGCGGCGGAGAATATTGTTGTGCGGGAGATGTCGGGGTTGTCGCATAATCTGAGGACCCACTGCTGCTGTCGTTGGCACAGCATCCTGCCACGTAGTCAGTATAACTATAATCCCGCAGCGATGTTAAGCCACAGCAATTTCGGAAGTGCAAAAAAGTGACCCATCGGAACAAGCCGGTGCAAAGAACCCGCCGCCGTGGGGTTTGTTTTTTACGTGAATAATTTTATTGGTATATCGCAAAAAGAGAATGAAAACTCTATAAATGAGGTCTGTATCCTAATTTTAATTATTTTAGAGCCTAGATTTAAAGATACATAGCTTCCTAATAAATTGCGTTTATTTTAAAAAAGACCCATCTTTGGCTCGGAATTAATACCGAACAATTATTTTGGGCAAAAAATATAATGGACCTTATGGCAGATTATAATGTTGGCATTCTTGAGATAGTCTAAAATCATTGGATTGGGAAAACTGATTTGCTTTTGCAGAATTTACAATCTACACATTTCCAGATTTTATAGCAAGCTTGATCCAATGCCTAGCCCATTATATATAAATAACACTTCAACTCCAGACGAAATAATGTGGATACTAAAAGCAAGAAGCAGCATAATTAAACTAAATGAAAATCGCTTTCATCAAAATGGAAAACCTCGTTGTTCAATGTGCAATTTGAATGAAAATGAAAATTTGCAGCATTTCCAGCATTAAATGAATTTCGATACCAGTATTTCCAAAAGGTTTCGCTTAGTGAGAATGAACCAATACAAATTTTAAATGGTCTAACAATAAATTGTAAAGTACTTGCTAGCTACATAAAAATCAGTGTAATAATTGCTGTACGAATTCAATTTTTAATCTTTAAAATTTTCTAAGAAATAATGTAACATATAAAGGGACTGACGACCATAGGTCATAATCTTTTGTTTATGTCAATACAATTCGTATTTTCTATCTTATTAACCATATATTGCACTGCTAAATTCAATCAAATATTTTGTAAAAAATTTTGGATAAAATAATGAATTAATTAACAGGTTGGCTGATAAGTCCCCGGTCTAACAAAGAAAAACACATTTTTGTCAAAATTCGTTTTTATTATTCAACATAGTTCCCTTCAAGAGCGATACAACGATTATAACGACCTTCCAATTGTTTGATACCATTTTGGTAGTACTCCTTCGGTTTTGCCTCAAAATAGGCATCAGTTTCGGCGATCACCTCTTCATTGCAGCCAAATTTTTTCCCTTCGAGCATCCTCTTGAGGTCTGAGAACAAGAAAAAGTCGCTGGGGCCAGATCTGGAGAATACGGTGGGTGGGGAAGCAATTCGAAGGCCAATTCATGAATTGTTGTCATCGTTCTCAATAACTTGTGGCACGGTGAGTTGTCTTGGTGGAACAACACTTTTTTCTTCTTCATATGGGGCCGTTTTGCCGCGATTTCGATCTTCAAACGCTCCAATAACGCCATATAATAGTCACTATTGATGGTTTTTCCCTTCTCAAGATAATCGATAAAAATTATTCCATGCACATCCCAAAAAACAGAATCATCAACACGTATTTGTTTTTGGTCAAATGTGGGCTCGCGCGGCACCCATTTTGCACAGAGCTTCCGCATATCCAAATGTTGATGAATGATATGACCAACACGTTCCTTTGATATCTTTAAGGCCTCTGCTATCTCGATCAACTTCTTTTTACAGTCATTCAAAATCATTTTGTGGATTTTTTTGATGTTTTCGTCGGTAACCACCTCTTTCGGGCGTCCACTGCGCTCACCGTCCTCCGTGTTCATTTCACCACGCTTGAATTTTGCATACCAATCAATTATTGTTGATTTCCCTGGGGCAGAGTCCGGAAACTCATTATCAAGCCAAGTTTTTGCTTCCACCGTATTTTTTCCCTTCAGAAAACATTATTTTATCAAAGCACGAAATTCCTTTTTTTTCCATTTTTTCGCAATAACAAAAGTTGCTTCACAAAAGACTCTCTATCTCACAAACTAATTAACTTAAAGACGTCAAATTTTGACACGAATCATTTGAAGGTTGGTACTATATAAAAATAATATGCATTTAATACTAGCGACGCCATCTATGTGTAAGACCGGGGACTTATCAGCCAACCTGTTACTACTACTAATAATAATAATAATGAAATTTCTAAAGGAAAGGTAAAAATCTTTGGATCCAAGTAAAGTTTTTTTGAGTGTAGTTCCCTTATTTACATACCTTTGATACTTCGCTTCCCCTAAATTGACTTAAAGACGTCTCTTCGGAACCAAAATCTAGCCGCAATTATATATTCATGGGCAAATAGTAAGAATTCTGAAAACCCAACTAGTTCATGCAATACTGTCATAGAAGTCTTGATCATCGAGCAAACAGATTGTAATTTTTAAGCAAACATGAATAAATACTATTTCTAATGTAGATAGGTTTTACAGAAACTTGAATAAGCCAGGAAAAAAAGTATTACACACAAATGTATAAAAAAATATATAATCGATAGTTCCATTATGTTTAGTGACAAAAACGTAATAAAAAATAAATGCTCTTACTTGTATTCAGCAGTTTCATTTTCTAGACTCTGATTATTTCCTTCCAACATAACAGCATCATGAGATAGGCTTCTATAATGTTCGAGCATTTCTTCACGTTCTTTTTCCTGAGGGAATTAAACAAAAAATAAATTCGGCAATTGAAGTAGTCTGATTCGTATTGATTAAGATATTTATAGGGAGTTCTAAAAGAGGTGTTATCTTGAATAAATTTTGAAGCTTTTATTCTTTGACATTTGAACAAACACCCAAGAGTTAGTATCTCTCAAGTCTCTCCATCCTCAACGTGAGACTGTTCAGTGCCATTTATAGTCCGTCGGAATAATTGAATACCAAAATAACAAAGTCTTATTGTTAAGGTGGATCATTACTATTAATACAATTTCCTTTACACCACAAAAACACAAACCTTATGCATCAGCAAATCTTCAGCTTTCTTAACTTCTTCCACATATTTACGCAATTGTTGTTTCAAACGCTCAATTTCCTTTTCAGATTCTTTCAATTGTTTCTTCAGTGTAGTAACTTCCGCTTGACTTTCTGCCAAATCGTTGCTTAACTTTCTGTTGAAGAACAAAACCATGAAAGAAAACAAATCCATTAAAATTATTTTTTTTTAGAAAATTGCAATGCAATTCTCTGTTTCATTTTTGTTTTGTTGTATGTAACACAATGGAAAAAAAGAAATAAATCATGTAAAGGCTATGAATACTAAATGGTTGTACTTACACATTTTCTTGTATGGCTTGATCTCGACTGGCTTTTAAGGCTGTCAACTGCTGGCGTAAACTTTTGCTTTCGGTCGATGTCTCCTGTAATTCTGAGTCACGTTCACGTGTTTGACTTGAAATTTTTCTGTAGTGAGAGAGAAAAAAATAATAATTGGTTGAACAAAAGAAATGAAGAGAACAAAAACAAAAGACTTAAGGACCAAACTTGTTTTCTTAGGCATGCAAATTATTTCAATTACATTTTCATTTTAAGCCATACAATTTTCAATAATTATTTATAAGGTATTAGCGGAGATCTCAATAAATCAAAATTAATTATTCTTTTATAGGAAAAGTAATTATCACGATAAAAAATCATTGAATTTTATTTCTATAGAAAATGTTGTCAAAATTTTATTTCTTTAGAAAATTTTGCCAAAATTTTATTTCTATAGAAAATTTTGTCAAAATTTAATTTCTATAGAAAATTTTGTCAAAATTTTATTTCTATAGAAAATTTTGTAAAATTTTTATTTCTATAGAAAATTTTGTCAAAATTTTATTTCTATAGAAAATTTTGTCAAAATTTTATTTCTATAACATAGAAAATTTTGTCAAAATTTTATTTCTATAGAAAATTTTGTCAAAATTCTATTTCTAGAGAAAATTTTGTCAAAATTTTATTTCTGTAGAAAATTTTGTCAAAATTTTATTTCTACAGATAATTTTGTCAACATTTTATTTCTATAGGAAATTTTGTAGAAATTTTATAGCTATAGAAAATTTTGTCAAAATTTTATTTCTATAACATAGAAAATTTTGTCAAAATTTTATTTCTATAGAAAATTTTGTCAAAATTCTATTTCTAGAGAAAATTTTGTCAAAATTTTATTTCTGTAGAAAATTTTGTCAAAATTTTATTTCTACAGATAATTTTGTCAACATTTTATTTCTATAGGAAATTTTGTAGAAATTTTATATCTATAGAAAATTTTGTCAAAATTTTATTTCTATAGAATATTTTGTCAAAATTTTATTTCTATACAAAATTTTGTCAAAATTTTATTTCTCTAGCAAATGTTGTCAAAATTTTATTTCTATAGAAAATTTTGTCAAAATTTTATTTCTTTAGAAAATTTTGTCAAAATTTTATTTCCATAGAAAATTTTGTCAAAATGTTATTTCTATAGTAAATTTTGTCAAAATTTTATTTCTATAGAAAATTTTGTCAACATTTTATTTCTCTGTAAATGTTGTCAAAATGTTACTTCTATAGAAAATTTTGTCAAAATTTTATTTCTATAGAAAATTTTGTCAAAATGTTATTTCTATAGAAAATTTTGTTAAAATTTTATTTGTATAGAAAATTTTGTCAAAAATTTTATTTCCATAGAAAACTTTGACAAAATTTTATTTCTATAAAAAATTTTGTAAAAATTTTATTTTCTATGGAAAATTTTGTCAAAACTTTATTTCTATAGAAAATTTTGTCAAAATTGTATTTCTATAGAAAATTTTGTCAAAATGTTATTTCTATAGAAAATTTTGTCAAAATTGTATTTCTATAGAAAATTTTGTCAAAATTTTATTTCTATAGAATATTTTGTCAAAATTTTATTTCTATAGAATATTTTGTCAAAATGTTATTTCAATAGGAAATTTTGTCAAAATTTTATTTCTATAGGAAATTTTGTCAAAATTTTATTTCTATAGGAAATTTTGTCAAAATTTTATTTCTATAGAAAATTTTGTCAAAATTTTATTTCTATAGAAAATTTTGTCAAAATTTTATTTCTATAGAAAATATTGTCAAAATTTTATTTGTATAGAAAATTTTGTCAAAAATTTTATTTCCATAGAAAACTTTGCCAAAATTTTATTTCTATAAAAAATTTTGTAAAAATTTTATTTTCTATGCAAAATTTTTTTATTTTATATTTATTTCTATAGAAAATTTTGTCACAATTTTATTTCTATAGAAAATTTGTGCAAAATGTTATGTCTATAGAAAATTTTGTCAAAATTTTATTTCTATAGAAAATTTTGTCAAAATTTTATTTCTATAGAAAATTTTGTCGAAATTTTATTTCT
The DNA here is from genome assembly GCF_050003625.1 of Haematobia irritans. Taxonomy (NCBI): domain Eukaryota; kingdom Metazoa; phylum Arthropoda; class Insecta; order Diptera; family Muscidae; genus Haematobia; species Haematobia irritans. The sequence continues at coordinate 12,760,317 of NC_134400.1, forward strand.
ATAGAATATTTTGTCAAAATTTTATTTCTATAGAATATTTTGTCAAAATTTTATTTCTATAGAAAATTTTGTCAAAATTTTATTTCTATAGAAAATTTTTTCAAAATTTTATTTCTATAGAAAATTTGTCAAAAATTTTATTTCTATAGAAAATTTTGTCAAAATTTTATTTCTATAGAAAATTTTGTCAAAATTGTATTTCTATAGAAAATTTTGTCAAAATGGTATTTCTATAGAAAATTTTGTCAAAATGTTATTTCTATAGAAAATTTTGTCAAAATTTTATTTCTATAGAAAATTTTGTCAAAATTTTATTTCTATAGAAAATTTTGTCAAAATTTTATTTCTATAGAAAATTTTGTCAAAATTTTATTTCTATAGAAAATGTTGTCAAAATTTTATTTCTATAGAAAATTTTGTCAAAATTTTGTTTCTATAGAAAATTTTGTCAAAATTTTATTTCCATAGAAAATTTTGTCAAAATTTTATTTCTATAGAAAATTTTGTCAACATTTTATTTCTATAGAAAATTGTGAAAAATTTTAGTAGGTGTCTGAACCGCACTTAGTATGTGCGGTTAAATGCCAAACTATATAATTTTCCACATTAATTATCCAATGAATATTTTGTTATTTGTCGTCTTGTAGCTCTTCGTTTTTTTATCTCCGCAAGAAAACCAATGGAAAACTTATTGTGTTATTTGTCGTCTTGAAGCTCTTCGTTTTTTATCTCCGCAAGAAAACCAATGGAAAACTTAACAGACTAATATACATCAATTCTTTATAATCTTTATTGATTTATTGTGTATTTTCCACAACTATCAGATCAGGTAAATTTTGTTTGACTTCTTTCCCCACGAAAAAAAAACTTGTTAGGACCAAACCCATATTTTTCCCAAATTTAACCATTTTAACGTTACTTTAACCTGTAAGCCACAAAATAAGAGTCTATTTCAATTGGTTTGGTGGTATTGTGAATGAGGGATTATATGACATGTTATGATACCCATCTGTTATAATACCCATTAAAATTGTATTACAGCAATAATGTAATATTGCGACAATACACATTTTCTATCGTAAGTGTTCAATTATCCATCATTACTATTGATAAAAAAATATGTTATACCATGAGAATAGTTATAGTGTTTTGTAGTGTTAAAAAAATTTTCTACAGAAATAAAATTTTGACAAAATTTTCTATAGAAATAAAATTTTGAAAAATTCTCTACATAAATTTATGACTAAATTTTCTTTAGAAATAAAATTTTGACCAAAATTTTCTATGGAAATAAAATTATTAAAAAATTTTTCTATAGAAATAAACTTTTGACAAAATTTTCTATAGAAATAAAATTTTGACAAAATATTCCATAGAAATAAAATTTTGAAAAATTCTCTATATAAATAAATTTATGACAAAATTTTCTTTAGAAATAAAATTTTGAGAAATTTTTTTATAGATTTTATTTCTATTTATTAAGAATATTTTTTATAGAAATAAAATTTTGAGAAAATTTTCGATAGAAACAAAATTTTCTATACAAATGAAATTTTGCAAAAATTTTCTATAGAAATAAAATTTTGGCCGAAATTATCTATTGAAATAAAATGTTGACAAAATTTTCTATAGAGATAAAATTTTGACAAAATTTTCTATATATATGAAGAAATAAAATTTTGCAAAATTTTCTAAAGAAATAATATTTTGCAAAAATTTTCTAAAGAAACAAATTTTAACAAAACTTTCTATACAAACAATATTTTGAAACTATTTTCGATAGAAATAACATTTTGAAAAAATTTTCTATAGAAATAAAAATTTTAAAAAATTTTCTTAGAAATAAAATTTTGACAACATTTTCTATAGTAATAAAATTTTGAAAAAAATTTTCTAAAGAAATAAAATTTTGACAAAATTTTCTGTAGAAATAAAAGTTTGCAAAAATTGTCTATAGAAATAAAATTTTGACAAAATTTTCATTAAGCTAAACTAAGTCACAGTTCAAATGAATTCGCCAATTTTATCTTCAATTAACTTATAATGAAAGAGCGGACAGCTGTATTCAATGCAGGAATTTTATGATACGCCCCAACATTTGGAAGAGGGTATTAAAAGTTATGCAAAACAATCAACATTTAGTGTCTAACATATACTTCTTGGCGATTTTATTGATGGATTTTGTAAAAACTTCAAGACGAACGTGCTTTGCATAGAATCCGAAAGAATCGAACAAAACAACCAACTAAGCCAAAAATATTGGCGCGTTTTTAAGAATTTTTATTTAAACAATTTGTTTAACATCATCCGCACCAGCAACCATATGGATGGCGATGATGTATTTTCATAGTTCTGATTCATGGGCTATTTCAGCTAAATGCAAATGGTCTTTTGGTAGTGAATACCTTGGCATTTGTTGTATAGTAGCTTCAATGAAAGTCCACTGACATTTTGTTGAGAACCACCAATAATTATGGTCACTTAGGTGTGTCGTCTGGGTTTCAATGAGTTCGTTAACATACTACCACTAATATGGTGCGGAAAGTAGTTTCGTGATTGGTTTACTTCTTGTTGTTTTTTTATTGTTCTGTTTGTGGTTCTATTCGTTGTGCTAAATTCAAAATTTATTTTGCTATTCCATTGATAAAATTTATGTTAGTCTCACTTTTTACTTTCAATATTGAATTTTTACGAATTCAAGACAATAAGGAGAGAGATTTAAAAAAGACTCATAAAATTTTCTATAGAAATACAAGTTAGTAAAGTCTAAAGTCGTGCGGGGCTATATTATACCCTTCACTATATTATACCCTTCACCACTATATTATACCCTTCACCACTATTTTTGATACCATCTCAATCTTTCATCTCACCAAAATTTTTGATACCATCTCAACTCCTTCAAATTTTTTGCGAGTTATATAAAGGTTAAGATTCCCATATACAAATAATAGGTTGGCTGATAAGTCCCCGGTCTAACAAAGAAAAACACATTTTTTTTCTGTCAAAATTCGTTTTTATTATTCATTATAGTTCCCTTCAAGAGCGATACAACGATTATAACGACCTTCCAAATTTTTGATACCATTTGGGTTTGCCTCAAAATAGGCCTCAGTTTCGGCGATCACCTCTTCATTGCAGCCAAATTTTTTTCCCTGCGAGCATCCTTTTGAGGTCTGAGAACAAGAAAAAGTCGCTGGGGGCCAGATCTGGAGAATACGGTGGGTGGGGAAGCAATTCGAAGCCCAATTCATGAATTTTTGCCATCGTTCTCAATGACTTGTGGCACGGTGCGTTGTCTTGGTGGAACAACACTTTTTTCTTCTTCATATGGGGCCGTTTTGCCGCGATTTCGACCTTCAAACGCTCCAATAACGCCATATAATAGTCACTATTGATGGTTTTTCCCTTCTCAAGATAATCGATAAAAATTATTCCATGCGCATCCCAAAAAACAGAGGCCATTACTTCGTTTTTATTATTCATTATAGTTCCCTTCAAGAGCGATACAACGATTATAACGACCTTCCAAATTTTTGATACCATTTGGGTTTGCCTCAAACTAGGCCTCAGTTTCGGCGATCTCCTCTTCATTGCAGCCAAATTTTTTTCCCTGCGAGCATCCTTTTGAGGTCTGAGAACAAGAAAAAGTCGCTGGGGGCCAGATCTGGAGAATACGGTGGGTGGGGAAGCAATTCGAAGCCCAATTCATGAATTTTTGCCATCGTTCTCAATGACTTGTGGCACGGTGCGTTGTCTTGGTGGAACAACACTTTTTTCTTCTTCATATGGGGCCGTTTTGCCGCGATTTCGACCTTCAAACGCTCCAATAACGCCATATAATAGTCACTATTGATGGTTTTTCCCTTCTCAAGATAATCGATAAAAATTATTCCATGCGCATCCCAAAAAACAGAGGCCATTACTTTGTCAGCGGACTTTCGAGTCTTTCCACCCTTCGGAGACGGTTCACCGGTCGCTGTCCACTCAGCCGACTGTCGATTGGACTCAGGAATGTAGTGATGGAGCCATGTTTCATCCATTGTCAAATATCGACGGAAAAACTCGGGTGTAGTACGAGTTAACAGCTGCAAACACCGTTCAGAATCATCAACACGTTGTTGTTTTTGGTCAAATGTGAGCTCGCGCGGCACCCATTTTGCACAGAGCTTCCGCATATCCAAATATTGATGAATGATATGACCAACACGTTCCTTTGATATCTTTAAGGCTTCTGCTATCTCGATCAACTTCATTTTACGGTCATTCAAAATCATTTTGTGGATTTTTTTGATGTTTTCGTCAGTAACCACCTCTTTCGGGCGTCCACAGCGTCCACCGTCCTCCGTGCTCATTTCACCACGCTTGAATTTTGCATACCAATCAATTATTGTTGATTTCCCTAGGGCAGAGTCCGGAAACTCATAATCAAGCTAAGTTTTTGCTTCCACCGTATTTTTCCCTTCAGAAAACAGTATTTTATCAAAACACGAAATTCCTGTTTTTCCATTTTTTTCACAATAACAAAAGTTGCTTCACTAAAGACGCTCTATCTCACAAACTAAATAATTGACTTACAGACGTCAAATTTTGACACGAATCATTTGAAGGTTGGTACTATATAAAAATAATATGCATTTAATACTAGCGACGCCATCTATGTGTCAGACCGGGGAGCCAACCTGTTATATCGTTCGGCCGATTTACACTCATATGACCACAGAGGCTAATTTTTAACTCCGATTTTGTTGAAATTTTGCACAGGGAGTAGAATTAGCATTGTAGCTATGCGTGCCAAATTTGGTTGAAATCGATTCAGATTTAGATATATATCCCATATATAGCTTTCGCCCGATGTACACTTATATGACCACAGAGGCCAATTTTTAACTCCGATTTAGTTGAAATTTTGCACAGGGAGTAGAATTAGCATTGTAGCTATGCGTGCCAAATTTGGTTGAAATCGGTTCAGATTTAGATATAGCTCCCATATATATGTTTTTCAGATTTCGAGAAAAATGGTCAAAATACCAACATTTTCGTTGTAAAATCGCCACTGCTTAGTCGAAAAGTTGTAAAAATGACTCTAATTTTCCTAAACTTCTAATACATATATATCGAGCGATAAATCATAAATAAACTTTTTCGAAGTTTCCTTAAAATTGCTTCAATTTTAGTAAAAAAAATATGCGATTTTTGATGAATAATATTTCCAAAATCAATAGGGATCGTCTTTGAGCCGAAACAGGTCGAAAATTAATTCATAACGATGCTTGATTCCAAACAAAATTCCTATTTGTTTCCGTAATGCTATTGTGTGACTCAGCCCATTCATTATTTATGATTAAGCATAACTAACCATTTATGTTTTTTTTTTTGCTCTAAAATAATTAAAAAAAAAAAAAAAAAAAACAAAAAAAAAAAAACGAGTAACATTGCCCAAATGTTAATGACTTCAGACATGTATTTGTTTTGGGCGTAGTACTTTTTGATGGCTACCTTGACAATGAATTGTCTTAAAAGCGGTTAATGTACTTCAAACATAACGAACAGTAGTCAATATTTGTGAGTAGTTCGTCATGCTTTTTAATCTCACATTGACCTATAAATATGAAAAGATTAAATGGGAGAGAAGTGATGGGAATAGATTTTGAAAATTTAAGATAAAATGATTTATTCTATTGAAATTTATGAGCTATCCATCAAAAGAAATGTCTCCAAAGAAACAATGAAGATATTCTTTTTGGTTCTGGAAGTAGTGAAAAATCGCATGAGAAACAATGGATTTTACATGGGCTTGTCTATAAACGCAACTAAAAGATTAGATACAGCCGTTACAATCCTTCTCATTAATTCGTGTTTGTTTGCCCCCGCAGAAATGTATTTTCATTTCTGAGGAACAAAATTTTAGATAAGGAAAATTGAGTGTTATGATGGCGAGGACTCTAAGCAAATCACCATATAAATTTATACCGCACAATAGATATGCTGAATTTTCAAGACGTCAGATATCACTACTGACAGATCGCTTCCACGGTTACCAATCGAGCCGAAAATAATCTGCCAAAATTTGGAAAACATTTCACCAAAAACTACCAAACAAAAAAAATTATTATGCAAAATTTTATTTCTATAGAAAATTTCGTCAAAATGTTATTTCTAAAGAAAATTTTGTCAAAAATTTATTTCTAAAGAAAATTTTGTCAAAATTTTATTTATGAAGGAAATTTTGTCAAAATTTTATTTAAGAAGGAAATTTTGTTAAATTTTTATTTCTAAAGAAAATTTTTTCAAAATTTTATTTCTAAAGAAAATTTTTTTCAAAATTTTATTTATAAAGAAATTTTTGTCAAAATGTTATTTCTAAAGAAAATTTTGTCAAAAATTTATTTATAAAGAAAATTTTGTCAACATTTTATTTATGAAGAAAATTTTGTTAAATTTATTACTTCTATAGAAAATTTTGTCAAAATTTTATTTCTATAGAAAATTTTGTCAAAATTTTATTTCTATAGAAAATTTTTTCAAAATTTTATTTCTAAAGAAAATTTTGTCAAAATGTTATTTCTAAAGAAAATTTTGTCAAAATTTTATTTATAAAGAAAAATTTGTCAAAATTTTATTTATGAAGAAAATTTTGTTAAATTTTTTACTTCTATAGAAAATTTTCTCAAAATTTTATTTATATAGAAAATTTTGGCAATATCAGGAATAATGGATTAAAAATAAAAAATAAAGGAAACGAAGATCTTAAGCTTGAAAAACTATTGACTTTTATTAAAAAGAAAAAGATCGAATAAAACACCAAGAAACAACAATTTTGGCAAAATTTTATTTCTAAAGAAAATTTTTTCAAAATTTTATTTATAAAGAAAATTTTATCATAATGTTATTTCTAAAGAAAATGTTGTCAAAATTTTATTTATAAAGAAAATTTTGTCAAAATTTTATTTATGAAGAAACTTTTGTTAAATTTTTTACATCTATAGAAAATTTTGTCAAAATTTTATTTCTATAGAAAATTTTGTCAAAATTTTATTTCTATAGAAAATTTTTTCAAAATTTTATTTCTAAAGAAAATGTTGTCAATATGTTATTTCTAAAGAAAATTTTGTCAAAATTTTATTTATAAAGAAAAATTTTTCAAAATTTTATTTATGAAGAAAATTTTGTTAAATTTTTTACTTCTATAGAAAATTTTGTCAAAATTTTATTTCTATAGAAAATTTTGTCAAAATGTTATTTCTATAGAAAATTTCGTCAAAATGTTATTTCTAAAGAAAATTTTTTCAAAACTTTATTTCTAAAGAAAATTTTGTCAAAATTTTATTTATGAAGGAAATTTTGTTAAATTTGTATTTCTAACGAAAATTTTTTCAAAATTTTATTTCTAAAGAAAATTTTTTCAAAATTTTATTTATAAAGAAAATTTTGTCAAAATGTTATTTCTAAAGAAAATTTTGTCAAAATTTTATTTATAAAGAAAATTTTGTCAAAATTTTATTTATGAAGAAAATTTTGTTAAGTTTTTTACTTCTATAGAAAATTTTGTCAAAATTTTATTTCTATAGAAAATTTTTTCAAAAATTTAGAAAATTTTTTCAAAATTTTATTTCTAAAGAAAATTTTGTCAAAATGTTATTTCTAAAGAAAATTTTGTCAAAATTTTATTTCTATAGAAAATTTTGTCAAAATTTTATTTCTATAGAAAATTTTGTCAAAATTTTATTTCTAAAGAAAATTTTGTCAAAATTTTATTTCTAAAGAAAATTTTGTCAAAATTTTATTTATAAAGAAAAATTTGTCAAAATTTTATTTATGAAGAAAATTTTATTAAATTTTTTACTTCTATAGAAAATTTTGTCAAAATTTTATTTCTATAGAAAATTTTGTCAAAATTTTATTTCTATAAAAAATTTCGTCAAAATGTTATTTCTAAAGAAAATTTTTTCAAAACTTTATTTCGAAAGAAAATTTTGTCAAAATTTTATTTATGAAGGAAATTTTGTTAAATTTTTATTTCTAAAGAAAATTTTTTCAAAATGTTATTTCTAAAGAAAATTTTTTCAAAATTTTATTTATAAAGAAAATTTTGTCAAAATGTTATTTCTAAAGAAAATTTTGTCAAAATTTTATTTATAAAGAAAATTTTGTCAAAATTTTATTTATGAAGAAAATTTTGTTAAATTTTTATTTCTAAAGAAAATTTTTTCAAAAATTTATTTCTAAAGAAAATTTTTTCAAAATTTTATTTCTAAAGAAAATTTTTTCAAAATTTTATTTCTAAAAAAAAATTTGTCAAAATTTTATTTATGAAGAAAATTTTGTTAAATTTTTTACTTCTATAGAAAATTTCGTCTAAATATTATTTCTAAAGAACATTTTGTCAAAATGTTATTTCTAAATAAAATTTTGTCAATATTTTATTTTTATAGACAATTTTTAGAGAGATATATTCTGCCAAATCTACCAAATGGTAAAAAATTGTTTATTTTACCATTTTATCATAGAATTCTACCACCTGTGGTAACCGTGCTTCCGAAACCTCTTGGAGGAGCAAAAATCATCCGATTCGGTTGAAATTTGGTACATTGTGCTAGTATGGACCATGCCAAAACTGGTCCATATCGGTCTATAGTAGCATATAGCCCCCAGATAAACTGATCCTCAATCATACATAAATTTGTATATATCTGTTCATAAGTATATACCCCCCATATTTCAATTTTGGCTCTCTTATTACCGGTCTTTTTTGTCTAATATATACCCCGTATGGACTAACTAACATACAATTTAGAAGTCGATATTAAGAAGGCTTAAGATACCTCGGTAAGTGTAACCCAAATAATTCGATTGTGGATGACAGTCTTTAATAGAAGTTTCTACGCAATCCATGGTGGAGGGTACATAAGATTCGGCCTGGCCGAACATACGGCCGTATACAAATGTTTCTTTAATTTTTATTTCTAATATTTTTCATAGCCGATATGAAAAATATTGCTTACAAATAGATAAAAAGGTCAACGATAATCAACCAGAAATATAGAAAATTTTGTCAAAATTTTAATTCTATAGACATTTTTTTCTCAATTTTATTTTTATAAAAAATTATGTTAACATTTTATTTTTAAAGAAAATTTTGTCAAAATATTATTTCTATAAAAAATTTTATCAAAATTTTATTATTTTTTTATTTTTATAGAAAATTTTGTCAAAATTTTCTTTCTATAGAAAATTTTGTCAAAATTGTATTTCCATAGAAAATTTTGTCAACATTTTATTTCAAAAAAATTTTTTGACAAAATTTCATTTATGTAGAAAATTTCATTTATGTAGAAAATTTCAAAATTTTATTTCCATAGAAAATTTTATCAAAATTTTAATTCTATAGAAATTTTTTTCTCAATTTTATTTTAATAGAAAAAGAAAATTTTGTCAAAATATTATTTCTATAAAAAATTGATCAAAATTTTATTTTTCTTTATTTTTATAGAAAATGTTGTCAAAATTTTATTTCTAAAGAAAATTTTGTCAAATTTTTATTTCTATAGAAAATGTCGTCAAAATGTTATTTCTAGAAAGTTTTGTCAAAATTTTATTTCTAAAGAAAATTTTGTCAAAATTTTATTTATGAAGAAAATTTTGTTAAATTTTTTACTTCTAAAATTTGTCACAATTTCATTTCTATAGAAAATTTTGTCAAAATTGTATTTCTATAGAAATTGTATGAAGTACCTCGTAGTTGGAGAGAAATATTTTGCAAAATCTACCAAAACATCATAAATTCTACCAAGCAGTAAAAATCTATCATTTTTGGTAGAATTCTACCAACTATGGCAATCATGGTTGCTGCCTAATAGGCGAGTTTGCAAAAACTATTGGCGTTAAATATAATGATTACTGCGTGAGCTGTCATGATGCGGAGGAAAAAGAATCAACACCACTTGTGTGAGAGTCCTGAATTTTGTGTAAAAGGCGTAAGAGAATTTTCGACCCGTACAGCTTTAAATTCCTGGCGTACCTGGATAATGTTAACTTAAGCAGTCTGATTATGTTTTTGAAACAATCTGGTAGGTTCAACAGAAGGAAATAATCGGGTGGGTTCAAAAATAATCTGACAAAATTTTGAAAACATTTCACCAAAAACTACCAAACAAAAAAATTTATTATGCAAAATTTTATTTCTATAGAAAATTTCGTCAAAATGTTATTTCTAAAGAATATTTTGTCAAAACTTTATTTCTAAAGAAAATTTTGTCAAAATTTTATTTATGAAGGAAATTTTGTTAAATTTTTATTTCTAAAGAAAATTTTGTCAAAATTTTATTTCTAAAGAAAATTTTGTCAAAATTTTATTTATGAAGAAAATTTTGTTAAATTTTATTTCTATAGAAAATTTTGTTAAATTTTTTACTTCTATAGAAAATTTGTCACAATTTCATTTCTATAGAAAATTATGTCAAAATGGTGAGTTTGCAAAAACTATTGGCGTTAAATATAATGACTACTGCATGAGCTGTCATGATGCGGAGGAAAAGGAATCAACACCACTTGTGTGAGAGTCCTGAATTTTGTGTAAAAGGCGTAAGCGAATTTTAGGCCCGTACAGCTTTAGATTCCTGGCGCACCTGTAAAATGTTAACTTAAGCAGTCTGCTTATGTTTTTGGTACAATCTGGTAGGTTCAACAGAAGGAAATAGTCGGGTGGGTTCAGCGGTAAAACCCAGAAGTACCTATATGTAATAGGTATTTTTTAGTTAATGTGGTATCACAATGGGCTGAATAGTCTAAGTGAGCCTGAAAGTAAATCGGGACACTATAACCTAACTTAACTGATGAGTTCAATCCCAGTTTTTACTAAGCATAATCAGTGGATGAGGCTACTTAAAGAAAAGTTTTTGAGCATTTTTGAGGGGTTCCATTGCCTTCAAAATATATTTTTGGAGTGTTTTTTTTCGACAATCCATGACTTCCGGAAATATTGGCTAGTTTTATGAGCATATTTCGAGACCACCCTCATTCTTTCATCATCAGTTTTTGGTTTTAATCCCGTCTAAATATCATTTTCATCAACTCCACTCAAGCCTATAGAAATCCCACTCTGTGTGACGATATGAACTTCACTCAAACTTAAAGGCCACATCAAACAAAAACGTCCAACAAAGGAATTGAGTTATCCAACTACAAGACTAGACACTCAACCCAAACAAAAAAGTAAGACGGCAACCGAACTAAAAACACCACATGGAATTCAGCAAACCTGAATTGCTGAATAAACTATGTGTTGAGAGAGACTTTTTTGGAACAACATTACCATGGTTTTGACTTACTGGCACAGAGTCAGTCAGCCAACCACAGGTAACAAAGCAACATAGACCCAATTCAGAGTTGAAGAACGAGCGAACGAAAGAAAGAACGTGTAGCAATAACAAAAGCAAACTCCTTGTGTGGTTTCGGTGTGAAGTCGTGGTCGTGTATATGGTATAAGAATAAATAAAAACAAATGTTTAAATATTTTAAATAAACAAAGACATAACATAATGTCTGACACGTTTTAATCGGCCATCGATATCAAGGCACAGGCCTCACGGCGTCTACTAATTGACGGTCTCTGGCATTACCGTTGAATAAAATAATTTTGAAAAAACTAAAAGAAAACGGTACGATACAATACAAATATTTAAATGAAAATGTAGTTTCATAATTAAAATTAAAAAAATATATATATTTTTATAGATTAAAAAAATATATATTACAAAAAAAATCATAAATGATATACGAATGAAAAGTAAAACATAATCAAAGGTGCTTGTTGATGGGTGAATGAATATTTAATCGGCAATTTGTCATAAAATCAAAAACAAAAAAGTGTTTATAATTTATGCAACTATAAAAAAATATAATGATTTGTTGATGTGTGTAATACTATGATATGTTAGTGTAATGTCATAAAACAATCGCCGACAGCTACCAATTCCAGATACTCAGATGATGGGAATTATAATCATGACAAGGATTTGTAGCCATCAAAATATAAACAACTTAAATGGGAAGCTATGGTTAGGTTAACCTAACCTTACAAATTATTCATAACCAACTAAGAGGTAGTTTACAAATTTTCTATAGATATAAAGTCTTGACTAAATTTTCACCAAAATAAAATTTTGACAAAATTTTCTATAGAAATAAAATTTTTAGCAAAATTTTCTATAGAAATAAAATTTTTAGCAAAATTTTCTATAGAAATAAAATTTTGACAAAATTTTTTATAGAAATAAATTTTTTGACAAAATTTTCTATAGAATTAAAATTTTGACAAAATGTTCTATAGAAATAAAATTTTGACAAAATTTTCTATAGAAATAAAATTTTGACAAAATTTTCTATAGAATTAAAATTTTGACAAAATTTTCTATAGAAATAAAATTTTGACAAAATTTTCTATAGAAATAAAATTTTGACAAAATTTTCTATAGAGATAAAATTTTGACAAAATTTTCTATAGAGATAAAATTTTGACAAAATTTTCTATAGAAATAAAATTTTGACAAAATTTTCTATAGAAATAAAATTTTGACAAAATTTTCTATCGAAATAAAATGTTGACAAAATTTTCTATAGAAATAAAATTTTGACAAAAATTTTCTATAGAAATAACATTTTGACTAAATTTTATATAGAAATAAAATGTTGACAAAATTTTCTTTAGAAATACAATATTGACATAATTTTCTATAGAAATAAAATTTTGCAAAAATTTTCTATAGAAATAAAATATTGACATAATTTTCTATAGAAATAAAATTTTGCAAAAATTTTCTATAGAAATAAAATATTTACAAATTTTTCCATAGAAATAAAATTTTGCAAACATTTTCTATAGAAATAAAATTTTGTTGTTGTTTTTTATTGCAGCTTAAAACCATACATTGACTAAACTACAAATTTTGCAAAAATTTTCTATAGAAATACAATTTTTACCAAAATTTTCTAAGAAATAAAGTTTTGACAAAATTTTCTATAGAAATAAAATTTTGACAACATTTTCTATAGAAATAAAGTTTTGACAAAATTTTCTATAGGAATAAAATTTTGACAACATTTTCTATAGAAATAAAATTTTAACAAAATTTCTATAGAAATAAAATTTTTACAAAATTTTCCATAGAAATAAAAGTTTGCAAAAATTTTCTATAGAAATAAAATTTTGCAAAAATTTTCTATAGAAATACAATTTTTACCAAAATTTTCTAAGAAATAAAGTTTTGACAAAATTTTCTATAGAAATAAAATTTTGACAATATTTTCTATAGAAATAAAGTTTTGACAAAATTTTCTATAGAAATAAATTTTTGACAACATTTTCTATAGAAATAAAATTTTAACAAAATCTTCTATAGATATAAAATTTTTACAAAATTTTCCATAGAAATAAAATTTTGCAAAAATTTTCTATAGAAATAAAATTTTGCAAAAATTTTCTATTTTTATATTTTTTTATTTTTTTTTATAGAATTAACATTTTGGTAAAAATTTTCTATAGAAATAAAATTTTGACAAAATTTTTTATAGAAATAAAATATTGACAAAATTTTCTACAGAAATAAAATTTTCTATAGAAATAAAATTTTGACAAAATTTTCTATAGAAATAAAATTCTGATAAAATTTTGACAAAATTTTCTATTGAAATAAAATTTTAAAAAAAATTTTCTATAGAAATAAAATTTAAAATTTTGACAAAATTTTCTATAAAAATAAAATTTTGCAAATATTTTCTATAGAAATTAAATTTTGACAAAATTCTCTATAGAAATAAAATGTTGACAAATTTTTCTATAGAAATAATATTTTCATTCGTTGTGTTTGTTATTGTTGGTTTTCTCTTCATCATTATTGTTGTTTTTGATTTCAGCTTAAAACCATGCATTGACTAGGTTAGGTTAGGTTAGGTGGCAGCCCGATGTATCAGGCTCACTTAGACTATTCAGTCCATTGTGATACCACATTGGTGAACTTCTCTCTTATCACTGAGTGCTGCCCGATTCCATGTTAAGCTCAATGACAAGGGACCTCCTTTTTATAGCCGAGTCCGAACGGCGTTCCACATTGCAGGGAAACCACTTAGAGAAGCTTTGAAACCCTCAGAAATGTCACCAGCATTACTGAAGTGGGATAATCCACCGCTGAAAAACTTTTTGGTGTTCGGTCGAAGCAGGAAACGAACGCACGATCTTGTGTATGCAAGGCGGGCATGCTAACCATTGCACCACGGTGGCTCCCAAGTAGAGGATGCTGATGAGGGATGTGGTAATTCCGAAACAGCTGTACATCCAACCATCTTGCAGTCTATAGGGCTTTGCCCAAATAAATGTGACAAACATTATTTTCCTCTGTTGGTTAAGCTACACTTGTAGTTTAGTCAATGCATGGTTTTAAGCGGAAATCAAAAACAACAAAATGATTGAAGAATAAACCAACAATAACAAAACAAAACGAATAACATTTTGCAAAAATTTTCTGTAAAAATAAAAATTTTTATAGATATAAAATTTCGAAAAAAAATCTATAGAAATAAAATTCTGCAAAACAATTTTTTTGTTTGTAGTTTTTTGGTAAAATTTTCTCCAAATTTTGGTAGATTATTTTTGGCTCGTGATGGTAGGCCGGCAAAATTTCAATTGACTTTTTATCTACAAGCCATGGAAACAAGTAAAATTGTTTTGGATTCTTAAATCGTACATTAAAAGAAGCAAACTCATGATTGCTTATGTCGAAATTGGGAATTTTCATGTTTTTTTCTTCTTATGGAACTCTATAGTCGTTGTAAAAACTCAATAGAAATAAAATGTAGATGAGATTTTCTATAGAAATAAAATTTTGGGAAATTTTTCTATAGAAACAAAAATTTTGAAAAATTTTCTATAGAAAAAAATTGACAAAATTTTCAAAAATGTTGCAAAAATTTTCTCTAGAAATAGAATTTTGCAAAAAATTTTACAAAATTTTCCATAGAAATAAAATTTTCTATAGAAATACAATTTTGACAAAATTTTCTGTTGAAATAAAATTTTTACCAAAATTTTCTATAGAAATAAAATTTTAACAAAATATTCTATAGAAAAAACCCACTATGGAAATAAAATGTTGACAAAATTTTTATAGATATAAAATTATGACAAAATTTTCTATAGAAATATAATTCTGTCCAAAATATTCTATAGAAATAAAATTGTAAAAAAAAATTCTATAGAAATAAGGATTTGTCTATAGAAATAAAATGTTGCAAAAAATTTTCTATAGAAATAAAATTTTGCAAAAATGTTCATAGAAATACAATTTTCTATAGGAATAAAATTTTGACAAAAATTTCTATAGAAATAAAAATTTTACAAAATAGAAATAAAATTTTCCAAAAACTTTCTATAGAAATAAGATTATGCAAAAATGTTCTATAGAAATAAAATTTTGAAATTTTTTTCTATAGAAATAAAATTCTGCAAATTTTATTTCTATAGAAAAAATTTTTTTTTGTTTGTAGTTTTTTGGTAAAATTTTCTCCAAATTTTTGTAGATTATTTTTGGCTCGTGATGGTAGGCCGGCAAAATTTCAATTGGCTTTTTTCTACAAGCCATGAAAACAAATAAAATTGTTTTGGTTTCTTAAATCGTACATTAAAAGAAGCAAACTCATGATTGCTTATGTCGAAATTGGGAATTTTCATGTTGTTTTTTTCTTCTTATGGAACTCTATATTAGTTATAAAAACTCAAGGCCAATAACATCATGATGCCAGTGGAAAAGAGTAAACAATAAGAACATCATGGCTAACAATATTAAAAAAAATCTTCTATAGACCATGATGATAGATTATAAGAAACAGCATCGTTTTTTACACATCATCAACATCTATTAACACACGTTAAATGCCAAGACAAATATCATAAACTAAGAAAACAAATGAAAATATAAGCTACCGATTAAAAACATCGATAAAAGAGCAAAACAAAAAAGACTTATTAATTATAAATAACAAGTGATTCTATAGTATTAAGTGGATGGTGGTGATTCGTACAACTACACCCCAATCTTGGCAATACCATTTTTACATATATGGTGAATGAGAACCTGTTCTTACACTTATTATAGTAATAATAACAAAAATATATATTTATATTTAATATCGTTATGGCTTCATTTTAAATGGATTATGAAACAAAATTAGCATAATGGACTCGAGGCTTTGTTCTGCACCTCCGATATACAAAGGTGGTCCGACAAAAAATGCTTAACCTGCAGAAAAGATATATTTTGGTAAAGTGGCGATTTCCAAAGTAGGGACTCGTACTTTTTGTGTGAATACATTTTTGTTTCGAATAACAAAAGTTAATGAAAGTAATCAAAATTTATTAATTTCGATATAACAACCATCAGATGAAAAATTATTTCGGGTGGTCATCACTGTTGCCAATCGAGCCAAAAATAATCTACCAAAATATAGATAAAATTTTACCAAAAAACTACCAAACAAAAAAATCTCATTTTCCAAAATATTTTATAAAATTTTTGTCAAAATTTCATTTCTATAGAAAATTTCATTTCTATAGAAAATTTTGTCAAAAGTTTATTTCTATAGAAAATTTTCTCAAAGTTTTATTTCTATAGAAAATTTTATATCTATACAAAATTTTGTAAAAATTTTATTTCTCGTAATATTTCGTAAGATCACAATCTCGCCCACAGGAAAAAAATATTGATCTTCAAATACGGTATTATGATCGGTGTAAATTAAAAAATTAAATAAATTTTTAATTAAAATTGGACCCAAGCGAATTTAGAGTTGTTCTTGCTCAATTATGGCAGAGCAATATTTCAAGCAAGAATGACAAGGTTGTATATCCCTATCCCATTGTAAATGCTTTACGTTATTTATTTTTATAAGATAAAAGCAAACTTTACCATCAAGACGTATGCCGGCCAGTGTTGCCAGTATTTTTCTGGTTACTGTTCCCATATTGGGATACTTTCGCCCCCAAAAATTCTCCTATTTAAATAAAAATTTCTCAAAAAAAAAAAATGCCCAATAAATTGTTTTGTAGTTTTTATGAAAAAATAATAAAGAAATATGCTTTGCTGTAGAATATCAGTAATAATTTAAAATTCACAAAGAAACATATAAAATATTTGTCATGTCAGCTTGCAAGCTGCAATGAGACCTAGATTTGGAAACACAAAACCAGGAGACCGGTGATCGTCTTGCAAATGCTCGAGAAATAAGAATTGGTATACTTGCCAAGAAATATGCTTTGCTAGAAAATAAAAAAAAAATGAAAAATCCCAAAAAATATATAAAATATTTTGTATAGCTACAATGCTACCTAGATTTTGAAGCAAAAAACCAGGAGACCGGTGATCGTCTTCCAAATGGTCGAGAAATAAAAATATACTTTCGCCGCCCCCATAAAATTTCCCCAATTTAAATTAAAAAATTCCCAATAAATTGTTTTTTAGTTTTTATGAAAAATATAAAGAAATAGGCTTTGCTCTAGAAAATCATTATTAATTTAAAATTCACAAAAATATATAAAATATTTTGTCATACCAGCTTGCAAGCTGCAATGAAATCTAGATTTTGAAAGACAAAACCAGGAGACCAAAAAAATTTGAGGGAAATAAACATAAAAATTTCTCATAAAAATTCCCAATAATTTTTTTCTAGTTTTTATGAAAAAAAAAAGAAATATGCTTTGCTGTAGAAAATCAGTAAGAATTTAAAATCGGAAAAAATATATAAAATATCTTGACATAAGTACAATAGATTTTGAAACAAAAAATCAGAAGACCGGTGATTATCTTCCAAATGCTCGAGAAATAAAAGTAGGAGTTTTGTATTTATGAGAGAAAATACTCAAATAATAACATTTTGGTCGTCGATCAATATGAAAGTGAACCATCTTTATCCTTTCTATATTTAAGGGATATATTGTCCAAATCATTGATGGACACTGATGAAGGGGCAACATTTATGTTGAAATGAATGATGAAATGATTTCACAAAGCCGAGTAAATTTATAAATTTGTGCTAGGGCCCCCCAAAATAAAATCCTGTACCCGTTTGCATCTTATTTTATATTGGAATAAAGAGGAGCAAAATTTTCTTTTTAAAATTTTGCAGAATATTTGTGCTAATTTTTAAACAATGTAAACCATTTTTGTAAACATGATTTTTTATTCTAAAGACATTTCGTAAAAAACCCACAAAAATCCTTAAATTTAAGGAAATTCCCCAAGCCCCAAAACAAAAATGTCGTCCCCATCTACAATTCCCCAATTTGGGGAAAGATCTCCAATACTGGCAACACTGGTGCCGGCCAACACCACCAGTTTAATAAGTTTGTGTCTTAAGTCTTTCGTTTTAAACACATTTCTATCCCCCACCCCCACTAGCCCATAACGTTATTTCTTTTTCAGAATTTCGTTCAATGACTTTTAACACTTAAAAATGTCGTCCCCGCCCACGATTCCCCAATTTGGGGGAAAATCTCCAATACTGGCAACACTGATGCCGGCCAACACCACCAGTTTAATAAGTTTGTGTCTTGAGTCTTCCGTTTTAAACACATTTCTATCCCCCCACCCCTACTAGCTCATAACGTTATTTCTTCTTCAGAATTTCGTTCAATGACTTTTAACACCTATAGTGCGAACTAATTAATTTATTTCCATAAACTTTTAAGAAGATTTTTTTGATAATCTTTAATTTCTCAAAAACCCAATAAGTATTCAGGTCAGGGTCAATGAATCCAAAATGAGACAACAAAATGCTGGTCTCATTCGTGCAGCTCGTTTGGCTGGGATGCGGGTTCCATGGCCCTTAAAATTAAAATCAAATTGTTCCATATATCAAGGAAAAACTACTTTATGCATGCAAAATTAATGACACATTGAAATAATCATATCATAATATAGGTATGTACGTAGAGGTATGAATATACGAAAGCGTAAGGAAAAAACCGCGATTATTGTAACAAGTTTGTCATTTGGATTTTTGGATTTCTGTTTACTTCTCTTTTGGCAGCTACCATCAAAATGTTGTGGTACATTACACGTCATAAAATGTATTTTGTAATAACAATTTGGAGAGATTTAAATAAAGGATTTTTTTGGGAAAGGCACTTTTAGGTAAAGATAGTCAGAGACTTTTGATAAAAGACCACTATGACTTTCTATAAAAATAAAATATTGAGAAAATTTTCTATAGAAATAAAATTTTGCACAAATTTTCTATAGAAATAAAATTTTGCAAAAATTTTCTATAGAAATAAAATTTTGAGAAAATTTTCTCTAGAAATAAAATTTTGCAAACATTTTCTATAGAAATAAAATTTTGCAAAAATTTTCTATATAAATAAATTTTTGCAAAAATTTCTATAGAAATAAAATTTTGCAAACATTTTCTATGGAAATAAAATTTTGCAAACAATTTCTATAGAAATAAAGTTTTGCAAAAATTTTCTATAGAAATAAATGTTGACAAAGTTTTCTATAGAAATAAAATTTTGACAAAATTTTCTATAGAAAAAAAATTTTGACAAAATTTTCTATAGAAATAAAATTTTGACAAAATTTTCTATATAAATAAAATTTTGACAAAATTTTCTATATAAATAAAATTTTGACAAAATTTTCTATATAAATAAAATTTTGACAAAATTGTCTATATAAATAAAATTTTGACAAAATTTTATTTCTATGGAAAAAAAATTGACAAAATTTTCAATAGGAATAAAATTTTTGACAACATTTTCTATAGAAATAAAATTTTTGCAAAATCTATCGAAATTAAATTTTGATAACAAAATTTTCTATAGAAATAACATTTTGACAGAAATAAAATGTTGACAAAATTTTCTTAAAAAATAGAATTAAAAAAAATCTATAGAAATAAAATGTTGACAAATTTTCTATAGAAATAAAATTTTGACAAAATTTTTTATATAAAAAAAATGTTGATAAAATTTCTATAGAAATAAAATTTTGACAAACTTTTCTATAGAAATAAAATGTTGACAAAATTTTCTTTACAAATAAAATTAAAAAAAAAATTCTATAGAAATAAAATTTTGATAAAATGTCTATAGAAATAAAATTTTGACAAATTTTCCATAGAAATAAAATTTTGACAAAATTTTCTATAGAAAAAAAATTTACAAAATTTTCAATAGAAATAAAATTTTCACAACATTTTCTATAGAAATAAAATTTTTGCAAAATCTATCGAAATTAAATTTTGATAACAAAATTTTCTATAGAAATACAATTTTGACAAAATTTTTTATAAAAATAAAATTTAAAAAAATCTATAGAAAAACAAAAATTGACAAAATTTTCTATAGAAATAACATTTTTACAAAATTTTCTATAGAAATAAAATTTTTACAAAATTTTCTATAGAAATAAAATTTTGACATAATTTGCTATAGAAATAATAATTTTGACAAAATTTTCTATAGAAATAAAATATTGACAAAATTTGATCAAAAACTTCATTTGTAAATTTGGTAGATTTTTGGTAAAATTTTCTTAAAATATTGATAGATTATTTTTGGCTAGAGCGGCAACCGTGTTCGATATACCTGAAATTCTTTTTTTAATGAGAATCTATGCCACTTTTTTTACTACCAGATTTAATTAAGAATGTCACATTCTCTGTACATATTTTTGTTTGGAAATTCTCGTTGTAACGCTAGACCGGAAGATATCTTTATTTTCAAAACAACTTATATAATAATTTTACTACACAGTGACGTTTACATATTTATGTGGCGCTTAGTTCAATAAATAGCACATACAATAACGAGACTGCAGTGGCAAATTTTCATTTCGTTATAACCCACAAGGCACTAAATAATACCACAATTGTGCTTGAAGCATATGACGTCAATTAAAACCAGCTTTAAATTTCTATGCAACATTTAACGTTGCGCCATATGGAATAGCACCAAGTAAAAAACCATCAATACCAAAAAAAAAAATTATCGGGCGGTTGAGCCGGTGGCAAGGTGGTGATGAAAATTGTTATCATACCAAAAGAAATTTTGTAAAAATGTTGTAAATGCATAGAAGAAAAAGTATTGCAGGCTTGAAACAAAATACTAGTTAGGACATAGATGAAAGAGAGAACGGGAGGGAGAGAGAGACCGCGAAGAAAAGGGAAACCACAATTTTCTTGAAAAATTAACACCATTTTTTTGCTTAAAATTCATAATCCAGATAGGATTTTGTTTACTAGAGTTTCGTAGGCTTTGTTTCCGGTATTGTGATTTTGTGGGTCAATAATGCCAAACTAATTGTTACAGACAGAGAAAAAATATCAATTAATCGTTATTAGATCCAATTAAAAATTTAATTAAGTCAATTAATGTATGTTCAAAATTGCATTTCTATAGAAAATTTTTGCAAAATTTTATTTCTATAGAAAATTTTGTCAAAATTTTATTTCTATAGAAAATTTTGTCAACATATTATTTCTATAGAAAATTTTGTCAACATTTCATTTCTATAGAAAATTTTGTCAACATTTCATTTCTATAGAAAATTTTGTCAAAATTTCATTTCTATAGAAAATTTTTTCAACATTTTATTTCTATAGAAAATTTTGTCAAAATTTTATTTCTATAGAAAATTTTGTCACAATTTTATTTCTATAGATAATTTTGTCAAAATGTTATTTCTATAGTTGACGAGGAATATTTGCAAAATCTACCAAAATTAGGCCATGAAACCATTATACAATATCCAATCTTATATCGTATAGTCTTCAATAGTTTGTTTTTTCTAAAGAAAATTTTGTCAAAATTTTTGCAAAATTTGCAAAATTTGCAAAATCTACCAAAACACATGTATCGCCTGATTTTTCAAAATTAGGCCATGAAACCCTTATGCAATATCCAATCTTATATCGTATAGTCTTCAATAGTTTGTTTTTTCTAAAGAACATTTTGGTAAAATTTTATTTTTATAGAAAAATTTGTCGAAATTTTATTTCTATAGAAAATTTTGTCAAAATTTTATTTCTATAGAAAATTTTGTCAAAATTTTATTTCTATATAGAATTTTGTAAAAATTTTATTTTTATAGAAAATTAGGTCGAAATTTTATTTCTTTAGAAAATTTGGTCGAAATTTTATTTCTATAGAAAATTTTTGCAAAATTTTATTTCTATAGCAAATTTTGTCATAATTTTATTTCTTTAAAAATTTTATCAAAATTTTATTTTTATAAAAAATTTTTGCAAAATTTTAATTCTATAGAAAATGTTTGCAAAATGTTATTACTGTAGAAAATTTTGTCAAAAATTTATTTCAATAGCAAAATTTTGTCAAAATTTTATTTCAATAATATCGTATAGTCTTCAATAGTTTGTTTTTTCTAAAGAAAATTTTGTCAAAATTATATTTCTATAGAAAAATTTTGTAAAATTTTATTTTTATTAGAAATTATTACAATATTGATATCAGGCTAACATGAAAATAGTTTTATTTTTATAGAAAAATTTGGTAAAATTTTGTTTCTATAGAAAATTTTTGCAAAATTTTATTACTATAGCAAATTTTGTCATAATTTTATTTCTTTAAAAAATTTTATCAACATTTTATTTCTATAGAAAATTTTTGCAAAATTTTATTTCTGTAAAAAATTTTGTCAAAATTTTATTTCAATAGCAAAATTTTGTCAAAATTTTGTTCCATAAAAAAATTTGTCAAAATTGTATTTCTATAGAAAATTTTGTCAAAATGTTATTTCTATAGTTGAGGAGGAATATTTGCAAAATCTACCAAAACATATGTATCGCTTGATTTATCGAAATTAGGCCATGAAACCCTTATGCAATATCCAATCTTCTATCGTATAGTCTTCAATAGTTTGTTTTTAAATAAAGTCAAAATCTTCGCATTCAAGTTAAATTTTTTTGTTGTGCGTACATTCAAATCAATTTTGTTAGTGTACTGAATTCACCTACTAAATGACCCACCCTTGTAGTACTAAAAGCTTTACGTCTTTCATTGTACTTTGTTTTATAAAATAGAAGGGGGGTTTCAATATAAACACAAAATATGCCTAAAGCTATGAAGAAAAGTACGGGATGAAACTTAAAAATATTATTAAGCAATGCTTATTGAATAATTGTTGTAGAAATTAACTTAATTGGAAGTTAAGTTTTTTCATAACGAGTGTTAGCCCAAGTGTTTTGCTGTTATTTTTTATTTTTGGATCAAAAGCAAATAAAACCTCGTGCTCCATAAGAATGAGCACAAATAAATATTAGGTGCCAAAAAATGACACAATTAACAATTATAAATGGGACACAAGTGTCAAACAGCCGATGTCAGATGCATGAAGTGTATCATCCGCCAATTAAGAAAAAACTCTGCAGCAATTACATGCGCTCCACCCGAATGAAAAAAATTCAAAAGACGTAACTCCAACACGTTTTGAGATAGTCAATACAAAAGCCTTGATACACTAAAAAAATTGAATGTACACACTACTAGTGACCACAGTTGCAATTCGAGCCAAAAATAATCTACCAAAATTTCCAGAAAATTTTACAAAAAATTACCAAACATTTTATTATCTATAGAAAATTTTATCAAAATTTTATATCTATAGAAAATTTTATCAAAATTTTATATCAATAGAAAATGTTATCAAAATTTTATTTCTATAGAAAATTTTGTCAAAATTTTATTTCTATAGAAAATTTTGTAAAAATTTTATTTCTATAGAAAATTTTGTCAAAATTTTATTTCTATAGAAAATTTTTGCAAAATATTATTTCTATAGAACATTTTTGCAAAATTTTATTTCTATAGAACATTTTTGCAAAATTTTATTTCTATCGAAAATTTTTGCAAAATTTTATTTCTATAGAGAATTTTTGCAAAATTTTTTTTCTATTACAAAATTTGGCAAAATTTTATTTCCATTCCAAAAATTGGCAAAATTTCATTTCTATAGAAAATTCTTGCAAAATTATATTTCTATAGAAAATTTTGTCAAAATTTCATTTCTATAAAAAATTTGTAAAAATTTTATTTCTATAGAAAATTTTGTCAAAATTTTATTTCTATAAAAAATTTGTAAAAAAATTGTAAAAAATTTATTTCTATAGAAAATTTTGTCACAATTGTTTCTTATAGAAAATTTTATTTCTATAGAAAATTTTGTCAACATTTTATTTCTATAGAAAATATTTGCAAAATTTTATTTCTATAGAGAATTTTTGCAAAATTTTTTTTCTATTACAAAATTTGGCAAAATTTTATTTCCATTACAAAAATTGGCAAAATTTCATTTCTATAGAAAATTCTTGCAAAATTATATTTCTATAGAAAATTTTGTCAAAATTTCATTTCTATAAAAAATTTGTGAAAATTTTATTTCTATAAAAAAATTTGTGAAAATTTTATTTCTATAGAAAATTTGTAAAAAATTTATTTCTATTACAGAATTAGGCAAAATTTTATTTCTATAGAAAATTTGTAAAAAATTTATTTCTATTACAAAATTTGGCAAAATTTTATTTCTATGGAAAACTTTGTCAAATATTTATTTTTATAGAAAATTTTTTCAAAATTTTCTATAGAAAAAAACCACAACAACAATAGCAAAACAAAACGAATGAAAAATAGGAAGCACGCCCAAAATAAACCCCGCCAACTGTTCTCAAATCGATGATTTGACGGTGGCAAAGGAAAAGAGATATGTTTGTACGAATTTATTTCGGCATAAGCCGGCTATCATGTAAAACCTTTTTTCGGAAGGTTGAAGTGTGGTTCATTGTTGGGTTTAATGAACAGCCTGGATTTATTCTGATAATTGGTTCATAGTTTTGCTGCAAGTAGAGGATGCTGATGACGAAATTTTTTCAAAATTTTTTTCAAAACTTTATTTCTATAAAAAATTTTTTCAAAATTTTATTTCCATAAAAAATTTTGCCAAAATTTTATTTCTATAGAAAATTTTGCCAAAATTTTATTTCTATAGAAAATTTTGCCAAAATTTTATTTCTATAGAAAATTTTGCCAAAATTTTATTTCTATAGAAAATTTTGCCAAAATTTTATTTCTATAGAAAATTTTGCCAAAATTTTATTTCTATAGAAAATTTTGCCAAAATTTTATTTCTATAGAAAATTTTGCCAAAATTTTATTTCTATAAAAAATTTGGTCAAAATTTTATTTCTATAGAAAATTTTGCCAAAATTTTATTTCTATAGAAAATTTTGTCAAAATTTTATTTCTATTACAAAATTTGGCATAATTTTATTTCCATTACAAAAATTGGCAACATTTTATTTCTATAGAAAATTCTTGCAAAATTATATTTCTATAGAAAATATTTGCAAAGTTTTATTTTTATAGAAAATTTTGTCAAAATTTTATTTTTATAGAAAATTTTGTCAAAATTTTATTTCTATAAAAAATTTGTAAAAAAATTGTAAAAAATTTATTTCTATAGAAAATTTTGTCAAAATTGTTTCTTATAGAAAATTTTATTTCTATAGAAAATTTTGTCAAAATTTTATTTCTATAGAAAATTTTGTCAAAATTTTATTTCCATAGAAAATTTTGTAAAAATTTTATTTCTATTTCAAAATTTGGCAAAATTTTATTTCTATTACAAAAATTGGCAAAATTTTATTTCTATAGAAAATTTTGTCAACATTTTATTTCTATAGAAAATATTTGCAAAATTTTATTTTTATAGAAAATTTTGCCAAAATTTTATTTCTATAGAAAATTTTGTCAAAATTTTATTTCTATAAAAAAAAATGTTTAAAAAATTTATTTGTATAGAAAATGTTGTCAAAATTTTATTTCTATAGATAATTTTGTCAAAATTTTATTTCTATAGAAAATTTTGTCAAAATTTTATTTTTATAGAAAATTTTATTTCTATAGAAAATTTTATCAAAATTTTATTTCTATAGAAATCCCGTTTTTGGAGAGTGCATAATCATTGGTTTTGGTTAATATTTCATGAACCCTATTTTATCGTTTAATATATTTTATCATTTATTTATTATCATTTAATATGCATATTTTACTTAAACTTTTATAATTCTGTTATTTAGTAATGTTTGTTTTTTTCAGAAAAATCATCCATCCCTACCACCTTACAAGAAAAATTTCCATTACAACATGAAACGACGAAAAATATTTCTCTACTGGACGGTGTTGCAAGCCGGATTTGGTTTGGCGACTTTTATGATTGTTCTATTTTGCCAGCAAGGAGATTCAGCCATAATACCACCACCATGGAGTGATCCAGATAAAAATCCTTGTGCTACAATGCCTGGGGGATGGCAATTGTTGTATTGGCCACCTCTCAAAAAATGCTTTAAAATATTTAGTATAGGCTATCCATGTCCAGAGACAATGGAATTAAGTCCCACCGCCTCAATAGGTACAAGTAAAAAGAAACTAATGGCCAATGCTCCAGTGGCCGAATGTCGTTGTCCACCCGGTACGATACTCAGTGGACAAAATAATAAATGTTTTAGGATATATGAGAGAGGACCCTGTAGTAAGGGTCAATATTTTAGCCCAGTTCCAGAAATGCCAATGGTTAATAAGAGGTTTGTGTTGTAGACAATGTGAAATAGAAGTCAGCATTAATTGGATTTTTTTTTATAATTTTATTTTATTTTGTCCCATATAGACATTCCAACCGATGGGGCATGTGCAAGACTCCAAGAACATGTCCGGAAAATATGATATTCTGGCCCCATGATGGCAAATGCTATACCAGATTAACCAAAGGACCTTGTACCAAAGGGAAGTTATTAGTTTTAAACGATGAGGGATTAGGTGAATGTAAGGTGGGTTAAATTTATTGGAGCTATCAGTTGAAAAAGAAAATCCGATTTCATTTTGTTTCATTTCGCCAGTGTGAAGATCATGGAGAACTGAAACCATATTATTATGAACCAGAGGATAGTTGCCATGAACATTTTACCAAAGGACCTTGTTCGACGCCGGGCCATCTCTTTCTACCAGGTGGCATCTGCGATTGTCATCGATTCTTACCTCATTTCTATGAAGGCAATCAAATGTGTTATGAATTAAGTATATCTAGCATCTAGTGGCGATCATGGAATGTAGTTCTCCTAAAGGCTTTATTATTCTCTCTCTCCTTTTCAGATACCCTGGGACCATGTGCTCCTGGTAATGTGTATACAGTACCCGAAAATCTAACAATTATTGACAATTCATCATTCTACAGTCGTTCCACTTTAACTAGAGCCCATTGTCAATGTAAAGAAGGTTATATAGCATGGCCTGATGGTCTATGCTATCGCCTCTATACCAGAGGACCCTGTGGTCCTGATGAGTTTCTCATCAACTCAACTAGTTGCGTGGAAAATTACTGCGGTAAAAATCGTCTCTATTTTCCCGATCAAAATCAATGTTATCGCATAGGTTCTCAGGGTCCCTGTGATATTGATCAAGTGGTGGTTTTCGATTTCACAGCAAAACCCTCCATTGATGGCATTTCCTACAACGGCATGTGTGGCTGTGCTGGCATTCTAAAAAATCTAGATCAACAATGTTCAACCCCTTCGGAGACAATGACAAATAGATGTGAGTCCACACCGGGAATGGTTGAACTCGAAGGCAATTGTTATAAACTCTATAGCCGTGGACCGTGTGGACCTGGCCAATGGTTGGAACCTATTAAATCGCCAATTGCCGATACTGCCAGACTTATACAAATAAAGGCGAAATGTGTTTGCCGTCCAGGTTATTCACCCGTGGAGAAATGGGATAATTCAAGCTCATCAACAATAAATACCCTCATAGATCGTTGCAATGCACCCACTGTGGGTTTGGCAAGGTATTTGACACAGCACAGTCTTAGCCAGAGACAAAATTCAAAGTTTCCACAACATTTTCTTTGACTAATTTTCCGATTTTCCATTTCTAATTTCAACTAATTTGGAATATATGTAAACTACTACATTATTTAACTATAACCTAAATGATAAAAAGCGATAGGGGTTATTTCCTATAGAAATAAAATTTTGCAAAAATTTTCTGTAAAAATAAAATTTTGACAAAATTTTCTATAAAAATAAAATTTTGACAAAATTTTCTATAGAAATAAAATTTTGACAAGATTTTCTATAGAAATAAAATTTTGACAAGATTTTCTATAGAAATAAAATTTTGCAAAAGTTTTCTATAGAAATAAAATTTTGCAAAAGTTTTCTATAGAAATAAAATTTTGACAAAATTTTCTATAGAAATAAAATTTTGACAAAATTTTCTATAGAAATAAAATTTTGACAAAATTTTCTATAGAAATAAAATTTTGACAAAATTTTCTATAGAAATAAAATTTTGACAAAATTTTCTATAGAAATAAAATTTTGACAAAATTTTCTATAGAAATAAAATTTTGACAAAATTTTCTATAGAAATAAAATTTTGACAAAATTTTCTATAGAAATAAAATTTTGACAAAATTTTCTATAGAAATAAAATTTTGACAAAATTTTCTATAGAAATAAAATTTTGACAAAATTTTCTATAGAAATAAAATTTTGACAACATTTTCTATAGAAATAAAATTTTGACAAAAGTTTCTATAGAAATAAAATTTTGCAAAAATGTTCTATAGAAATAAAATTTTGACAAAATTTTCTATAAAAATAAAATTTTGTTATAAAATTTTCCTATAGAAATAAAATTTTGCAAAAATTTTCTATACAAATAAAATTTTGGGAAAATATTTCATAGAAATAAAATTTTGCAAAATTTTCCTATAGAAATAAAATTTTGACAAAAGTTTCTATAGAAATAAAATTTTGATAAAATTTTGTAAAAATTTTCTATAGAAATAAAATTATGACAAAATTTTCTATAAAAAAAAATTTTGACAACATTTTCTATAGAAATAAAATTATGCCAAAATTTTCTTTAGAAATAAAATTTTGACAAAATTTTTTATAGAAATAAAATTTTGCAACAATTTTCTATAGAAATAAAATTTTGCAAAAATTTTCTATAGAAATCAAAATTTTGACAAAATATTTTATAGAAATAAAATTTTGCAAAAAAAAATTCAATAAAAAAAATGTTGCAACAATTTTCTATAGAAATAAAATTTTGCAAAAATTTTCTATAGAAATAAAATTTTGCAAAAATTTTCTATCGAAATAAAATTTTGCCAACATTTTTTAAAGAAATAAAATTTAAAAAAAAAAATTTTTAAAAGAAATAAAATTTTGACAATATTTGCTATAGATATAAAATTTTGACAATTTTTTTTGGAAACACACTTTACTAAATTTCCCTGAAATTTAATTTTTGGTTTATTTTAAAATTGACATTTTATTCACCACACTAGTTAGGTGAATAAGATGTCAATATTCTTTACGTCCATACTAATTCTCTATTTTACTTACTTTTACTTGTTTTTTGATTTGGTTAAAATTGGCAATTGATATTAAATTTGCAGAATGTTTTGTATCGGTTCATTTCGTTAAATGTTATAATACTATAATATTATGCATGTTTCCTATTTGTTTGTGTTCAACTATATCCTCCTTCCCTTTCCTGTAATTTCCTTTCAGTAGCCTACACTCCTTTCAAATCTTAAAGGAATCCCTTAATTTGTTAATGCCTTATTGTTGATTCGTTTATAATGTTATTATTAAATATTTTTATTTTGATTTTTAGATGGTTTTTAGAAATATTTGGTTAAGAAAATTCTCAGCACCAACGTGATTTCGCTGCAAAAGTCTATTTTGAATAGTCATAAGTTAATTTTAAGTATAATATAGTTTAGATATAAGCCTGTGCCATTAATACGTTTTATTGAAATTCATAAAATTGGTAAAATGAAAGTAATAAAAAAGTATATCCTCAAATTCTGTATATTAATTTTTCAACAGTATGTGATGTTGGGCGATGGATGCTGTCATGGTGTATGGCATTGAATGAACATTAAAATATATATTAAAGGTTGAGTTTTCGGTAAAATTATATAAAAATTGCATAATTACGAAAAGAAATATGGATATAAATATTTATTTGAAATGATTGTTGCCATTTATTAATCCGCATAAAAAGTTTGCATATTTTTTGTCGGCAAAATGGCTCTTGAAAGGTATGTATATGTGTCAATTTCTTTTCAATGATTCAATTAATCAAATTCTTTATTTAAAAACTCTAATTTTGAAGTTTTTTTGAAAAATGTTTGCAAAATTTTATTTCTATATAAAATTTTTGCAAAATTTTATTTCTTAGAAAATTTTTACAAAATTTTATTTCTATAGAAAATTTGTTGCAAAATTTTATTTCTATAGAAAATTTTTACAAAATTTTATTTCTATAGAAAATTTGTTGCAAAATTTTATTTCTATAGAAATTTTTTCCAAAATTTTATTTCTATAGAAAATTTTTGCAAAATTGTATATCTATAAAAAAATTTTGCAAAATTTTATTCCTATAGAAAATGTTTGCAAAATTTTATTTCTATAAAAAATTTTTGCAAAATTTTATTTCTATAAAAAATTTTTGCAAAATTTTATTTCTATAAAAAATTTTTGCAAAATTTTATTTCTATAAAAAATTTTTGCAAAATTTTATTTCTATAGAAAATTGTTCTCAAAATTTTATTTCTATAGAAAATTTTTCTCAAAAATTTATTTCTATAGAATATTTTGTCAAAATTTTATTTCTATAGAAAATTGTTGCAAAATTTTATTTCTATAGAAAATTTTTGTCAACATCATACGTACCTTTGATGTATAACCGACTTTAAACACCTGCATTCACTTACCTCAATTTTTCTTCAAGATCTGTTACTTGTTTTTCCAAACTATTCCGTTTTTCTTTGGATGCCTTAAGCTCGTACTCCAATTGATAGACCTTTTCGGTTTTAGCATCAAGTTGGGTCTGAAGAAAAATAAAAAATTAAATTAAATTTTTAGATTCATTACAGAAGATATTAATCAATCTTTACCAAAATTTTATCTTTCTCATTTTCCAATGCCACATAAGTTTGTTTTAAAACTTTCACTTCACTGCGCAACTGCAAGGTTTCTTCACGTGATGAATCACGATTTGAATCCAAAGTATTTACACGTCTATTGGTATTCTCCAATTGTTGTTCAGCAAATAAAAGTTTATTTTGATAATCGGACAAGGAACGTTCAGTTTGTTCGTGTAATATTCTGGAAAGAGATACATGCAAACGGATTATTCATTAATTAGTTCAAATAATAAAAATTTTGCATACTTTAATTGATTGTAGGTCATTTGTAGTTTATTATTTTCTTCCCTTAATTGGAAATGTTGTTGCTTATAAGTCTCGATTTCCTCTTTAAGCATAACGATTTGCGTTTCTGTGGGCATTCTCGCTGATTGTAATTCCCGTTTTTCTCTTTCCAATTGTTTGAGACGTTCATTTAACTCTTCAAATCGTTCCTGGGTCTTATGCATTTGCTCGTCATGCATTTTTGTTGTACACAAAAGTTTCTCTCTGAGTGTATCTCTTTCACATTTAACTCTTTCGACTTCAGCTCTGGCACAATCACGTTCCCTTTCGACACGTATTATCACAGCTTGAACACAATCACTGCTTGTAGAAGTAGAGGAAGCAGAACGGGCAGAAAATGGTTGGGAAACAGGACCATTTAATTGATACGTTTGTGTTTCCTTAAAGCAAGGCACCAAAGCATGACTGGGCCTTGCACATAATTCAGATCTCAATACACGCAACTCTTCATCTTTCGATTTAATTTGTGATTGTAAAAATTCAATTTCTTTATCCGAACCAGCTTTACCCAAGAGACGTAAATATTCCTTTTGAAAAAAGTCTCTCTCCGATTTCAAACGTATTTTCTCCTCATCTAAAGTTTGAGCATGTTGCGATTCGATTTCAACTAATTCTAAGAAAAAAAGTTTTACACCTAAAGTTTTTTCAAATAGATTATTTCGTTATACCAACCTTTTTGGGTAGATTGCAGTTTACTTTTTAATTTCGAGATCTTCTTTTTCAAGTGTTCATTTTCGATTTTAAGCTCGGTTTCTATAAAAAAATGTTGCCATTTATAAAGCATTTATATTCAAGTAGACTAGGTAAAAATTCGATGCTTTAAAATTAATTTAATTACTATCCACAGACGTCCCCTTAGATAGTTTTGAATGAGAATTGAATTATTCATTATTCTCTATAGAAATAAAATTTTGACAAAAATTTCCAAATAAAATAAAAATTTGACAAAATTTTCTACAGATATAAAATTTCGACAAAATTTCCTATAGAAATAAAATTTTGACAAAATTTCCTATAAAAATAAAATTTTGACAAATTTTCCTATAGAAATAAAATTTTGACAATTTTTTCTATAGAAATATAATTTGCAAAAAATGTTAATAGAAATAAAATGTTGAGAACATTTTCTATAGGAATAAAATTTTGACAAAATTTTTAATAGAAATAAAATTTTGACAAAATTTTTAATAAAAATAAAATTTTGAGAAAAATTTTAATAGAAATAACATTTTGAGAAAATTTTCATTAGATATAAAATGTTGACAAAATTTTGTATAGAAATAAAATTTTGACAAAATTTTCTACAGAAATAAAATGTTGAGAAAAATTTTCTATAGAAATAAAATTTTGACAAAGTTTTCTATAGAAGTAAAATTTTGACAAAATTTTGTATAGAAATAAAATTTTGACAAAATTTTGTATAGAAATAAAATTTTGACAAAATTTTCTATAGAAAAATAATGTTGACAAAATTTTCTATAGAAAATTTTGAAAAATTTTCAATAGATACAAAATTTTGACAAAATTTTCTATAGAAATAAAATTTTGAGAAAATTTTCTATAGGAAGAAATTTTTGAGAAAATTTTCTATATCAAGGAATTTTTGAGAAAATTTTCTATATGAAGAAAATTTTGAGAAAATTTTCTATAGGAAGAAAATTTTGAGAAAATTTTCTATAGGAAAAAAATTTTGAGAAAATTTTCTATAGGAAGAAATTTTTGAGAAAATTTTGAGAAAATGTTCTGTAGGAAGAAAATGTTGACAAAATTTTGTATAGAAATAAAATTTTGACAAAATTTTGTATAGAAATAAAATTTTGAGAAAATTTTCTATAGAAATAAAATTTTGAGAAAATTTTCTATAGAAAGAAAATTTTGACAACATTTTATATAGAAATAAAATTTTGGGAAAATTTTCTATAGAAATAAAATTTTGACAAAATTTTCTATAGAAAAAAAATTTGGGAAAATATTCTATAGAAATAAAATTTTGAGAAAATTTTATATAGAAATAAAATTTTGGGAAATTTTTCTAAAGAAATAAAATTTTTACAAAATTTTCTATAGGAATAAAATTTTGGGAAATTTTTCTAAAGAAATAAAATTTTGACAAAATTATATATAGAAATAAAATTTTGACAAAATTTTCTATAGAAATAAAATTTTGACAAATTTTTCTATAGAAATAAAATGTTGACAAAACTTTCTAAAGAAATTAAATTTTTGAGAAAATTTTCTATAGAAATAAAATTTTGAAAATCTCCCGATTTGACTTCTCGACCACTTTGGAAACACATTTTATAAAAATGTAGCATTTATATTCAAATAGATAAGAAAAAATTAATTTATTTTAAAGTTTTGAATGTGAATTGAATTATTCATGCAGACACTTACCCTTCTGTGTTAACTCATTGATTTTCTCATTAAATCTATGCTTATCCATTCCGGATGTGGATATTTTACAATCACCAGAAGTGCTTTTACCCTTATCCTTTCGTGTATCTATTTGTTTATTCTCAACCACCAGCTTACACTTTCCTTGCATTTGTTTCAATTGAGTCTTTAGCATTTCAACTTCAGCTTCACGTTGTGATATCTCTTGATTTGCTTCTGTTTCAACCAGCAGAGCTGCCTCTTTTAGTTCATCCAATTGCTTTTGCAAAGATCTATTGGTTTTCTCCAAATCCAAAGCCCTTTGCATAGCTTCATGCATTTGTTCCTGAAATTCACGCATACGTGTTAAAGAATCCATTTTCTCACGTTGTAACAAATCAATATCATCATTCATGGCTCCAACATTTTTATAACAACAATCTCTGGCCAAGGCAGCGGGTGGTCGTCCACCCGAAAGTAAATCATTTAGACGGGATATTTCACGATCTCGTGCTTCTATCTGAAAGCGGTAATAATGTGTCTTAAATAATCATTGGGAATATTTCCGAGACCCACACTTACCTTTTTCTGATAAAATTTAAGATTGTCCAATAAATCCTTGTTGGCATTTTCTAATTTTTCAACTTCTTTTTGTTGTGATTTTGTTTGGGTGGCACCATCATATTTCTGATTACTAGTCGCAAAGCCTATGGTATTACATTTTGTACATTTCAAATAAGAATTATGTTCTTGTAATGTTTGTAGTGAGGGCAATTGATCTCCCGAACGGACTGTTGTTATAAAAGGCTTTTTGGCTTTGAAAATATTTAAAAAAAAGTAATTAATATTTAAAGTAATACGAGTATCTATGATTACTTACGTTTTGTGTCATTCCCATGTTTCATAGTATTGCTATTGGCAGTTTGTTTAATATGGTTGGTCTTTAATTGATGTTGCAATAATTCAGTTTGTTGTTGTAAATGAAATTTGTCCGTTTGTAAATCTCTCACTTTAGTATTAAGTTCTGCAAAGAGCCAGAAAAATGTTGCAAAATATATTTCGAAAATATAGACCCAAAACATACCTCTTATCTTCTCTTCATATTCTTCCTGTTGTTGGACCGTTTGCATATGTAATTGATTGTTTTGTTGTAAAAGTCTTGCATTATCACATTTATATGGCTCCACACCTAACTCCCAGCAGGATTTTTCCTTAAAAACACGCAAGAGCATAGTGTAAAAAAATGAAATGAATAAAAAGCCGAGCCAGACTATAATGTTACTTTGTGGCCTCTTTTCTCGTACTCCATAATGGAATGGGTTGTAAATGGGTCGTCGATATGATTTTCAATGTGTGTAATAGCTAATATCGACAAAGGGAGTGTGAATGCTTAAATACAACACTATGGTGCCAAGAAATAATGATTCCCTACACTTTTTATACCCTCCACCATAGGATGGGGGGTATATTATCTTTGTCATTCCGTTTGTAACACATCGAAATATTGCTCTAAGACCCCATAAAGTATATATATTCTGGTTCGTGGCGAAATTCTGAGTCGATCTGAGCATGTCCGTCCGTCTGTTGAAATCACGCTAACTTCCGAACGAAACAAGCTATAGACTTGAAACACAAGTAGTTGTTATTGATGTAGGTCGGATGGTATTGCAAATGGGCCATATCGGTCCTTTTTTACGTATAGCCCCCATATATACGGACCCCCCAAATTTGCCTTGCAGAGCCTATAAGAGAAGCATATTTCATCCGATCTGGCTAAAATTTGGTACATGGTGTTAGTATATGGTCCCTAACACCCAAGCAAAAATTGGTCTATATCGGTCAATAATTATATATAGCCCCCATATAACCCGATCCCCCGATTTGGCTTGTTGAGCCTCAACGAGAAGCAAATTTCACCCGATCCGGCTGAAATTTGGCACATGGTGTTGGTATATGGTCCCTAACAACCGTGCAAAAATTGGTCCACATCGGTCCATAATTATATATAGCCCCCATATAAACCGATCCCCAGATTTGGCTAGCGGAGCCGATACGGCTGAAATTTGGTACATGGTATTAGTATATGGTCTCTAACAACCATGCAAAAATTGGTCCATATCGGTCCATAATTATATATAGCCCCCATATAAAGGCATCCCCAGATTTGAACTCCGGAGCCTCTTAGAGGAGCAAAATTCATCCGATCCGGTTGAAATTTGGTACATGGTGTTAGTATATGGTCTCTAACAACCATGTAAAAATTGGTTCATATTGGTCCATAATTATATATAGTCCCCATATAAACCGATTCCCAGATGTGGTTTGCGGATCCTCTAAGAGAAGCGAATTTCATCCGATCCGGCTGAAATTTGGGTCATGGTATTAGTATATAGTCTCTAACAACCATTCAAATATTTGTCCATATCAGTCCATAATTATATATAGCCCCCATATAAACCGATACCCAGATTTGAACTCCGGAGCCTCTTGGAGGGGCAAAATTCATGCGATCCGGTTCAAATTTGCAACGATCCCCAATCACACAAAAATTGGTCCATATCGGTTCATAATGGTGGGCACTCGAGCCAAAAATAATCTAGCAAAATTTTATTTCTATAGAAGATTTTATCAAAATTTTATTCCTATAGAAAATTTGGTCAAATTTTATTTCTATAAAAATTTTGTCCAAATTTTACTTCTATAGAAAATGTTGTCAAAATTTTATTTCTATAGAAAATTTTGTCAAACTCAATTATATACGTATTTAATCGGCCTTTTTAAGTTTAATATATACCACGTATGGACTACGTGGTATACATTACGGTATTAGGAAGTTTTAAAATACCATGCCATCGGCAAGTGTTACCGCAACCCAAGTAATTCGATTGTGAATGATAGTGTTTAGAAGAAGTTTCTACGCAATCCATGGTGGAGGGTACATAAGCTTTGGCCTGGCTGAACTTACGGCCGTATATACTTGTTCATATTCTTAATATACGAAAATGTAAAACATAGTATAAGGTACCGTGTACCCACGGTTGCCACTCAAACCAAAAATAATCGACTAAATTTTGGAGAAAATTCTACCATAATAACTACCAAACAAAAAAATCTTCTATAGAAATTTTTATCAAAATTTTATTTCTATAGAAAATTATAATTCTATAGAAAATTTTGTAAAAATTTTATTTCTATAGAAAATTTTGCCAAAATTTTATTTCTATAGAAAATTTTCCCAAAATTTTATTTCTATAGAAAATTTTGCCAAAATTTTATTTCTATAGAAAATTTTGTCAAAATTTTATTTCTATAGAAAATTTTGTCAAAATTGTATTTCTATAGAAAATTTTTTCAAAATTTTATTTCTATAGAATATTTTTTCAAAATTTTATTTCTATAGAAAATTTTTCCAAAATTTTATTTGTATAGAAAATTTTTCCAAAATTTTATTTCTATAGAAATTTTATTTCTATAGAAAATTTTGTCAACATTTTATTTCTATAGAAAATTTTATTTCTATAGAAAATGTTGGCAAAGTTTTATTACTATAGAAAATTTTGCCAAAATTTTCGATCCCATTCACATTAGGATCGAAATGTACTAAAAATGGATTTGAAATCCCTTATAAAAATTACCATCGAAATTTGGTTAAAGTGAATTTTGGAAGTGTAATGTGATATGATGAGCTATAAGAAAACATTTGTTTAATTCTACATTAATATAGTTTTATGATTTGGCCAACTTTAAGTAAGGTCGGCTTATATAAATAAGGGACTTGTGGCCAAATTTGGAAAATCGGGCGATACATATATATGGGAGCTATAGCAAAATCTGAACTGATTTCGATTAAATTTGGCACACTTAAAGTGTGGTCAATTAGATTACTTTAAGGCAAATTTGACGCCGATCGTTTAGTAAATGAAAACAATCTGACCCCATTTACGGAAATCGGGCGATACATATATATGGGAGCTATATCTAAATTTGATCCTACTATTTTTCAAATTCAATAGCGTTCGTCCTTGTACCAAAAAAATGTCATGCCAAATTTCATCAAAATCGGTTAATAATTGCGACCCAAAATCCTGCGAACAACAAATACATGGACGGACGGACACCAAGCGCTCAACGTTATTATACCCTGACCACCACGTGGTTTAAGGTATAAAAATTGCATGGATTTCGACTGTTATTCGCACTCATTTATTTGTGGCTATAAAATCATTTTACCTATAGATGGGTATTAAGTTCGAGTTTAGCCGCTAAAATCGCTAAAGTGAAAACTAAATCTGTAAGAAAGGGCATAAAATTATACATATTTGTTGCAAATTTTATTATAACTTGATGGGGAATGGCCCAAAGCAAATTTTCACAAAGTTTGTATTCCTTAAAATGGATTATTAAAGAAAAGTAATCGTGAAAAAATGACGATTTTAGCGGCTAAACTCGAACTTAATACCCACTTTTAGCCGCTAAAATCGCTAAAGTGAAAACTAAATCTGTAAGAAAGGGCATAAAATTATACATATTTGTTGCAAATTTTGTTATAACTTGATGGGGAATGGCCCAAAGCAAATTTTCACAAAGTTTGTAGTCCTTAAAGTGGATTAATTAAGAAAAGTAATCGTGAAAAAATTGCGATTTTAGCGGCTAATCTCGAACTTAATACCCACCTTATGCTGTTTTTTTTAACTCAAAGGGTCATAATGATTTTCCCTCTACTGTAAGTGACCGACCCACTCGTCAAACCCAAAGTAACCATGGCAACATAAACCGGACAATGGGCAAGCAAATCTCAGAAGTAAACCAAAAACGACGTCATTCAAGGAACTAAAATACAATACAAACAAAAATTACCTCCAATAATTCTACAATTTTTTGTTTTGCATCTCGTAAACTCTCTGTAGTTTTAACCAAATCATCAAATAAGCAACCAACAAGTGGTATTGCTGACAATGGCAATGTTTGATGATAACCCAAAACATTGAGTTTTTGTCGCAGATTATTAAAAACACTATCACTAAAACTCATTTTAATAATAAAGTGGACTACAAAAAAAAAAACAACAATTGAACATAATTATGAACCGCGAACTAAAGTAACAAGGTCATTCACTGTAGACTGATACCAGAACAACAGCTGTGGATCAGTGTTGTAAACATTCGGTGTTGGTAAACATTCGGTGTTGGTAAACACCAATGTGTATATAACCAAAGATGTCGCACTTACATTAAAGGCAATACCCTATACAGGTCGTCGTTGAATATTGGTCCAATCCATAGACTTTATATTAGGGCTGTTTTATTTTAGCACTGGATATGCTAAGCCGTGAAGGACTAAACGAAAACAGAGTACTCGTTTATACAGGACATCTCCAAAAATATGCAACAATGTCATCAGCTGTTTAAAAACAATCACAGAAAAAAGTGAAATCTTGCATTTTTAATGTATGAAATGCTTCAATTAGTAATAAATATTTACTGCTGCTATTATTTATGACACTGTACCACTTTGAATTTCATGTTTTTCGAAAAATTAGTCACAATAAATTGCTATTGTGAATCGATGAAGCGTCACTTTATCAAGATACAAGCTGGCAACATCGGCGCGACAGTGTTTTTTTTTTCTTTCTGTACACATATTTATAGAAAATTTTATCCATAGAAAATTTTGTCAAAATTTTATTTAAAAAAATTTTATTTAAAGAAAATTTTGTCAAAATTTTATTTATACAAAATTTTATCAAAATTGTATTTACAAAATTTTGTCAAAAGTTTATTTCTATAAAAAATTTTGTCAAAATCTTATTTTTATAGAAAATTTTGACAAAATCTTATTTCCATAGAAAATTTTCCCAAAAATTCTATTAATTTTTTTTTTTCAAAATCTTATTTCTATAGAAAATTTTCTCAAAATTGTATTTCTATAGAAAATATTGGCAAATGTTTTTTCTATAGAAAATTTTGTCAAAATTTTATATTTATAGAAAATTTTGTCAAAATTTTATTTCTATAGAAAATTTTTTAAAAATTTTATTTATAGAAAATTTTGCCAAAAATTTTATCACAATGGACTGAATAGTCTGAGTGAGCCTGAATCTTATTCGGGCTGCCACTTTAACCTAACCTTGCCAAAATTTTATTTATAGAAAATTTTGTCAAAATTTTATATATAGAAAATTTTGTAAAAATTTCATTTCTATAGAAAATTTTGTCAAAATATTATTTCTATAGAAAATTTTGTCAAAATTTTATTTCTATAGAAAATTTTTGCAAAATTTTATTTCTATAGTTTTCTCAAAATTTTATTTCTATACAAAATTTTATTTTTATAGCAAATGTATGTATTTTTATAGCAAATTTTGTCGAAATTTTATTTCT
This sequence comes from Haematobia irritans, assembly GCF_050003625.1. Classification (NCBI taxonomy): domain Eukaryota; kingdom Metazoa; phylum Arthropoda; class Insecta; order Diptera; family Muscidae; genus Haematobia; species Haematobia irritans. The sequence continues at coordinate 12,800,422 of NC_134400.1, forward strand.
ATAGAAAATTTTCTCAAAATTTTATTTCTATATAAAACTTTGTCAAAATTTTATTTCTGTAGAAAATTTTGTCAAAGTTTTATTTCTTTTTTGCCAAGTAGTAGTCGATAAACGTATTGTCTCGGGGAAATAAAAAACTGGGCTTTTTTTTAGTTTGTCCCTTTGGGATCTTTTTGTTTTATTTTATAACTTTTTTTTCTTTTCATATATTAATTTTTAAAAATGTAAGATATTTATGCTAATTTTTACTTGAAATACATGTATATAAATTATTAATTACATTGATTTTAGATTTTTTTGCATTCGTTTATTTATATTCATGATATACTAACGAACATACCAAATACTTACAAAATATATGAATAAGAGACATTTTTTTCCAAATCGGCTTTTGATAACAAAAAAAAAACGGATAAAAACACAAGTGTCCGATCATCAAAGTTTTCAATTAGATTTAATAATTTTGTTTTAATATGGGAAGGCAAATATTTATAGAGACGAAATTAATTCGACCATTATACTTTTCGACGAATTCGAATTTCGGTTGTCTTCAATTTTGATCTATCGACTTTCAAAATATAAGTACAACGACATTTAGGGTTCGCCACTAATTACAGTCATTACATAGGTGAAACTTTGTCCGTTCCAATTTATCCTTGAGAAATAGAAGGAACAGTTTCATTTTATACATTGTGGACATATGGAAATTACTTTTACCGATTTACTCTCCCATTTAGGTAACCATAAATCATATTTTACATGCTTTGCCAGACCATCAAAGGAATTACAATGGAAATTCTCAGAGATAATTTTGATTACGGGATAGGGCAATGTCCCATAATACTTCAAAGTTTTGTCAAAATTTTATTTCTATAGAAAATTTTGTCAAAATTTTATTTCTATGGAAAATTTTGTCAAAATTTTATTTCTATGGAAAATTTTGTCAAAATTTTATTTCTATAGAAAAATTTGTCAAAATTTTATTTCTATAGAAAATGTTCTCAAAATTTTATAGGTTCTGAATTCCATTATTTTTGACCGGTGGTTAATTCTCCTCAGAGTATCATAAAGGGCATTACTGTATCTGACTTTAGCAAAACCCTGTAATTTTTTCAGCTGTGGTTAATCCTCTTCAGCATATATTGAGCCGCGAAACTTATCTATGAATTGTGCATCTTTGGTGATAAATTTCCAAGATGTCATGGCCAATGCTTAGAATGCCCGCCCTGCATAACATATGGTCTTGGGTTCAATACCAGTCACTAACAAAAACCAATAATTTTATCAGCGATGAAATTTTAGGCTCACTTATGCTATTCAGTCCATTGTTATACCACAAGTGGTGGACATCTCTTTTATCCATGGAGTGATTACTGAATTCAATGTTTAGCTCAATTACAAGGCGTTTCACATTATGGTGAGAGCATGGATAATCAACAAATAGATTTCAATTTAATTTCTAAAGAAAATTTTGTCAAAATATTATTTTTCTACAAAATTTTGTCAACATTTTACTCGTAGAAAATTTTGTCAAAATGTTATTTCTTTAGAAAATTTTTGCAAAATGTTATTTCTATAGAACATTTTTGCAAAGTTTTATTCGTAGAAAAAATGTTGTCAACATTTTATTCGTAGAAAAAATTTTGTCAAAATGTTATTTCTTTAGAAAATTTTTGCAAAATTTTATTCGTAGAAAAAATTTTGTCAAAACTTTATTCGAAGAAACAATTTTATTCGTAGAAATATTTTGTCAAAATTTTATTTCTATAGAATATGTTTAGCTCAATTACAAGGCGTTTCACATTATGGCGAGAGCATGGATAATCAACAAATAGATTTAGATTTAATTTCTAAAGAAAATTTTGTCAAAATATTATTTCTCTAGAAAATTCTTTCAACATTTTATTCTAGAAAAAAATGTTGTCAAAATGTTATTTCTTTAGAAAATTTTTGCAAAATGTTATTTCTATAGAAAATTTTTGCAAAGTTTTATTCGTAGAAAAAATGTTGTCAACATTTTATTCGTAGAAAAAATTTTGTCAAAATGTTATTTCTTTAGAAAATTTTTGCAAAATTTTATTTCTTTAGAAAATGTTGTCAAAATTTTATTCGTAGAAAAAATTTTGTCAAAACTTTATTCGAAGAAAAAATTTTATTTGTAGAAATATTTTGTCAAAATTTTATTTCTATAGAATATTTTGTCAAAATTTTATTTCTATAGAATATTTTGTCAAAATTTTATTTCTATAGAAAATTTTTGCAAAATTTTATTTCTATAGAAAATTTTTGCAAAATTTTATTTCTATAGAAAATTTTTGCAAAATTTTATTTCTATAGAATATTTTGTCAAAATTTTATTTCTATAGAAAATTTTTGCAAAATTTTATTCGTATAAAAAATTTTGCCAAAATGTCATTTCTTTTATTCGTAGAAAAAATTTTGTCAAAATTTTATTCGTAGAAAATTTTTTTCAAAATTTTATTCGTAGAAAAAATGTTGTCAAAACTTTATTCGAAGAAAAAACTTTATCAAAATTTTATTCGTAGAAATATTTTGTCAAAGTTTTATTTCTATAGAATATTTTGTCAAAATTTTATTTCTATAGAATATTTTGTCAAAATTTTATTTCTATAGAAAATTTTTGCAAAATTTTATTTCTATAGAAAATTTTTGCAAAATTTTATTTCTATAGAAAATTTTTGCAAAATTTTATTTCTATAGAATATTTTGTCAAAATTTTATTTCTATAGAAAATTTTTGCAAAGTTTTATTCGTATAAAAAATTTAGTCAAAATTTTATTCGTAGAAAAAATTTTGTCAAAACTTTATTCGAAGAAAAAATTTTATCAAAATTTTATTCGTAGAAATATTTTGTCAAAATTTTCTACGAAAAATTTTATTTGTATAGAAATTTTTTGCAAAATTTTATTTCTATTGAATATTTTGTCAAAATTTTATTTCTATAGAAAATTTTTGCAAAATTTTATTCGTATAAAAAATTTAGTCAAAATGTCATTTCTTTAGAAAATTTTATAAAAATTTTATTCGTAGAAAAAATTTTGTAAAAACTTTAATCGAAGAAAAAATGTTATCAAAATTTTATTCGTAGAAAAAAAAAATTTGCTATCGAAAAATTTGTCAAAATTTTATTTCTATAGAAAATTTTTGCAAAATTTTATTTCTTTAGAAAATTTTGTCAAAATTTTATTCGTAGAAAAAAATTTATCAAATTTTTATTCGTAGAAAACATTTTTTCAAAATGTTCTTAGAAAATTAGAAATTTCTTTAGAAAATTTTGTCAAAATGTTATTTCTATCGAAAACTTTGTCAAAATTTCATGAATTTTCTTACATTTTTTTATTTATTTAAATAAATTTAAATAAATAAATAATTTCTTTTTTTAATTTTTATTAAATAGCCTTAAAATTTTGTATTTATTTCATCGAAAATGTTGCAAGATCTGAAATAATTTTCTGACATTTTTTTTTTTAAATTTTTATTAAATTTGTTTTGTGTTTCTTGGTAAAGAGAAAATTATCTTAAATTTAAATTTAGTATTTTCGCGGATTTGGTCACAAGTTTTTGTACAAATGGAATTTTTTGAATATTTAGTTTGTTTATAGGGTACATTAAAAATGTAAAAAAAAATTGGATAAAATCGGAAAATTATTTTTGTAGTATTTTTTGTAACCATTTTCTATTGGCCTATAGAATTGGTTATTTTTACAATAAATATACATAAAATAAAAAAAATGTAAAAAGGAAAATCAAAGATAATTTTGAATTCCCCCTATTTTCTGACAGCTATGGGTCTAGATGATGTTTTTGTTGTCTATGGATGAAACCACTTAGAGAAGCTTGGAAGCTCTAAGAAATATCACCAGGGGATAAACCACTGCTTGAAAAGTTGGATTGAGACCATGGCCTTTTGTAAGCAATGTATGCTACCCATGGGCGCCTTCTGATATATGCCTGTGGTACATGAAAATTCTAAATCAAATTTTAAGAGAAAAGAAGGACACAAATATATTTCCTATTAAATATATAAACTGATTAATCAGTATCGAATCCAAAGTCATAAAAATGTATGTATGACTGCAATACCTATGTTGGTATATAAGTAAAAGCAAAAATCAAAATATATTCGAATATCACGAAAAACAGAAAAAATGGGATATATCTCTGTATAGGCGTTCAACTGAAATATTTTTATATTCTATGTGTTAATATTTTTTTTTATATTTATATATATAATTTTTTTAAATATTTATACGTTAAATCTTAATATAGTTTTATATTTTATTTTACATATGCTTATATAAATTTTTGTAATGATCGTTTGTTTATTCAGTTTTGGGTAGTTGTTTTTTTTTTTTTACTTTTAGTAAATGACAATTTAAAATGTTTTCTTTCTGTTTATGTTGTATTAATTAATTAATTAATAAAAAAAACTATAATTAGAGATAATTGTATTTGATAATAACTTTATAAAAAAGAAAAGGTAAATAATAAAGACTATATTTAAATTATATATTTGTTATGGATACAATAGTATTTTTATTTGTTAGTTTATGTGTTAGTTTTTGTTTTTTTTTTCATACATACATACATATTTTTTTTTTTTATTTTTTTGATTTTAGTTTAGGTAAGAAAATAGCTATAAATTAAATTATTACAATACGCGTTTTTTTGTTATTTGTTATTTATTATTTATAATTTTTCTTTTTTATATATATTTTTGTTTTTGTTCTTTTCTATGAAAATTACGAAATATGTTTATACAGAGTTTTGTTTTGCTGAAAACCATTAAATTATACTAAAGAGTTATATCCGTTTTTCCTGTATAAGGGCTCTACTTTAGAGTATATTGTGAGAATTTGACCAATATAGAATACAACCGAAAATGCTTTACGCCACACCACACCAGTAAAGCTTATCGATTTTTCCAAAAACAAAAATCGAAATCAATGCCAACAATAAAAAAATCAAAAATTTGCAACAGGACACAGTTTTACGTGTAGTTGTGTTTGCGGTTCTTTGAGGGCGGGGTTGGTTTTTGTTTTTCAATATATTCATATATTTATGTTATGTTTATACAATATTTTTAATATTTAAATTTTCTGTAATAGTTTTGTTAAAACCTCATTTTAGTTGTTATGTTATGGTTTATTTTTTTTCTAATTTTTTGTTGTTGTTGTTTGCTTTGCGTTGTTAATTTAGCCTTAAATTATGTAAAAAGAGTCCTATTTATAAGTTCACAATAAAAATCTTATACATACATATATAAATTTTATATAATTTTTCAATAGTTGTTTTTCTTGTTTTTTTTTTTTATATATATATTTTGTTTACATTCATAATAATAATTACAAAGTTTGAAATCTTTTTTTTTTAATTTTTTTTAACATGATTTTTGTGTTGGTTTCTATACTATATACGTTTTTATACATTTAAATATTTGTATTTATTTATTAATATATTTATATATAAAACTGAAATTAGCATTTATAGGGTTTGCTGGTTTAATATTAGCAAAAATATGTATCTCTATCATAATTCTAAACATGTTGATTTTTTTTTTGTATTTTTTTTTTTTGAAGTTTTATTTTATTTTATTTAATTTTTTTTTTGTATATGTTTTCTTTGAAAAACCTAGTGATTTTAATGAAAAATTCTGAGCTTTTTCTTTATAGTTAGCAGCTGGATGAATCTAAAATATTTTGATTTATTTTTCTAAAGCTAAATAAAAATATTTTATTACAGTTGTTACACAGGTCCCCCCCTAATAAATAATATTAAATTCGCACCAGACTAAAAGTATAGCATAATGGTATTTTTTAAAATTCGAGGCTTAAAATGCTGTGTTACCTTTACCTATAAAGACTGATAATATTTTTTAGAAAACCTCTAGCTTTCTGTATTGAGATATTTTGAAGAAAAATATTTCCACTCACCATAAGGGTTATAGCAAAAAGACTAATGTAGAACATTTTTTTCATTATTTTGTAAGTTTCTCAAAGCGCTTTAAAGTATGTTAAATACATGAAAAAGCGAATTTTCAATAAGAAATAAAACAAAACGATTTTTTTCTATTTCAAATGTCAAAAAAAATGTGAATACCAGAAAGTAAATCTTTATGGAATATTTGTACTTAAAAAAAAAAACATATAAAAATGTTTCAAACGTGAAACATATATAGGAACTATTGATGGATTAATAACAATTATAGAAATAGGAGGGCCTGTGGTAATAAAAACAAAAACAATGGCTATATATAAACACATGAACAGAAATGAAAATACGTTTCAAATTGTAACATGTCAGATATCAAAATGTATAATATTTCCAATCCTATTATTACACACAAAAATTTTTTTTCTGGTTCAATCACGAAATTAATTGATACAATTAATTTTTTAATTGAAATGTCTTCAATCACAGAAATGATAGTATCAATTAAAAAATTAATTGAAGGTCAATTAAAAAATTAATTGATCCAATTAAAAAATTAATTGATACTATTAATTTTTGTTTCAATTAAAAAATTTGTTGAATCAATTAAATTTTTAAGTGAATATTTTTTAAAACTCAATTAAAGTTTTAATTGGAAAAATTTTCGTGGAATTTTTTTCTGTGTACATATGAATTAATTTTGTTATATTGTTTCACAATTTTTGATTAATTAACAATGTTTTTTTTTTTTAATTTTAACATTAAAAAATATGCTGCAGTAAATATTAAGAAATGGCGGAATTCGTATAATTATTAAGGTCCTGTTTATTTTCATGTTATTGTGGACAAAGAAGATATTTTTAGATGTGGATTTGGAATTTCAGATTTTTTTTTTATCTTTAAATTGATGGCCATTGATGATCAAATACCGTAACATCCAATTCTCAATAGGCTCGAAATCCACTAAATCCACTTTTGAGATCTATTTAAATTGGATTTTGGAAGTGTATTGTGAATGAAATTTTTAAGGAGATCGAAAGTCGATTTATGTATTATTTGAAAACAAAAAAAAAAATAATCGACTTCAAATTGATGGTAGTCAAAATTGTTTGTTCCACTAATCGACTACAAATACCGTAATAGACCATATACATTACACACAAAAAAAATTTGTTTTTCTGATTCAATCACGAAATTAAATGTTCAAATTAATTTTTTAATTGAAAAGTCTTCAAACACAGAAATGATAGTATCAATTTAAAAAAAAATTAATTGAAGGTCAATTAAAAAATTAATTGATCAAGTTAAAAAATTAATTGCTACTATTAATTTTTGTGATTGATTTTTGTTTCAATTAAAACATTTGTTGGATCAATTAAATTTTTAATTGTATATTTTTAAAACTCAATTAAAATTTTAATTGGAAAAATTTTCGTGAAATTCTGTTTTTCTGTGTAGGTTCTAAATCCCTTTTTATAAGGCAAATAACAAATTAATGGATCCAATTAAAAAATTTGTTGAATCAATTAAATTTTTAATTGAATATTTTTAGAACTCAATTAAAATTTTAATTGGAAAAATTTTCGTGAAATTTTGTTTTTCTGTGTAGGCTCTAAATCCCTTTTTATAAGGAAAACAACAAATTAATTGATCCAATTAAAAAATTAATTGCTACTATTAATTTTTGTGCTTGATTTTTGTTTCAATTAAAAAATTTGTTGAATCAATTAAATTTTTAATTGAATATTTTTAAAACTCAATTAAAATTTTAATTGGAAAAATTTTCGTGAATATCTGTTTTTCTGTGTAGGCTCTAAATCCCTTTTTATAAGGCAAATACAAATTAATTGATCCAATTAAAAAATTAATTGCTACTATTAATTTTTGTTTCAACTAAAAAATTTGTTGAATCAATTAAATTTTTAATAGAATATTTTTAAAACTCAATTAAAATTTTAATTGGAAAAAATTTCGTGAAATTTTTATTTTCTGCGTAGGCTCTAAATCCCTTTTTATAAGGCAAATAACAAATTAATTGATCCAATTAAAAAATTAATTGCTACTATTAATTTTTGTGCTTGATTTTTGTTTCAATTAAAAAATTTGTTGAATCAATTAAATTTTTAATAGAATATTTTTAAAACTCAATTAAAATTTTAATTGGAAAAAATTTCGTGAAATTCTGTTTTTTCTGTGTAGGCTCTAAATCCCTTTTTATAAGGCAAATAACAAATTAATTGATCCAATTAAAAAATTAATTGCTACTATTAATTTTTGTTTCAATTAAAAAATTTGTTGAATCAATTAAATTTTTAATTGAATATTTTTAAAACTCAATTAAAATTTTAATTGGAAAAATTTTCGTGAAATTTTGTTTTTCTGTGTAGGCTCTAAATCCCTTTTTATAAGGCAAATAACAAATTAATTGATCCAATTAAAAAATTAATTGCTACTATTAATTTTTGTTTCAATTAAAAAATTTGTTGAATCAATTAAATTTTTAATTGAATATTTTTAAAACTCAATTAAAATTTTAATTGGAAAAATTTTCGTGAAATTTTGTTTTTCTGTGTAGGCTCTAAATCCCTTTTTATAAGGCAAATAAACGTTGAAATTTAGTTCAAGTGGGTTTTGGAAGTGTAATGAGGTATAAGAGGAAACGATTAGGACAATCGAAAGCCGATTTATTTAATATTTGAAAAAATATATATATATATATATATATAAATAGACTTTTCGTTATTTTTCATAGATTCCCTGTAAATAAGAATAAGGGAGAATAACTCAAAACCCTAAATCAAAGCGTGCAAATAGGGTTCACAGGCTATTTAGTATCCAAAGAATCATATTTCCACGATCGAAAGCCGATTTATTTAATATTTGAAAAAATATAAATAGACTTTTCGATAATTCCTTTTTCATTATTGACACATTTGTAACGCAAACCCTAAATCAAAGCGTGAAAATATGGTTCTCAGTCTATTTAGTATCCAAAAAACCGTATTTCCACGATCGAAAGCCGATTTATTTAATATTTGAAAAAATATAAATAGACTTTTTGATAATTCCTTTTTCATTATTGACACATTTGTTGGCCCAAATTTTGGCCAGTCATTTTTTTTTCATAGATTCCCTGTAAATAAGAATAGAGGAGAATGACTTAAAAACCTAAATCAAAACGTGCAAATACGGTTCACAGTCTATATAGTATACAAAGTAGTAGAATTTAGTATTAGGGATTATAATTGAGATTTTTTTCTGTCAATGTACGCTTGCTATTATCGAAGCATTGATTCACTTGAATTAACAATAATCGATTATGGACAACAATGAAAAAAAAACTACTTAACTAGAGGGGGTCTATATTCCCAGTTTTCCCCCTACACTGAACAAATTTTTACGAAAATTTTTTTAATTAAAGACTTAATTGAGTTTTAAAATATATTCAATTAAAAAATTAATTGATTTAACAAAATTTTTAATTGAAACAAAAATCAATCACAAAAATTAATAGTATCAATTAATTTATTAATTGACTTTCAATTAATTTTTTTAATTGATACTATCATTTCTGTGATTGAACACATATTAATTAAAAAATTAATTGGTTCAATTAAATTAGTCATTGAATCAGAAAAAAAATTGTGTGTCTGTGAAAATATGACATTTACAGATTATTCTAGAAGGCTTAAATACGGATATAATCATTCCGGAATTATTTTCATATTTTATTAATTTTAATTAATTTAATTTATTAAGATTCAAGAAATTTAAAATTGAAATATATGAAAGTAAATACACAGAAAAAAATTTCACGAAAATTGTTTAAAGTCTTAATTGAGTTTTAAAAAATATTCAATTAAAATCACAAAAATTTAATAGTATCAATTAATTTTTTAATTGATACTATCATTTCTGTGATTGACGACATTTCAATTAAAAAATTACTTGGATCAAATAATTTCGTGATTGATTTTTTTTTGTGTGTAACTCACGGAATACTTGTGAATTAAGTGTCGACATTATATGTTGGGCAGTGATCAAAAGTATATATCTATGTTTTTAACGTATATAAGATATCCAGCTCTAAATATTATTTTCTGGGCCTAAAATCATGTAATTTCTTAATAGTTGGAAAACTAATGGTAATGAAATTGTATTACCCTAAAGAAAACCCAAATGTTTTTGCCTATGTAAATAGCTCAGCATTTCATTAAAATCTTTCACTTGACTTTACAAAATATTTTTTCCGTTTTCTTTTTTTTTGTGGATGTGCATTCTTTTTTTTTTTTGTTTTTGCTTTGTTTTCGTTTTCTAAGTTAATCGTAAATTAAAAACAATTTTTTTTAAGTATTTTAAGTTTTTTTCTCTTTTTTTGTTGTTTGTTTTTGTTTTTCTATGTTTAATTCTATTTGCTAACATTAATTAAATAGCTAAAATGTTTAGTTAATAATTCATAATCGAAAATCAAGTCATTTGACACTGAACTCTTCTAACAAAAAAAAAACAAATTTTAAAGTTTTAAGGCTTTCTTCCCCGTCCATAGCTGGGCTGGGGATAAAAGGAAATGAGGAGCATTATGCTTAGAGAAACTTTACTTTAAAGTTACAAAGTATAGCTAGAAAACAATTAAATTTTATAAATACCAAAAAGTAAATATACAAAAAAAAAAACAGTAATTAAATAATTTCAAATGAACTAAAAGCTACACTACAATAATTTAGAAATTAATAAAATTAAATTAAATATATAATCCACTTCTTTTTTCAATTGCCAAACAAATACTATAATCACTATCACTTTTCGTTTCAATTTCCAACTCATTTCTCACTTGTCGTCCTCATTTCTCACTTCAATTCGAAATAGAAGTTTAACAATTTTTTTTATCGACGCAAAGCCTTCTGTCTTTCGCATGCCAAATTCTATTGAAAGTAATTATAAAAACCATTCGTACCTTGACCTAGCTCCCTTATAGCTGAAAAGGGGTCTTTATCGCCACCCTCACCATTGGCTGGACCACCTATATTTACACTGATGCCACCCAAGCCATTAGCCAGACCACCAGAGCCACTGCCCAATGTATTGTGGGTGAAATTATGATTTTGATGTTGTAATCCAGACTCTTGCTGTCCTTGAGGTCCTTGACTCAGCACAGCTGCATATGTTGTATTACGACCATCGCCTGATGCTGCAACCGCATTTCCGCTTACACCCACACCATTACCACCAGCACTACCGCCAGCATTATTCGTCTGTTGAAAATTGGGGGGTATTTGAAAGCTATTAGCCACACCATCTGTTAAAGCATTAACAAAACTATTATTGCCGCCCATAAATAGGTCCATGTCACTGCCTTTCATACCGCTGGCATTGAAATTATTGTACAATAATTTCTGTAATGTGGCATTGTTTTGCTGATGGTGTTGATCCTGGAAGAGAGCTTCAATGAGTGTAGTGGACCCTGTCGTTAAACCGGCAAGTATATCATTGGGGCTGCTATTTAAGATATTGTCCGGTGTAGACGATGGATGGGAGTGTCCACCAGTAGATGATGAATTTGCTCCACTATTTAAATTATGACCATTTCCCATCGTAATTCCTTGTCGTCTATAGAGTGGAACAGATGAATTTGCTGAGGCTGAACCACTGGCGGTCATATTCGGTCCCAACATGAATTCTTTATTATTCAGCAAAGAATCTGTAAAATCAAACCAAATTGAATAAAAATCAAATTATCTTTTAATAAGTGAGAACGGCGTTAAAAAACTTTGACAAAATTTTCTATAGAAATAAAATTTTGACAAAATTTTCTATAAAAATAAAGTTTTGACAAAATTTTTCTATTGGAATAAAGTTTTGACCAAATTTTCTATTAGAATAAAATTTTGACAACATTTTTTATCGGATTAAAATTTTGACAAAATTGTTTATAGGAATAAAATTTCGCAAAATTTTCTATAGGAATAAAATTTTGACAACGAATAAAAGTTTCTATGGAAATAAAATATTCACAAATTTTCTATAGAAATAAAATTTTGACAAAATTTTCTACAGAAATAAAATTTTGACAAAATTTTCTATAGAAATAAAATTTTGCAAAAATTTTCTATAGGAATAAATTTTTGACAACGAAAAAAAGTTTCTATAGAAATAAAAAAAATTGACATAATTTTCTATAGAAATAAAACTTTGACAAACAAAAATCTATAGAAATAAAAATTTGACAAAATTTTCTAAGAAATAAAACTTTGACAAAAAAAAATCTATAGAAATAAAATTTTGACAAAATTTTCTATTGAAATAAAATTTTGACAAAAAATATCTATAGGAATAAAATTTTGACAAAATTTTCTATAGAAATAAAATTTTGACAAAATTTTCTATAGAAATAAAATTTTGACAAAATTTTCTATAGAAATAAAATTTTGACAAAATTTTCTATAGAAATAAAATTTTGACAAAATTTTCTATAGAAATAAAATTTTAACAAAATTTTCTATAGAAATAAAATTTTGACAAAATTTTCTACAGAAATAAAATTTTGACAAAATTTTCTATTGAAATAAAATTTTGCAAAAATTTTCTATAGGAATAAAATTTTGACAACGAAAAAAAGTTTCTATAGAAATAAAAAAAAAAATTGACATAATTTTCTATAGAAATAAAACTTTGACAAACAAAAATCTATAGAAATAAAATTTTGACAAAATTTTCTATAGAAATAAAATTTTGACAAAATTTTCTAAAGAAATAAAATTTTGACAAAATTTTCTATAAAAATAAAATTTTGACAAAATTTTCTATAGAAATAAAATTTTGACAAAATTTTCTATAGAAATAAAATTTTGACAAAATTTTCTATAGAAATAACATTTTGACAAAATTTTCTATAGAAATAAAATTTTGACAAAATTTTCTATAGAAATAAAATTTTGACAAAATTTTCTATAGAAATAAAATTTTGACAAAATTTTCTATAGAAATAAAATTTTGACAAAATTTTCTATAGAAATAAAATTTTGACAAAATTTTCTATAGAAATAAAATTTTGACAAAGTTTTCTATAGAAATAAAATTTTGACAAAATTTTCTATAGAAATAAAATTTTGACAAAATTTTCTATAGAAATAAAATTTTGACAAAATTTTCTATAGAAATAAAATTTTGACAAAATTTTCTATAGAAATAAAAATTTGACGAATTTTTCTATAAAAATAAAATTTTGACGAAAAAAATTCTATAGAAATAAAATTTTGATAAAATATTCTATAGAAATAAAATTTTGATAACATTTTTTTATAGAAATTTTGACAAAATCTTATAATAGAAATAAAATTAAGGGTTAAGTTTTAGAAAGTTGTACGAGTTAATATAATATATTTTTAAAAATATATTTATATATTCACTTACGGTTTCCCATGAAAGCGACTTGGGGATTGGCAGATTGTTGCTGTGGCGGCGGCATACCACTGATCGCATTGTTTGGTCCCATTGCATTTTTGGCCATATTACCCTGGTGATTATTTGTAAGTACTGTTGATATGCCAACACCATTCACTCCACCACCAATGTTAGGAAACATTTTACTGCCACCCAATAATGGATTGGACGTCGAGGTATTCGTATTAAGGGTCATGTCAGTGCCATTCGCCATGGGTACCTGATTATTACCGCCACCAGATCCACCGGCAACACCGAAAAGATCACGCAAAATAGGCTGTGATATTTCGTTGCCATTTATTATGGAGTTGAATACCATATCGATTTGTTGATTGAAATTTATATCCAAAGCTGGAGTTTCATCATTTAGACATGAGTTCGGTTGCAAGGGATTGCCTTGGCTGGGTGGACCCATAAAAGGATTCATATTTCTTTGTGGTTGTTGTTGTTGCTGCTGCTGCTGGGGATAATTCATTAGTGGTTGCATAAATGAGGCATCCCTAGGCATTAATTGCTGTTGTGATGGCGGCTGTTGCTGCTGGACTCCCATATTATTGATGAAAGATTGCGGCATATGTTGTGGGGGTTTATTCACAGGCTGTTGAGACTGTTGCTGTTGCTGCTGTTGTTGCATCATGGAACTAACTTGCCTGAGGACATCGGTAAATTTGTTTGCAGCATCTTGTCCTTGGGTCTCCAATAGTTTTAAGTACCACTTGTATTGGGATTCTTTAGGTTCAAAGGCCATTTCATAGATATTCATGTTCGGTGGCAATAGAGAGGCATATTCATGTGGTTGGGGAAATCTCAAAGCAGTGGGTGATTGTTGTTTGCTAGCTGACCCAACCATAGCATTGGGCGGCGGTGGAGGGGCTTGGAACATGGTACCACCGATGTTAAGAGGCACATGGACATTGTTGAGGAATTGAAAATCTTTATCTTTCAAAGGCCCTTGCAAATTATTTTGCCCAAAGAAAGCAGAATTTTGATTTGGCGCTCCTGCACCACTTCCACCCGGAGGTCTTGGCATAAATGGATCCATGGGACTTATTGGGCCATTCGGTATACCATTCATATTTCGTTGATTCATCATTTGCATTTGATTGGGAGGAGGTGGTGGTGGATTTCCTTGACCAAAGCCGCCAAAATTCGTATGATTTTGTGGAGGCGGAACTTGTGATCCTGGATTGGGATGTTGTTTACCGGCATACAAAGCTTTGTTGGCCAAGTATCCCAGTTCATTGGGATTATTTCGTATCTGTTGTTGTTGATTCGGCAAAGGCGGTGGTGGCTGTAAGGGAACACTCTGTCCTCTCATATTTTGGCCTGATTGTTGAGAGGGCATTTGTCTACCATTTGCTCCATTAGGGTTTGGAGGTTGTTGCATTTGTTGTTGTTTCGGTAAGACAGTCCAAGGATTCGATTGTGGGGGCGGTCCCCAAAGACTGGCATTAGGATTTTGTCCAGATGGTACTCCCGACTGTTGACCAGGCGCCGTGGGGAAGTTTCCCCCATTTCCCGGAGGTCTTAGTTGCTGCTGTTGGGCATGCTGCCATGGCATGTATTGAGAAAATTGGTTGCCTCCTCCACTATTCGGAGGTTGGCCTAAGTGAACTGGTGGCGGTGGTGGTCCCCGCGGATTGAATTGCTGGTTATTCATAGAAGGCGTAGGTTGAGGAGGCTGCTGGGGACCACCCCCGGAGGGGGGAGGAGGTCCTATTGCTCTCATCGGCATATGATTGGGATGACCATGAAAATGATGACCTCCCTTGCCCATGCCTTGATTCATCATCACAGCTGCAGCAGCGGCAGCAGCATTATATGCCGCAGCCGCAGCTGTATGGGGTCCATACATGTGTGGCATTTGTTGATTAGCCATTGCTGCTGCTGCATGATGATGTGGCATTTGCCCCGAACCACTAGCCAATAGACTAGGATGTGGTCCCATACCGCCGGGGCCATGATGATGATGTCCTGGATGCGGGCCCATGGCGTGATGGTTATTGGCCGCCATAGCCAAGTACATGGCCGCTTGATCACGTAAATATGCTTCGGGTTGCAAAGATCTTGGTATAAATTCGGGAGCCAAGGGATTAAGAACATAGCCACGTTTCAATTCCACGCCATCGAGCTGAGATCGCAACTGCCACATTGTTATGCCGAATAGCGATTTATTTTCGTCACATATCTCTATAAAACGCTCCCAGACCTTACGACAACGACCTATAGAGCAAAGCGCCACCGGATCACCAACTACAGCCACTAGACTTTGTGCTCTCGTTATGGCTGTGTTCAGCAATTTTGAATTACTAAGGAATCCATAGTCGGCATCTTCGGTGGGAGAGCTTGTTTGGCCGGGTGTACCACTTGCCGGCACAGTTCCTCCCATTCCAACGGGCAAACAAGTTCGTCGCGTACGTACTGTGGAGAGAAAAATCGCCCGAAATTGTTTGCCTTGTACATTCAAGACACGCTCCACAGAGATTCCACCCATTCGACGCTTACGCAATTCCGAACGTATGCGGAAAACTTGATCCGCATAGGGAGTCATAATACCAATACTGGCATCGTTTATTTTCCCCCATGAGCTAGGCCATTTTTTGCGTAATTCCGAAACTCTTTCCACGACTTCATAGACCTCAGAGTTATTATAGAAGGCGGTTGAATTTTTATCTTGTACATCCTCACCGCGAGTTGTGAAAAATGTCAGTGGATAGAATTTCTCGTGGCGAGGTTGTTTTCCGGATGCTATTAGCTTTTGTTCGTAAAATAATTCCGATGTAAATTTGATAATGGCTTCGTGGGCACGATAATTCTCACATAGCAAAATCTTACAGGGAAAATTCGAAGGATAATGATCGTAAAGTCGTTCCAATAGGGAAATATGTAGCTTACGTTCCTTGGCAAAAGCTGAAAATAGCTCAGGGCTCATTTGCATATGATCACCAGCCAATACAATGCGGGTACTGTCATTTGCCAAGGCAAGTGGCATTATTGCTTCACATTCCATGGCTTGAGCGGCTTCATCGAGAAAGATGTGAGTAAAATAGCCCTTCGGCAAGTCCAAATTTGCCAATTCCATGGAGATACTTAAGGTGACCACCACAATACGGTGTTTCATAATGTCCTCTACGGTAGGTCGGCGGAAATTTCCAACTCCATCAGTGATGCAGTACTGAAAATATGGGAAGATGTGAAAAAAAAGGGGGGGGGGGGGTTAAAAAAAAATTTAAATTGGAAATTTTCTTTTTTTCAGGAAAATTTTTGATGTCACAGCATAGTTTACTTACCTTTTGAACAACACTATTGACAGTGGCCACCCAACGTTTATGATAATATACTCTCAGCGGTGTGGCCTCTTCCAATCCCGCCTCTATCCATGGATGCAAATATTCTTTTATATATAAATCTGCTGCAGAATTCGAGTGTGTGCATATGAGTATCTTTGCTTCGGGCTGTGTTAACAATTGCTTGATAGCCTGGGCCAGGGTATAAGTTTTGCCCGTGCCAAATGGTCCTATCAAAAGGATGGGAGGCAATTTGAAACTTAACGAAGTGGTAATTGCATTAACCGCCTCCCTTTGTTTGGCATTCAATTTGGGTTCGCATGATTCCGACCATTGTTTCTTCGGAGTCCAAGGTATATTCGGCTCCACCTCTGTGGCGGGAAATATTATTTTAAAATCGGTAATTTTATCCACAGCATGATGCCATTCACAATAGGGCAAACGATTCAATTGGAATTGTATGTCCACATGCAATTCCGTATCGGCCTTCAGTTTCATTGTTTCCACACATTTAGCTGAGAGTTTTAAGTAAATCACATTTTTACCCTTGTCCTCAATAACAGCCTCGTAGACATGACGCTTTTTATCGGCGCCGAGATTCGCTTCATCCACCACAGATATATACACACTGGAGCAATTCGATAGAATCAAACGTCCAGCCGATGTGTCCTCGGAAACGTCTTTTCCCAAATGCATTAGGGCAAACAATTCACCGGACAATGAATATTTCGCCGTACTAGTGGCCATACCAGCCGGTGTCAGGATATAATTTGATGTCACATTTAGCTTAGTGCGCAAATTGAATCGAGCTATTTGTTCGTAACGGGCTATCTCCTCAACGTACAAGAGTTCGTGTATGCGTGAGCGATAGTTATTTTGAGTCAAACGTTTCTCCAATATCGTTGACTGGGTCAGGGTAAACGTTTGTGCTCTGGGGCAGGGATAACGCTCCAGCATTTCCTTCTCATGCTTAATGTCATTGAGATAGCCTTCAGTCTTCATATGTGTACCAATGGTAGTTTCGAATCTCACCAAGTGTGTATTGGAGACATCCCATCTTGTGGCTGATCGGTTTATGATATCGCGTTTGATTTCTTCAATCTTTTCGGCATCGCTGACGGGAACAACGTCTACGCAAAGATGTCGCACCAAAATGGGTTCGGAACCAAAGTCAAAACACACTGCCTGACGAAAGGTTCCATAGATTTCCGTATGAAATTCCACAGTCACCTGGTGATCTGCTGCCGCTGCTGTTGCTGTGCTGGTAGTGCTGGTGGTGGTGTTGTTAGTAACAGCCGAACTCGTTGATGTTTCTGTACTATCTGAAGATTTCTTCGAGTCTTCTTTCTCCGATGAAGATGTAGATGTAGATGCAGAAGAAGATGATGTCGATAGCTTTTGGGGCATCCATTCCTGATTATTTTTTTCATCTAGATCATAGGTTGAGTCCAGAGATTTAATGCTTTTTATGGCGAAATGATTGCGATGTGCATCTTGTAAAAGAGCCACCGCTTTTAGGGGTTTTCCTCCACTTTTTAGCACAAACACCCATTCTCTTTTAGAGGTTTTCGAGCTTATACTTGTCACCAGATCTTGCTCACATGATGCCTCAACACCCTCTACCTTCTCACACATTACCTTCTCGGGTGCCGTTGATTGTATCCATTTTTCCAAAATTTGTTCCGTATACGATTTTCCATAGAGCTCTTTTTCACAGGCCTTTTGTAAACGCATACGCCTATATTCAAAACGTTCCTTCCACTCATTTAATTCATCTTGGCCATGGGCTTCCACACACTGATTGCCATAATGACACAATTGCGATTCGGCCCAAGATTCACACAGGCTATAGGAATCCAAGGTAAACCCCCTAGGCGGTGGTCTCCATTTCCAATCTCGTCCTTCGTCCGACATAATCACATTTTGATGGGCTTCAGTTTGACAATGTTGTCTTAATTCATTTCGGCTATTGAAGGTAATAGCACAATATGAACAGGTGGTGCTATTGCCATCTTCGCAAGTTGTCGCTGTTGTGGTTTCATCGGGAGATAATGTTTTGTTGGTACCACCACCACCACCGCCAACTCCTAGCGATGCCAACATGAGACCAGACATATTATTAAGAGGGCCACCATTTGGTGTTGAACTTTCACGTTTCTTAATACCTTTAACTGTGGTAATGCTACCGCTGCCGCCCCCAGCACCACCACCACCACCTGCTGGCATGCCACTACATAAATGTTTACTATATTTGTCCAAAGCTAGACCTTTGATGGCCCAACTATCAAGTTTGCTATCCAAATTGACCATTTTATCATCCAGAAAAGCAATATCCATTAATTTTTGTTCTGCTTTCTCGTAGCTTTGTAGCATACTGACAACCAGTCTGTAACCTTCTAAAACGTTACATATCTCATTAAACTTTCGAAATCGAAATTGGGCAATCCATTCTTTGAGTATTTTTTCTGCTTCCTGAAAAACAATGAATAAAATGTGAGGACATTTTGGTATTGAAATTAAGCTAAATAAAATAAATTCCAAGGAAAAAGTTTGATATTTTTGACATATTATTGTCCACCGGTGTGGATACAAATTGGCCAGAGCCATTAGATCACCTTGTTACGAGTCACCATAAGAACTATCGACATTTTCTACACTAACATTTTGCAAAATTTTTCTATAGTAATAAAATTTCGACAAAATTATCTATAGAAGTAAAATTTTAACAAAATTTTCTATAGAAATAAAATTTTGCAAAGATTTTTTTATAGAAATAAAATTTTGCAAAGATTTTTTTATAGAAATAAAATTTTTCAAACTATTTCTATACAAATAAAAAAAATCTATAGAAATAAAATTTTGCAAACTATTTCTATAGAAATAAAATATAAAAAAAATCTATAGAAATAAAATTTAAAAAAAAAAATTCTATAGAAATGGAATTTTGGAAAAATTTTCTATAGAAATAAAATTAAAATAAAAAAATTCTATAGAAATAAAATTTTGCAAACATTTTCTATAGAAATAAAGTTTCATAAAAATTTTCTATAGAAATAAAATAAAAAAAAAATATCTATAGAAATGGAATTTTGGAAATATTTTCTATAGAAATAAAATGAAAAAAAAACTATAGAAATAAAATTTTTACAAAATGTTCTATATAAATAAAATTTCGACAAAATTTTCTATAGAAGTAAAATTTTCTATTGAAATAAAATTTTAACAAATTTTTCTAAAGAAAAAAAATTTTGAAAGATATTTCTATAGAAATAAATTTTTGCAAAAATTTTCTATAGTAATAAAATTTTGCAAAAATTTTCTATAGAAATAAAATTTTGCAAAAATTTTCTCTGGAAATAAAATTCCGACAAAATTGTCTATAGAAGTAAAATTTTAACACAATTTTCTATAGAAATAAAATTTTGCAAAGATTTTTTTTTATAGAAATAAAATTTTGCAAAGATTTTTTTATAGAAATAAAATTTTTCAAACTATTTCTATAAAAATAAAAAAAAAATCTATAGAAATAAAATTTTTACAAAATGTTCTATATAAATAAAATTTCGACAAAATTTTCTATAGAAGTAAAATTTTCTATTGAAATAAAATGTTAACAAAATGTTCTAAAGAAATAAAATTTTGCAAGCTATTTCTATAGAAATAAAATTTTGCAAAAAATTTCTATAGAAATAAATTTTTGCAAAAATTTTCTATGGTAATAAAATTTTGCAAAAATTTTCTATAGAAATAAATATTTGCAAAATTTTCTATAGAAATAAAATTAAAAAAAAATCTATAGAAATGGAATTTTCTATAGAAGTAAAATAAAAAAAATCTATTGAAATAAAATTTCACAAAAATTTTCTATACCCGTGTAAAAATTTAAGGATCCAATCCTATCTAATAATATCAAATTTTATCTAATTGGATCTGTTCCGATATTGGTTCATATATAATTAGATCTGCACAGATATGTTATATATGGCGCTAGATCTGGTTAGATATTATCGCAGATCTCATCATAAATAGTGTAATATCTAATTATATCTCCCATATCTAATAATATATGCTTGGATAGAACCATGTATAGCACTATATCTAATAAGATATGGTATATATAACATCATATAGATGCCCTCATTTCAGAGTACGCTAAGTCGACTTAGCATGTTTTGATGGAGTTTGCTGTTTTTTATTCGGATTGATGTGAATTGCATCCTGTCGAAAGTTCGAATTTATTGGACATTTCTATCAAAAGTTATGGTTAATATTGTACTTAGCCTGTGTCTAATGTTTTAAAAAATGTCCAATCCAAAAAGGGCAAAAAGCTTTGTTCGGTCTAAAGTGGTCTAAGTCATTTTTAGCCATGTTCTATCTATTATCACTATTTTGAGTTCGTACATACTAAAAAAATTATAAAAAATATGATTTTAAGACCGAAAATAAGGGAATTTCTATCTTATACGGGTTTTGAGAAACAAAACTTGTTTCTTGCAAAATTCACTCTTTAGACTTAGCGAACTTTGGAATGTAGACATCGATATCTGACTATATATGGGGTTAAATACGTTCCAAAAGATAATAAAAAAAATCACTAAAGTTTTAAAAATTTCCAATCCAAAAAGTCTAAAGTGGTCTAAGTCATTTTTAGCCATATTCTATTATCACTATTTTCAATTCGTACATACTAAAAAAATTCACAATAAACATGATTTTCAGACCGAAAAAAGTGAATTTATATCTTATACGGTTTTTGAGAAATTCTAACTTGTTTCCTGTAAAATTCACTTTTAAGACTTAGCGTACTTTGGAATAGAGACATCGATATTTTCTACTAAATGGGTTCTATACATTATAAAAGTCCTTCATGTTTCCATTAAATTCGACAAACCAATACGGCCTTTAGTGTAAACGCCCCCTCAGTTTCAACAAAAACCCATTATGTCAAATGTAAACGCCGCCAGGAGCATCACATAACACAAGAAAAGCGAGGAAATTAAGAAATACTTCATAGTTTTAATTTGGTTAAGTGTAACTAGTTTCTTTTATTGCGGAGAATATGTAGGTAAATAGATTGTATTTGTCATTTCCTTCGTAGTCCTTTTCATATATTGTTTTAATACTTTCTAGATTAGGAAAAAGGAAACCACGGTAGTACTGGTTACCATGCCCGCCCTGCATTCAAAAGGTCATGCGTTCAATCCCAGTTCCGACCAAAAATTATCTCGGCGGTGGATTATCACCTCACAGTAATGCTGGTGACATTTCTTACTGTTTCAAAGATTCTCTAAGTTTTCTCAACGCAACGTGATATGCCGTTCGGACTCGATTATAAGAAAGATGTCCCATGTTATTGAGCTAAACATTGAATCGGACATCACTCGATATGTTGATCACTGTGAATTCACAAATTCTCTTTAAATGTGAGTATTAAAAGCAACATGAAATTATAACCTTTTTAGCAACTTTTATTACAACTTAAAGAAGAATGATACAAAGCAATCCTTATACTTGCTTACATAGTTCAATTTATTTGCTAATACTATTTACTAAATTTCATTACAGATTGTCTTAAGAAAAACAAACGAAAAGAGCCCTGGACAACACTCCAACTCAACTGTCAATACCTCCTTAATTGGCTTTGATGGAATTCAATTTACATCAAAATTTATTGAGTGTATGTAATGCATATACTTTTTGTATTATTATTTAATAAAATAATTGATCTCATATTATATGCAAACTATGTGCTTTTATTATGAGCAGGTATCCTATGCTGTTGAAAGATCTCGTAAGATACAAATGTATCAAATAATATACGATTATATCAAATTAGATTTGATTAGATGTGTCTCATTTTTGAGATCTGATCAGATCCAATTTCATAGTATTTAGATCTGACCAGATATAACCATCTTCAGATCTGCTCATATCTGACCATATCTTGGCTCAGATCTAACCATATCAAGTCAGATCCCCAATTTTTACACGGGGAAATAAAATTTTACAAAAATTTTCTATACAAATAAAATTTTTCAAAATTTAAAAAATTCTATAGAAATAAAATTTTGCAAAATTTTTCCATAGAAATAAAATTAAAAGAAACAAGTATATACAGAACTAAGTTCGGCCGGGCCGAATCTTAAATACCCACCACCATGAACCAAATATTAGGGTTTCCTTTGAAATTTCAGGAGGGCTTGAGGACTTGATGACACTTCCCGAAGATAAATTTAAAGATTTCACCTATGAGGACTATATCAGATTCTGGATTTATACGAACCATTTTTGTTTGAGTTTTAGAGGAATCATTAACATCTCTTGTAAGTGTGCAAGAAAATTATAAAATAACGTCTTGATTTGAAATCATAAATCTGTAGAAGTAAAATCTGGAAATTTTACATTGAGTTTCAAGCAATTTTCATGATCGGTGCGCCTTCTACACCCTCAAGAAGTGAAGTCGGTCTATATGGAGGCATTACCAAATGGACCGATAAAAACTTAATCCGATACAATTTCAGGCAAATCAGATAAAAACTACGGTTTCTATAAGCCCAAGAAGTAAAATCGGGAGATCGGTCTATATGGGGGCTATACCAAATTATGGACCGATACTCACAATTTTTGGCACACGTATTTGTGGTCCTACAATACCTCTAGATTTCCAATTTCAGGTAAATTGAATAAAAACTGCGGTTTCTATAAGCCCAAGAAGTAAAATCGGGAGATCGGTTCATATGGGGGCTATACCAAAATATGGACCTATACTCACAATTTTTGGCACACGTATTTGTGATCCCACAATACCTCTAGATTTCGAGTTTCAGGTAAATTGAATAAAAACTGCGGTTTCTATAAGCCCAAGAAGTAAAATCAGGAGATCGGTCTATATGGGTGCTATGCCAAAACATGGACGGATACTCACCATTTTTGGCACACCTCTTTATGGTCATAATATACCTCTAGATTTCCAATTTCAGGCAAATTAGATAAAAACTACGATTTCTATAAGCCCAAGACCCCAAATCGGGAGGTCGGTTTATATGGGGACTATATCAAAACCTGGACCGATATAGCCCATCTTCGAACTTGACCTGCCTGCAGACAAAAGACGAGTGATTACAACAGAGAGACAGACGGACATCGTTATATCGTCTTAGAATTTCTCCCTGATCAAGAATATATATACTTTATATAGTCGGAAATCGATATTTCGATGTGTTACAAACGGAATGACAAACTTATTATACCCACGTCACCATTCTATGGTGGTGGGTATAAAAATTCTATAGAAATAAAAAAATTTTACAAAATTTTCTAAAGAAATAAAAAATTTTGAAAAAATTTCCTATAGAAATAAAATTTTGCAAAAATTTTCTATAAAAGTAAAATGTTGACAAAATTTTCTATAGAAATAAAATTTTGACAAAATTTTCTATAGAAATAAAATTTTGACCAAATTTTCTATAGAAATAAAATTTTGACAAAATTTTCTATAGAAATAAAATTTTGACAAAATTTTCTATAGAAATAAAATTTTGACAAAATTTTCTATGGAAATAAAATTTTGACAAAATTTTCTATAGAAATAAAATTTTGACAAAATTTTCTATAGAAATAAAATTTTGACAAAATTTTCTATAGAAATAAAATTTTGACAAAATTTTCTATAGAAGTAAAATGTTGACAAAATTTTCTATAGAAATAAAATTTTGCACAAATTTTTTATAGAAATACAATTTTGCAAAAATTTTATATGGAAATAAAATTTTACAAAAATTTTTTATAGAAATAAAATTTGGACAAAATTTTCTATAGAAATAAAATTTTGTAAAAATTTTCTATGGAAATAAAATTTTGTCAAAATGTTCTATAGAAAAAAATTTTGACAAAATTTACTATAGAAATACAATTTTTAGCAAAATTTTCTGTTGAAATAAATTTTTGCAAAAAATTTTAGCAAAATTTTCTATAGAAATAAAATTTTGACAAAATTTTCTATAGAAATAAAATTTTGACAAAATTTTCTATAGAAATAAAATTTTGACAAAATTTTCTATAGAAATAAAATTTTGACAAAATTTTCTATAGAAATAAAATTTTGAAAAAATTTTCTATGGAAATAAAATTTTGACAAAATTTTCTATAGAAATAATATTTTGGCCAAATTTTCTATAGAAATAAAATTTTGACAAAATTTTCTATAGAAATAAAATTTTGACAAAATTTTCTATAGAAGTAAAATGTTGACAAAATTTTCTATAGAAATAAAATTGTGACAAAATTTTCTATAGAAATAAAATTGTGACAAAATTTTCTATAGAAATAAAATTTTGACAAAGTTTTCTATAGAAATAATATTATGCAAAAATTTTCTATAGAAATAAAATTTTGCAAAAATTTTCTATAGAAATAAAATTTTGACAAAAATTTTCTATAGAAATAAAATTTTGCAAAAATTTTCTATAGAAAAAAAATGACAAAAATTTTCTAAAATTTTGCAAAAATTTTCTATAGAAGTAAAATTTTTCAAAAATTTTCTATAGAAATAAAATATTGTAAAAATTTTCTATAGAAATAAAATTTTGACAAAAATTTCCTAAAATTTTGCAAAACTTTTCTATAGAAATAAAATTTTGCAAAAATTTTCTATAGAAGTAAAATTTTTCAAAAATTTTCTAAAGAAATAAAATTTTGTAAAAATTTTCTATAGAAGTAAAATTTTGACAAAATTTTCCATAGAAATAAAATTTTGACAAAATTTTCTATAGAAATAAAATTTTGACAAAATATTCTATAGAAATAAAATTTTTAGCAAAATTTTCTATAGAAATAAATTTTTGCAAAATTTTTTAGCAAAATTTTATATAGAAATAAAATTTTGCCAAATTTTCTACAGAAATAAAATTTTGACAAAATTTTCTATAGAAATAAAATTTTGCAAAAATTTTCTATAGAAATACAATTTTGCAAAAATTTTCTATAGAAATAAAATTTTGACAAAACTGTCTATAGAAAAAAAAATTCTATAGAAATAAAATTTTTCAAAAATTTTCCAAAGAAATAAGATTTTGTAAAAAATTTCTATAAAAAAAAAATTGCAAAAATTGTCTATAGAAATAAAATGTATTTATTTATTTATAAAATTTTGCAAAAATTTTCTATAGAAATAAAATTTTAACAAAATGTAATACTGGTGACAATTCTGAATGTTTCAAAAGCTTCTCTGAGTGGTTTCACTGCAATAAAAAGAAGATTCTCTGTCATTGAGTTAGACATAGAATCGGGTAGCACTCAGTGATAAGAGTGAAGTTCACCACTGTGGTATCAGAATGGACTGAATAGTCTAGGTGAGCCTGTAATATCGGACTGACACTATATCAAACCTAGCCTAAGATACAGACCTGTAAGAGCAACTGCGACTGGAAGTCTCCGCAGTATACTCCTGGAACACCCGAGACCAAGATAAATTATTCCTTCAGTAGCTAAAATCTAAAATGTCGACTTAAGAGACTGGCTGGCTAGAATGTGTCGATGTGACACATATTATAAAAATAAAATTTCTAACACCGAAAAAAGGGGATTTAAATACAAACAGCGCCTCTAGTGAATATAGCGGTGAATACAATCAGCATCAGTCGCCTAAATTATTTACCAGTCATTCTTAAACATGGACTTAATGCGAAATAAATTTTTTGCAAAAATTTACTATAAAATAAAATTTTGCAAAAAATTTCTATAGATATAAAATTTTTACAAAATATTCTAAAGAAAAAAAAAATCTGTAGAAAAAAAAAATTGACAAAATTTTCTATAGAAATAAAATTTTGACAAACCGAGATCGACATAAGGAGTCTTCTTTTTCCCAAAGGACTTCTAGTTTTAAATCAATATTACTTAGTATGATTATATGTTCTTACCAGATATTTTTTCAGCTTACACAAAGAATGTATTTGCCATTTTCGCGTTCGTGACACACTGGTTAAACAATCGGCCGACAAATCATTAATCATTGATAAAACTTTGCGGGCATCTGCTAAACAAGGCTCATATTTTCCAAGCTCGTACAGGCACTCACAACGTCCCAATAGACATATAATATGACGATCCCTTTGGACGCGATTCCATGAACTTGCTGACGCTATAATATCATCGTATAAAGCTGCAGCACGTAACCAATTCCTACAACGCACCAATTCGTGAGCTTGTTTTTCCTTGTCCGTCATGACGGCAATGAGATGTGTATTTTTCATTGTGTTGGCGTTTTGCATAAGGCCAAAGAAAAGGATTCTTTAAGCAACAAATTTTTGTTTTTTTTTCAAATATGAAAATATTTATATGTATATATATATATAGAGTTTAAACTTAATTACAAATTTATTTTACAATCCTTTTAATATTGCAATTAAAAGTTTTAATGCTTAATTAGGACATTTTGACAATTAAAGATGTTGTGTTTCTTGGAAAGAATTCTGCAAAAAAAAAAAATTAAAATCGAAAAAAAGACGTTAATGATGATGAAATGCATACTATAAAATAATTGACGTGTACAATTTACAAAATAAACATCCTAAGTTTTTCTTCTAAATTGAAAGTTAGTTCATATAGGTCCATGTTACATACAACAAGCAAGGAGTCTAAAGTCCGGCGGGGCCGAATATAATATACACTGCACCACTTTTCCGATCTACATCTTCGATACCATCTTAAATCCTTCAAATTTGTTGGGTGCTATACATAAAGGTTTATGGTTCCATAAACATATATTTAAATCTGACCCGATCTAGATACAATTTGTGAAACTTCTACAAAATCTATAGACTTAAATTTAAGTTGGTAAACGCCATATGGGTTGGAACACAATGTTAGTAAAAAAATATGGGAAATATTTGAATCTAAAGTCAATTTTAGGCAACTTCGCAAAATTGCATTTGTAATTTATCGGTCAATGGTAAGAGCTATAGAAAAAATTGAGTCATTTTTTTAAGTTTTCGACTTATGTTAGCAGTAGCGATTTTACAAGGAAAATCTCTGTATTATGGTCATTTTTACCCAAATTGGAAAATTATACATATGGGGTCCTTGTGCAAAATTTCACATATATCGGTGTAAAACTCTGACTTCTAGGGTCATATATAACTAAACAAATAAAAGATCAATAGGGTTCTATTATGACCAAAAACACATACTTGTGACAAATTTGAAGTCGATTCGAGTAAAACTGTGACCTAGACTTTGATCACAAAAATGTGTTCACAGACAAACGAACAGACGGACTGGCTAGATCGACACGGGGGCACGTTTGACACTCGAGCCAAAAATAATCTATCAAAATTTGGAGAAAATTTTACCACAAAACTACACAACAAAAAAATTTTTTTTATTTTTATACAAAATTTTGTCGAAATTTTATTTCTATAGAAAATTTTCACTAAATTTTATTTCTATAGAAAATGTTGTCACAATTTTATTTTTATAGAAAATTTTGTCAAAATTTTATTTCTATAGAAAATTTTGTCAAAATTTTATTTCTATGGAAAATTTTCTCTAAATTTTATTTCTATGGAAAAGTTTCTCTAAATTTTATTTCTATAGAAAATTTTCTCTAAATTTTATTTCTGTAGAAAATTTTGTCAACATTTTATTTCTATAGAAAATTTTGTCAAAATTTTATATCTATGGAAAATTTTGTCAAAATTTTATTTCTATGGAAAATTTTGTCAAAATTTTATTTCTATAGAAAATTTTGTCAAAATTTTATTTCTATAGAAAATTTTCTGAAAATTTTATTTCTACAGAAAATTTTGTCAAAATTTTATTTCTATAGAAAATTTTGTCAAAATTTTATTTCTATAAAAAATTTTGTCAAAATTTTATTTCTATAGAAAATTTTATTTCTACAGAAAATTTTCTCAAAATTTTATTTCTATAGAAAATTTTGTCAAAATTTTATTTCTATAGAAAATTTTGTCAAAATTTTACTTCTATAGAAAATTTTGTCAAAATTTTATTTCTATAGAAAATTTTGTCAAAATTTTATTTCTATAGAAAATTTTGTCAAAATTTTATTTCTATAGAAAATTTTGTCAAAATTTGTTCTTTACTTGTAATTTCAAAGCCCCATGGCCAATTACAACAAAATAACACAGACTACAATTCAGTCTATTAAAAAATACATAAATTCAAAACAGAATTACAGAATCCTTAATGTTTACCCTAAACTCTTAAAAGTAGATATGTACATATATAGCCCTATGAATTACAGATCAGTTCGCTATACTACTTTTATTTCTACAGAAAATTTTCTTCCTACAGAAAATTTTCTTAAAGTTGTATTTATATAGAATATTTTCTGAAAATTTTATTGCAATAGAAAAATTTTATTTCTATAGAAAAATTTCTCAAAATTTTATATCTATAGAAAATTTTTCTCAAAATTTTATTATATAGATTATCACTACACTCCTGAGTCCAATCGACAGTCGGCTGAGTGGACAGCGACCGGTGAACCGTCTTCGAAGCGTGGAAAGACTCAAAAGTCCGCTGACAACGTAATGGCCTCTTTTTTTTGGGATGCGCATGGAATAATTTTTATCTTGAGAAGGGAAAAACCATCAACAGTAACTATTATATGGCGTTATTGGAGCGTTTGAAGAACGAAATCGCGGCAAAACGGCCCCATTGAGAACGATAGCAAAAATTCATGAATTGGGCTTCGAATTGCTTCCCCACCCACCGTATTCTCCAGATCTGGTCCCCAGCGACTTTTTCTTGTTCTCAGACCTCAAAAGGATGCTCGCAAGGAAAAACTTTGGCTGCAATGAAGAGGTGATCGCCGAAACTGAGGCCTATTTTGAGGCAAAACCGAAGGAGTACTACCAAAATGGTATCAAAAAATTGGAAGATCGTTATAATCGTTGTATCGCTCTTGAAGGGAACTATGTTGAATAATAAAAACGAATTTTGACAAAAATATGTGTTTTTCTTTGTTAGACTGGGGACTTATCAGCCAACCTGTTACTATCAAATATTGTTAAATCATGGATGGAAAAGATCCCACCTATCTTTATATAAGAATCCATACTAATTTAATCAAATACAAGCGATGATAAAAAAGACGTGAAGATAGTTTTAGTTTTATCTCTTTAACAATCACAAATGCAGAATTTCATATCTAGATAGGAGAGTTTAATCCCATTAAGTTAGGTATAGTGGCAGCCCGACTATTCAGTCCATTGTGAAACCACATTGGCGAATTTCTCTCTTACTAAGTGCTGCCCCATTCTATGTTTAGCTCAATGACCAGAGACCTACTTTTTATAGCCGAGTCCAAACGGCGTTCTACATTGCAATGAAAACACTTAGAGAAACTTGAAAATACTCGGAAATTTCTCCAGTTCAGAGGAGATAATCCACCGCAGAAAAACTTTTTGGTGTTCGGTTGAAAAGACCCTATGTATGCAAGGCGGACATTAGAAACTTATTTTGATTATTTCCACTTGCGGCGACCAGTTTTTCTTCGAACGGTCCCTTCGACCATTTTCCCGCTCCTTCCGACCGTTAGGGCCTCATCCCCATAACGAAGAGAAAGCGTACGCACCATGTAGGTAAATGAATCAGCCTCAATCTAGAAGTGTAAGGATGAAGAAACAAAATTACTGTTCCAATGAAGATGTCTCAAAGCGAACAACAAGAACTGCTTCTGAACCGATTCTATCCTATCAATGTAAAGCCAAACTCCAGAATGGGTCTAACAAGGGCAGTAAAAAGGGTCCGAAAACTCCTTCGCCCAACGCTTTATGAGTCCTAGAACCCCAGATGCCTTATTCACTATCGAATTAATATGATCATTAAAATTAAGCCTACGATCCATAACAATGTCAAGATCAACAAAAGAATCAACCTCTTCCAATAACGAGCCCCGTATACTATACCGAACATCAATAGACCTAGACTTGCATGAAGAAATGCATAAACTTGCATTTCTTCAAGTTCAAATCCATTAGATTCACCCTACACCAGTCACCAAAGCTATCCAAATCATCCTGTAATAAATGCACCCGATCAGAATTATCGAACGAGGATAAAAACCTCAAGTAGGCCATATATGATCAAAATCGAATGCCGTCCATATTGGATTACATTGAAACCTGTTAGCCATGGTCACCTCAAGTTTGTTCACATTTGGGAAGTGTCCATTTATGAGAATTTTATTGTGATAACATAGCTAACTTTTCACAACAGTT
Source organism: Haematobia irritans (assembly GCF_050003625.1). Lineage (NCBI taxonomy): Eukaryota > Metazoa > Arthropoda > Insecta > Diptera > Muscidae > Haematobia > Haematobia irritans. The sequence continues at coordinate 12,831,347 of NC_134400.1, forward strand.
GTCCAGTGTCCGCTTTTTAGAATATCCAAGTTTGAGAGGTTCATAATCTAACAAAGATTTACTTTTAAATAATTTCTAATGTAGACATAATGTTGGAAAGTGATTTTGATGAACGACTATAACTGACCCACATGGTTAGGTTAGGTGGCAGCCCGATCTATCAGGTTCACTTAGATTATTCAGTGCATTATGATACCACAGTGGTGAACTTTTGTCTTATCACTGAGTGCTGCCCGATTCCATGACATGGGACCGAGTCCAAACCAAAGCTTTGAAACATTCAGAAATGTCTACAGCATTACTGAGAGGGGATAATCCATCGCTGAAAAACTTTTTGGTGTTCGGTCGAAGCAGGAATCGAACCCACGACCTTGTGTATGAAATGCGGCCATGCTAACCATTGCACCACTGTGGCTCCCACTGTCCCACTAACAAAGCCCTATGGGGTCTACGACTTAAGTACAATTTCTTGTATGATATCCATAATGGATCATACCCAGTTGCTTTCTTGGGGTTTCTACTTAATTTTTTCCAATCTTGAAAAGCGAAAATGAAGAATGTGCTTCAAACAAATGTATAATACCAATTCCTTTACAAGTGAAAGCGAAACCACCCCCTCAGCATTGATTGCCGGGTTTAAATACTTTTTGGCAATAGAGGCAAATCATAAACCGGAACGGGTAAAAATTAATTCAACACAGACCGGCATTTACTTGAGGCAAGAGATACAAAATTCATATAGAAAACACCACCAAAGTTAACTAGAATTGAATATTTAACAAACATTTGGTTAAACAATTGTTCCGGTTTCCTTAAACGTTGAATATTTGCTGCGTATATGCTTTTCCAAGAGATCAGCAAAGATATAGAATTTCTTTAGTCAGATATCCATTAGGTTAAGTGTTTTCATAAATTTTTTGCACAATTTTGTTATTGTCACTTCCACCACTTGCATACTTTCTGCACCCAATACTAACACTTTTTTCGTCGTCTTTTTATTTTAGTGTACAGTCATTTTTTTCCATACCGAAGGCGACCTTATTTTCATGATGTCCATGCAAATGCACTCAAAAAGAAAATCTCAAGATAAAACGTACAATTTCGAATATATTACAGGCTTAATTAGTTGAATTTTCTTAGTATCGCAGAAAATATCACAACATAAATTAAATAAAATTGCCATACCGTCGTTGTTAGACCGTCGTATCTGGTCATCGACAATAGACCGCATTGTGATGAGACAAAAGCAAGTAACGAGTAGTTGAGTACAACCGATTAATTGGTACTAAAGGCAACAATGCCTTTGATTATTTTCCTTAGAATGAATTCCTCGAGAGGATTTTTTAAAAATTCTTGAATACACATGCCAAATTTATAGATTGACCAACATTTGAATAAATAATTTGTTTAAAAATTGCAATCAGTTATCAAAAGAGCAGTAATTGCATATGATTACTTGAGAATCGCACCATGTTGTAATATCACTAACAAATTGACAGACCGAAAATAAAGAAAATTGTAATGACATTGCCAGACTTTTGGGAATTTATTAAATAGGGTAACTGAGTTACCCATTTTGCTATTCTAAATCTAGATTGTCTTTGCCAACACCATAGTCATAGTCTGGCCACATTTGTTTGTTTTTTTTTTCTTTTAATATATAGATTTTCTTGCACAAAAAAAAACTATTATCCATCAGCAATATATAAACTTTTCAATTTTCATATAGTTGTACATGTATTTTTGTTTTTAAATATTACAAAATTAGAATTTAATCCCTTCTCCCAGACGAAACTCCTTTGTAAAGTTGGCTATATCTATCACTTTTCTATTCAAGGAAGAAGCAGCTGTTAGCATTTTCTGTATATGTTCTCTTATTTTCCCCATCTAAATATTACACATTCACACAGCCAGCAGACAAATTATGCCATTTAATTATACCGAAATATTTAACTCACTATTTAACTATTTATATTGTATAAACTTTGAAATTTCATTCCCAAGTACAAAAGTAAAAGACGTCTTAATTTACATATGATTACTTGGGAATCGATGTCAGCGTTGCCAATGTAAATATTTTCCATTTGCCTCTATTCTTACGATATGAAGTTGCCACATAATTGCCTTAAAGCCTTGAGTTGCATGGCACGTACACACGATTAAATAAAGGCCGGTAATCTGTTCGGTTTTCGCCAAGCGCAACCAGCTTGTTATATTTTAATTAAATAAAAACGAAAATAAAGTTCTGAAAACATAGATTATACGCTTAAAATTGTGAAAGGTATATTGGTGAACAATTTGGTGATTTTCCAAATGGAATAAAGTGATTGTTTTTCAGATATTTTACAGACACGCTGCCTCCATGGAATAAAAACACTGGTTGATAGACGCAGCAACATGTAACTCGCTACTTGTAACTCAACTTCATCATTAATGCCAAAAATTATGTTAAATGTAATGTGATAGTGGTATAAATGTTATATTTTTAAGAATTTGTAAATGTTTAATCAAATTAATAAATATCTAAACAAACGTGTTTTACTCGACCACAATGATTCTTTTACAACTATCTTAAAATGCACTTTTTCTGATTGTTTGGAGGGTCCCTTATTGGCGTCGTTCTAAATTGATCTATAAAGGCACCTAATAATTGCACTCATGCGAAACATTTTTGTAGTAACTTGGCGTGGTACAACTTATCAATAGTGACGGCGCTTTTCCGACGAGTTTTTGATGTCGTATATGATTGTTTTCGACGTAGTGGGGATTCTCAAAAGAGTCCCCAAATTCAAAAAATGTTGGCAGGGTATAAAGGGAAAACATTTCAAACCCCAAAACATGCTTGGTGAGAACACCGTATTATAATGTGTCGGATCGATACGACTTGTCGGCGATGACTAAATAATCGGTAAATGTGTTATCGATCCCATAAACATGCAGCAGTATCGATTATGCCTTCGGACTTAACTTATAATGTGCACAATATATGGGATATGTTCGACACGAGCACTGTCGTCCGCAATAACTGATAATCTGTAAAGTGCATAAGAGAACCAAATTTCATCCGATTGGGCTGAAATTTGGTACATGGTGTAAGTATATGGTCTCTAACAACTATGCAAAAATTGGTCAACATCGGTTAATAATTCAATGATTAAAACCGCTATGTTCATCGTAATTAAAGGAATAGGAAAAACAATTAGGTAATATGGGGAAAAATTTAAAAATTTGAAGCAGAACAAAAAGTGAAGCAGATTTTTGAAAGAAGGAGTGACGAAGTAAATTTTGTGAACATGAAGCAAAATACTTCGATTGAAGTAGTAGCGGCAGCACTGCTTCGGACTTAACTTATATGTGCACAATATATGGGATATGTTCGACACGAACACTGTCGTCCGGAATAACTGATAAGGTGGGTATTAAGTTCGAGTTTAGCCGCTAAAATCGTCATTTTTCCACGATTACTTTTCTTTAATAATCCTTTGTGAAAATTTGCCTTGTGCTGTTCCCCATCAAGTTATAATTATCAGTAGCGTTTGGCTCTTAAAATAGGGCTGTCTTCTTTTATGCGCTTTACAGACTATCAGTTATTCCGGACGGAATGTCGGTGTTTGTAAAGAATCTTACAGTGTGTCGGATCGATACGACTTGTCGGCGGTGACTAAATAATCGGTAAATGTGTTATCGATCCCATAAACATGCAGCAGTATCGATTATGCCTTCGGACTTAACTTATAATGTGCACAATATATGGGATATGTTCGACACGAGCACTGTCGTCCGGAATAACTGATAGTCTGAAAAGCGCATTAGCACTGGATACCCTAAGCCGTGAAGGACTAAAAGAAAACAGAGTAATCGTTTATCCAAAACATCTCCAAAAATATGCAACACTGCCCTCAGCTGTTTTAAAACAATCACAGAAAAGAAGTGAAATTTTTAATGTATAAAATGCTCAAATAGTAATAAATATTTACTGCTGCGATTATTTACGACACTTTACCACTTTGAATTTCATGTTTTTTTGATAAATTATTCACAATAAATTGCTATTGTGAATCGAAGAAGCGTCACTTTATCAAAATACAATCTGGCTACACCGGCGCGACTTGCACTGATGAGATGTTCTGGATAGAACACCAGTGCAACGATGTTCTGGATAGTCCATATAAATGTTTCATCCAGTGCTAAAAGAAAACAGCCCTAATAATAATTTTCACAATTTTTTCTGCCCTCCGTGATTTTATTTCAGTTTTTGATGTGTCTGTGTCCCCCTATAAAATTTTCGATAATTCTGTATCGAGAGGTAATGCACAATTAATTATCAACTCTGTATAACGGTTCATTCTAGATGTTTTTTTTTAAATATCAACTTCAACTTTTGGCGAACTGAAAAAATTTATTTGTTTGTATTTGTTTTGTTTACTTTCATATATTATGTATGTGTATCGTATTTTCTATGTATGAGTATTTCATCATTCTTCAAATCAAAAGTAAGTAGTAAGTAATAAAACTCTTTTCGCCCGGTATCTATATATTATATATCTTTCTTTCAAGCAGTGAAATTTATAGTTTCAAAGGAGGAAGGAATTTTTGCAATTTTAGTATTTTAGTTCCTTGGTATTTGGATTTTGGAAGAATAGAATTTCTTTCTTTCCTTTGAAACTATAAATTTATAATAAATGTTTGTTCGTGCTTTCAGATTTAAATGTTTTAAATTTGAGTCTAAATTAAAATTTAGTATGTATTTGCGACAAACCTTTATATATAGCACCCTTGATCGAATATTACCTGTTTAATTTAATTTTGTTATGCTCCCCTATAAAAGGGATGACATCCATAATATCTTATTAATGTCTTATTATTAAATTATCAACTCTGTATAACGGTTCATTTTAGATTTTTTTTATTTCTATTGAAACGCTGTGTATAGACACAAATGGAGTCGCCTAAAGGATCTAATAAAAGGCAATCGCCTGTGGGTCGAACACGGATACCATCAAGAGTTTCGTTATTACGATCAATATTTTCACCAAGCAATCACTATAGACCAAGAAGTCCACGAGTTGTCAGATCAAATCAACCAATAAAAATATCATCACCGAATATAAAAAGACACCAATGTAATAGTCCCAAATGTCATCAATACAATGGAAAAGGCCAGTATATCACAAAAGCTTCCATAAAATTGTCTCAAAACAATTTTAATGGTCCTAGGACATGCGATGAGGATGGTTTGGTTTCTGAAGTTTGTGGCGGCAAGAGTGAATTAAAAGCCAATAGTCCCAGTGGGGGTGGTTTTAAGATAGGAAGGTCCCTTTTCAAACTATCATGTAAATCACCCCGTAGATTTGGAACAAAGGCACATGATAATGGCACATACTCCCACGATTATGAAAAATTAATCAAAAATAACAATAGTCCAAGGGGAAGGCGTATGACTAAGGCCTATCAATATCCAAGGAAAAAGGAAGCGGAGGCGAAAGCATTTAATGATGGAGAGGATAAGAAAGATTGCCAGGGAAAAGATGGAAAAGATTCAAATAGTCCTACTAAAAGATCAGGAGGTAACAAATCTTCCTCACTTTTAAGATTTACTCGATATTCTCATAGAAATCCTCGTATAATTGTCACAAATACAAGTCCACAAAAAATCTCCACAGATGGGGAAGATAATGCTGGTCATATAGTTGTTGTGGAAAATGATCTCAATAGTCTAGAGCTTGAAGTTGAAGTGAAGAAAAATCATGAAACCAGTGAGGAAAGTGTAAAAATTGCTGCTAATCAACCTAAAGAGACACCTACAATTATGAGTGATGTGTCCACGGAAGCAGATGCGAAAGCATTTAACGACGGGGACGATAAGAAAGATAGTAAAGATTCTCTATTTTCCCATAGAAATCCTTGTGAGGAAAGTGTAGAAATTACTGCTAATCAACCTGAAGAGACACCAACAATTATGAGTGATGTGTCCGCAGAGACCTTAAATAATGCTGTTTCTTTAGAGTGTTGCAAACCCCCTAATGCTGGCCATATAGTGGTTTTGACAAGTGATCCAAATAGTCCAGAATATGTGGGAGTGTCTTCTGAGGTTAATGATACAAATACCATTAATAAAGATGCCTTGATTATGGCGATTGAATTTCCTAATGTTCTTCGTATGATTGTTAATCAGCCAAATACTCATGAGAAGGTTACCGATTTAGTTGAACAATCATTTGATAAGACCACTACTGAAGGAGACTATCAACGTGATTTCGAAAATGGAATTTTATCACCCCAAGATAATCCCATATTAATTGATCATACTGAAATTATGACAAATGGGAAAGGGAAACCTCACCACGATGAAATTATATTTCCTAAGGAAAAAGGCTCGGATGACAAATATATGAAAATTGGAATAAACAAGACCATCAGTAATGAATATAAAAATCTGATACCCATAACAAATAACCAGGAAATTAACGAAATGAATGGAGTTCTTGAAAAGAATAAAAACAATAAGAAAACAGAAATTGAAACAGGACTAAATTTCAGCCAAAGTTCAATTCTCCATAACAATCCTACTAAAAAAGAGAAGGTTCTAAAGTCGATTGGACCTCAGATATCAGTATATGAAGAAGACTTTAAGAAAGTTACCAATGATACTCTGGCTATAGATGATTCTTACAAAACTCTTGCATTAAATCACATGAAATCTGAAAATATGATGGGTGATCAGGAAAATCGAAAAGTTTTGAAATTAAAAACCAAACACAAAGACAACAACTCATACATTTTAATTCTTATTAGATTTTTGCAAGTTGTATTCCTTTTTATTTCATATATCTTTTCCACCCAATATTGTCAAGGCCCAATTCGTCGTGGTAAGAAAACCACTGTCGATAACAAATCTAAAGTCATCGCCGGAAAATTGGATTCCACTGAAAGCGTTTTGGAACCCCTGGAACTTCGTTTTGATGAAAATCTTTGGAGTTCATTATTCTAAAGAAGTCAGATGTTGATCAGGTAATGCTTGTCTCAGTTTTTCTTTTTTTTTAATCATTTAAACATTTTGTTTTTGTATAACCATTTTTTCAGGAATTATTTTCACAATGCCTGGGATTTATTAAACACAAAAATTAGTCAATTATGCAAAATAGTAATTTTTTTAAAAAAACTATCAACGATCAAGTCTTTTTAGTACCACGAACTAATATACAATCAAAAAATTTAGCAAATGTAGTAAAAATTATGTTAACATTAAAATTTGTGAACTAACTGCGTAAACAAAAAGAAAAAACATAAAAAGAATAAACAAATAATATTTAAAATCCGTTGGTATTCTATTCTATATAATGGAATAAGCAAAAATCATTGGCTAGTAACATAAAAAAAGTGATTTGCTGAGGATACTGTCTGAATATGCAAATCATAGTTCACATCCAGAGAAATTTGACAAATGCAAATGACAAATGGCAACAACTTCGATCAAGATTTCCATAAAGATTCTGCAAAAATTATCACTGTTTTCTTCGTCCAATATTCTAATAAATTTCCTGACAATTTAAAACAGATCGTTAGATCAATTGACAAGATATTCTGTTTTCAAAAAAAAAAAAAAAATCTGCAGGGCATTCCTTCCCCAAAACCTAATAAACAAAAACACAATAAATCTTAGTGAAATTTGAAAAGGGTAAAAGGTTTCAAATTTAGCCACTAACACGAACCTATCACAGGGCTTGCGTGATCCGGATGCTCAAAATGAAACAGATGCCCAGAAAAACACATTTGTTCCAGAATGGTTTATGAGGTACGTATTGACCAATTTTCATTAAAATTATCGCATTACATTAGGTAATTGTTGTATATTATTACTATAGAAATAAATATTTTTGCAAAAATTATTTCTATAGAAGAAATTTTTGCAAAATTTTATTTCTCTAGAAATTTTTGCAAAAGTTTATTTATCTAGAAAATTTTGTCAAAATTCTATTTCTATAGAATATTTTTGTACAATTTTATTTCTATAGAAAATTTTTGCAATATTTTATTTCTATAGACAATTTTTGCAAAATTTTATTTCTATAGAAAATTTTATTTGTATAGAACATTTCTGAAAAATTTTATTTCTATAGCAATTTTTTGCAAAATTTTATTTCTCTAGAAAATTTTGTCAAAATTTTATTTCTATAGAACATTATTGCAAATTTATTTTTCTATAGAAAATTTTTTGCAAAATTTTATTTCTATAGAAAATTTTGTCAAAAATGTATTTCTATAGGAAATTTTGTCAAAATTTTATTTCTATAGAAAATTTTTGCAAAATTTTATTTGTATAGAAAATTTCTGAAAAATTTTATTTCTATAGACAATTTCTGAAAAATTTTGTTTCTATAGACAATTTTGTCAAAATTTTATTTCTATAGAAAATTTTTGCAAAAATATATTTCTATAGAAAATTTTGTCAAAATTTTATTTCTATGGAAATTTTCTGCAAAATTTTATTTCTATAGAAATTTTTTGTAAAATTTTATTTCTCTTGAAAATTTTGTCAAAATTTTATTTCTATAGAAAATTTTTGCAAAATTTTGTTTCTACAGAAAATTTTTGCAAAATTTTATTTCTATAGAAAATTTTTGCAAAATTTTATTTCTCTAGGAAATTTTTGCAAAATTTTAATTCTATAGAAAATTTTTGCAAAATTTTATTTGTATAGAAAATTTTTGCAAAATTTTATTTGTATAGAAAATTTTTGCAAAATTTTATTTGTATAGAAAATTTTTGCAAAATTTTATATCTATAGAAAATTTTGTTTCTACAGAAAATTTTATTTCTATAGAAAATTTTTGCAAAATTTTATTTCCATAGAAAAATTTTATTTCTATAAAAAATTTTGTCAAAATTTTATTTCTATAAAATATTTTGTCAAAATTTTGATTTCTCTAGAAAATTTTTGCAAAATTTTATTTCTATAGAAAATTTTTGCAAAATTTTATTTCTATAGAAAATTGTTGCAAAATTTTATTTCTATAGAAAGTTTTTGCAAAATCTTATTTCTATAGAAAATTTTTACTAAATTTTATATCTATAGAAAATTTTTGCAAAATTTTATTTCTATAGAAAATTTTTGCAAAATTTTATTTCTATAGAAAATTTTTGCAAGATTTTATTTGTATAGAAAATTTTTGCAAAATTTTATTTCTATTGAAAATGTTGGCAAAATTTTATTTCTATAAAAAAATTTTGGCAATATCTTATTTCTATAAGAAATTTTGTCAGAATTTTATATTTATAGGAAGTTTTTTGCAAACTTTTAATTGTATAGAAAATTTTTGCAAAATTTTATTTCAATAGAATATTTCTGAAAAATTTTATTTGCATAGAAAATTTCTGAAAAATTTTATTTGTACAGAAAATTTCTGAAAAATTTTATTTCTATAGAATTTTTTTCCAAAATTTTGATTCTATAGAAAATTTTTGCAAAATTTTGTTTTTCCTCTTGAAAATTTTGTCAAAATTTTATTTCTATTGAAATTTTTTCCAAAATTTTACTTCTATAGAAAATTTTTGCAAAATTTTATTTCTATAGAAAATTGTTGCAAAATTTTATTTGTATAGAAATTTTCTGAAAATTTTATTTCTATAGGAAATTTCTGAAAAATGTTATTTCTATAGAAAATTTCTGAAAAATTTTATTTGTATAAAAAATTTCTGAAAAATTTATTTCTATAGAAATTTTTTGCAAAATTTTATTTCTATAGAAAATTTTGGCAAAATTTTATTTCTATAGAAAATTGTTGAAAAATTTTATTTCTCTAGGAAATTTTGTCAAAATTTTATTTCTCTAGGAAGTTTTGTCAAAATTTTATTTCTTTAGAAAATTTTGGCAATATCTTATTTCTCTAGGAAATTTTGTCAAAATTTTATATTTATAGGAAATTTTTGCAAAATGTTATTTCTAAATGAAATTTTTGCAAAATTATATTTGTATAGAAAATTTTTGTAAAATTTTATTTCTATAGAAAATTTCTGAAAAATTTTATTTGTGTAGAAAATTTCTGAAAAATTTTATTTCTATAGAAATTTTTTCCAAAATTTTACTTCTATAGAAAATTTTTGCAAAATTTTGTTTTTCCTCTTGAAAATTTTGTCAAAATTTTATTTCTATAGAAAATTTTTGCAAAATTTTATTTGTATAGAAATTTTCTGAAAATTTTATTTCTATAGGAAAGTTCTGAAAAATTTTATTTCTATAGAAAGTTTCTGAAAAATTTTATTTGTATAAAAAATTTCTATAGAAATTTTTTTGTATAAAAAATTTCTATAGAAAATTTTTGCAAAATTTTATTTCTATAGAAAATTTTTGCAAAATTTTATTTCTATAGAAAATTTTTGCAAAATTTTATTTCTATAGAAAATTTTTGCAAAATTTTATTTCTATAGAAAATTTTTGCAAAATTTTATTTCTATAGAAAATTTTTTGCAAATTTTTATTTCTATAGAAAATTTTTGCAAAATTTTATTTCTATAGAAAATTTTTGCAAAAATTTATTTCTATAGAAAATTTTGTCAAAATGTTATCACTATAGAAAATTTTGTCAAAATTTTATCTCTTAGAGTCCTTATAGGGTAGATTCGATATAGTAAAATCTTTATTAAAAATATATAAACAAATCTAATCATAACATAAAAACATTTTTAAAAATTTCTTAAACTAGCACAAAAAAAAAAAATAAAGACAATTATTCAATCATAAATAATAAAACAAAAAAATAAAACGGCTTTCCTATTACTAAATTATTTCTTAAAAATATCGCTGAGCATAGTACACTTCCGCCATAAGTATATCGCAATGTTTTGGATTACTTATGCCCAAGCCTTGTAGATCTCGTAGTGAGAGCATTTTAAAACAAAACATATCGATTTCTTCCCTTTGGAAAAGACCACAATACATGGATAGACCCCTTTGATGGAGAATTTTGGAGACATTAGCACATAGCGGCTTGCTGGTTACGGGCGATGCTACTCGGTAGCGTTGAGGATTTTGGGTATTTCTAGAGCTATGATTTTGCAATTGTAAAAATATATCATTGGGTTGATTTCGTTTGTGATTGGAATTCATATGCTGATGCTGCTGCTGATTATTAATTTTCTGTTTGGGTAATGTAAGCATAATATTGTGATTTTTTTGTTTAAGTGGAGTGCGTACATTCGTAGGTGTCGTTACATAGTCTTTAGGTGAATTTTGTTCTTTGCCATCTACGGCTTGGATAATTTTAATAATCGGGCGAGTTTTATTATTAATCGAAGTTGTTGCTGGTGATAACTGCTTTGGAGTATGCACTACCTCTTGTTGTTTCTTTGAGCAACAATGATGCATTTGTTTTGGGGGATTCTTCAAGTGTAGCCGCCTAAAAGGTATATCATTCTTTTCGCTAGGCTCTTGAGGCTCAAAAATATCGCGTATTTTTCGAAATCTTTCAGAATAACGCTGCCTTGGCACCACCGGACTGTCTTTTCTAGGCTTTTTATGTCCATCTCCATGTTGTGGAGCTGATATATCTTCATTCCTCTTTTGCTCCATACGATGTTTACGTCTCACATCCTCTATGTAGACATCCAAAGAGCCATCTCCATCAAAATTAAAATCAAAAGAAGTATTTTCACATAGCGGCGTTAATGGAGTTAAAGGTGAATTTGGCACTGAAATTGTATTTGAGGTTAGGCCACGTACCAATTGAATAGAATTTCTTTAATCTTACTCTTTTGCAAATAGGCATAGCGTTCCATTGTGTAAAGGGTGACTAAAAAAAAAAAAACAAACTAAAAGATGGGATATAAAAACTTTTAAAATTACAGAAAAAAAAACTAAGGACAAACAAAACAAAATAAATTGAGGATGCTTATGTTACGAGACAATGACAAGAAATTTTTAATTCTAATTTTTTTTTATTGTTTCCGAGAACCGTTACAATGTGTTGCATTAAAAGGCAGTATTCTGAAAAACCAAAACATTAATATCAATGGTAGGTTTACATCAAAGAAATGGTTGGTGGATTAACATAGAAAAAACAAGTAAGGAAAGTATAAAGTCGGGCGGTGCCGACTATATTATACCCTGCACCACTTTGTAGATCTAAATTTTCGATACCATATCACATCCGTCAAATGTGTTGGGTGCTATATATAAAGGTTTGTCCCAAATACATGCATTTAAATATCACTCGATCTGGACAGAATTTGATAGACTTCTACAAAATCTATAGACTCAAAATTTAAGTCGGCTAATGCACTAGGGTGGAACACAATGTTAGTACAAAAATATGGGAAACGTTTAAATCTGAAGCAATTTTAAGGAAACTTCGAAAAAGTTTATTTATGATTTATCGCTCGATATATATGTATTAGAAGTTTAGGAAAATTAGAGTCATTTCTACAACTTTTCGACTAAGCAGTGGCGATTTTACAAGAAAAATGTTGGTATTTTGACCATTTTTGTCGAAATCAGAAAAACATATATATGGGAGCTATATGTAAATCTGAACCAATTTCAACCAAATTTGGCACGCATAACAACAATGCTTGTTCTACTCTACCTGTGCAAAATTTCAACTAAATCGGAGTTAAAAATTGGCCTCTGTGGTCATATGAGTGTAAATCGGGCGAAAGCTATATATGGGAGTTATATCTAAATCTGAACCGATTTCAACCAAATTTGGTACGCATAGCTATAATGGTAATTCTACTCCCTGTGCAAAATTTCAAATAAATCGGACCAAAAAATTGGCCTCTGTGGTCATATGAGTGTAAATCGGACGAAAGCTATATATGGGAGCTATATCTAAATCTGAACCGATTTCAACCAAATTTTGCACGCATAGCTACAGTGCTAATTCTACTCCCTGTGCAAAATTTTAATTAAATCGGAGTTACAAAATTGGCCTCTGTGGTCATATGAGTGTAAATCGGGCGAAAGCTATATATGGGAGCTATATCTAAATCTGAACCGATTTCAACCAAATTTTGCACGCATAGCTACAGTGCTAATTCTACTCCCTGTGCAAAATTTCAACTAAATCGGAGCAAAAATTTAGACTCTGTGGTCATATGAGTGTAAATCGGGCGAAAGCTATATATGGGAGCTATATCTAAATCTGAACCGATTTAAACCAAATTTGGCACGCATAGCTACAATGCTAATTCTACGCCCTGTGCAAAAATTCAAACCAAATTGGGGTAAAACTCTGGCTTCTGGGGCCATATAAGTCCATATCGGGCGAAATATATATATATATATATATATATATATATATATATATATATATATATATATATATATATATATATATATATATATATATATATATATATATATATATATATATATATATATATATATATATATATATATATATATATATATATATATATATATATATACATATATACATATATATATATAAGTCCATATCGGGCGAAATATATATATATATATATATATATATATATATATATATATATATATATATATATATATATATATATATATATATATATATATATATATATATATATATGTATATATATATATATATATATATATATATATATATATATATATATATATATATATATATATATATATATATATATATATATATATATATATATATATATATATATATATATATATATATATATATATATATATATATATATATATATATATATATATATATATATATATATATATATATATATATATATATATATATATATATATATATATATGGGAGCTATCTAAATCTGAACCGATTACTTCCAAAATCAATAGGGACCTATTCTGTGCCAAATTTGAAATCGATTGGACTAAAACTGCGACCTAGACTTTGATTACAAAAATGTGTTCACGGACAGACAGACATGGCTATATCGACTCAGGAGCCCACCCTGAGCATTTTTGGCAAAGACACCATGTGTCTATCTCGTCTTCTTCTGGGTGTTGCAAACATATGCACTAACTTATTATACCCTGTTCCACAGTGTGGCGCAGGGTATAAAAATTGCAAACATTTTCTATAGCAATAAAAAAATTTACAAAATTGTCTATAGAAATAAAAACTTTACAAAATTCCCTTAGAAATGAAATTGTAACAAAATTTCCTATAGAAATAAAATTTTGCAAAAAATTGCTAAAGAAATAAAATTTTGCAAAAAGTTTATATAGAAATAAAATTTTGCAAAAATTTTATATAAAAATAAAATTTTGACACAATTTTTATAGAAATAAAATTTTGCAAAAATTTTATATAGAAATAAAATTTTGCAAAAATTTTCTGTAAAAATAAAATTTTGCAAAAATTTTATATAGAAATAAAATTTTGCAAAAATTTATATAGAAATAAAATTTTGCAAAAAATTTATACAGAAATAAAATTTTGCAAAAATTTTATTTCAATTTCTTAGATTTAATGCTTAACTATAGATAGAGATGTAAACAAAAACCAAAAACATTAATATCATTGGTACGTTTACATCAAAGAAATGGTTGGTGAATTAACATAAAAAAAATACAAAAATTTTGTATAGAAATAAAAAAATTCACAAAATTGTCTATAGAAATAAAAAAATGACAAAATTTCCTATAGAAATAAAATTTTCGAAAAATTTTCTATAGAAATAAAATTTTGACAAAACTTTCTATAGAAATAAAATTTTGATAAAATTTTCTATAGAAATAAAAGTTTGCAAAAATTTTCTATAGAAATACAATTTTCACAAAATTTTCTATAGATATAAAATTTTGACAAAACTTTTATATAGAAAAAAATTTTTTTGACACAATTTTCTATAGAAATGACAATTTTGCAAAAATGTTCTATAGAAATAAAAAGCATTGGCAAAATCTTCTATAAAAATACAATTTTGCAAAGATTTTCTATAGAAATAAATTTTTGACAAAATTTTTATAGAAATATAATTTTTGACAAAATTTTTATAGAAATAAAATTTTTGACAAAATTTTTATAGAAATAAAATTTTTAACAAAATTTTCTATAGAAATAAACGTATGACAAAATTTTCTATAGAAATAAAACTGTGGAAAAATTTTCTATGGAAATAACATTTTGAAAACATTTTTTATATAAATAAAATTTTACAAAAATTTCCTAGAGAAATAAGATTTTGCAAGAATTTTTTATAGAATAAAATTGCCAAAAATTTCCTATAGAATACAATTTTCTATAAAAATACAATTTTCACAAAATTTTCTATAGATATAAAATTTTGACAAAACTTTTATATAGAAAAAAATTTTTTGACACAATTTTCTATAGAAATGACAATTTTGCAAAAATGTTCTATAGAAATAAAAAGCATTGGCAAAATCTTCTATAAAAATACAATTTTGCAAAGATTTTCTATAGAAATAAATTTTTGACAAAATTTTTATAGAAATATAATTTTTGACAAAATTTTTATAGAAATAAAATTTTTGACAAAATTTTTATAGAAATAAAATTTTTGACAAAATTTTCTATAGAAATAAATTTTTGACAAAATTTTCTATAGAAATAAAACTGTGGAAAAATTTTCTATAGAAATAAAACTGTGGAAAAATTTTCTATGGAAATAAAATTTTGAAAACATTTTTTATATAAATAAAATTTTACAAAAATTTCCTAGAGAAATAAGATTTTGCAAGAATTTTTTATAGAATAAAATTGCCAAAAATTTTCTATAGAAACAAAATTTTGTAAAAAATTTCTATAGAAACAAAATTTTGTAAAAAGTTTCTATAGGAATAAAAATTTGGAAACATTTTCTATGGAAATAAAATTTTGCAAAAATTTTCTATAGAAATACAATTTTGACAATTTTTATTTTTTTAGAAATAAAATTTTTGCAAAAAATTTCTATTGTTTAGAGTTGATGCTTAAATATAGAGTTGTAATTGTTGACCATTTCTTTTGAATGTTAAGTTTACGTCATGAAGGTTCTCAAAACGCCGCCATGAAATATGAAAAATAACTGTTTTTTGTTTTGTTTTTGCAAATTGTAGTCTGGACACTAGAAACGTGTTTGCCAAGGTGCTAATCTTCAAATCCAAAACGACGTCGAAATAAAATACTTGTTTCTATTTGTGATTGTGAACCGTGTTAAATTCAAAGAAAAAAAAAACAATGGCCCAACAAGTCACCTTGACTCCTTGCTATCCAAATAGTCCAATGGCAGCGTCACCATTGGCTAATTCAACACGCATTCATCAGAATAGCGAAGCGGCCAACAGTACCAATATTATAATCAACAATTATAATCAAATTGTTATAAATGAAACAACGACATTAACCGGGGAGAAAGTTCGAAAACCTCGTAAACCTATAGGAGGCAGTAAAAAACCGGTGGTGGTTACCAAAAAACCATTGGCTCCAAAAAAAACTACCTCAAATTTGATCGTAAAATCTGGAAACAATGTCAGTAATGTATCTAAGAAATTATCCAGCGTCGAACGTATACTAAATCAAATCAATATGGGAAAATATGCAAATCTCTTTAAGAATTGTGACATTGATAAATTTAAGGAAATGCGTGAATTGGATTTAAATGCTATGGGCATTACTAGGCCGCAAGAGATACGTATTCTCAAGGAGGCTATTAGCAAAGCTAAATCGGATTCTATTAATACTCTAGTATGAAAAACAAAAAAGAATTTTCGAAATGAAATTTTAGATGAACGAGGTTCATGCCAGAATTCATTTTCATTTTTCTAATATTTATTATTTTATTATTTGTAATATTTATGTTATTGAATGTCTTTTTTTCGTTTTTTTTTTTTTAAATTTGTTTAATTCCTTAAATGTTCTATGTTTTTTTTTTTTGCTGGACTTTAAAATATTTATTTTCCTCTTGAATAGTCTATGTTAATCTATTTTTCCCAGAAGACTCTAATATTTATGCTGGACATAGAAAATTAATATTTTGTTTTTTATCTAAAAATACATTTTTAAATAAATGATTTACATCTAAAAAAAATTGTGTTTCATTGTCTAAAAGTGTTAATTTTTTGTTGTATATGCTATACAAAATGGAATCTTCAATATATACATATATGGGACTTTTGTTTTATATTGTTATTCGAAAAACAAACACGATTAAATGCGTATTAGAAATTGTTAATTTTTATTGGCATTAAAAAAATTGTTATTTCGGTAGAGTTTGTTAACCTTTTTTCTAGCAGTATGTAAGTTTTAGAAGATCCAGGTTTTTAATCTCACAAAATCAAAATTTTATTTCTATAGAGAAATTTTGCAAAATTTTATTTCTATAGAAAATTTTTGCAAAATTGTATTTCTATACAAAATTTTTGCACAAAATTATTGCTATAGAAAATTTTGTCAAAATTTTATTTCTAAAGAAAATTTTGTAACAGTGTTATTTCTATATAACATTTTGTAAAAATTTTATATTTATAAAAATTTTTGTCAAAATAGATAGATCTCCCGATTTGCTTTCTCGAGCTTAAGATTTAGCATTTTTCAAACGTTCGTTTATTTCTATAGAAAATTTTGTCAAAATTTTATTTCTATAGTAAATTTTCTCAAAATTGTATTTTTTTTGCAAAATTTTCTATAGAAAAAATGGTTGCAAAATTTTATTTCTATAGAACTATAGAATTTGTGCAAAGTTTTTGATTCTATAGAAAATTTTTGAAAAAAATTTATTTCTATAGGAATTTTTTGCCAATTTTTTTTTGGTAAATGTTTGCAAAATGTTATTTCTATAGAAAATTTTATCAAAATTTTATTTCTATAGAAAATTCTGTCAAAATTTTATTTCTATAGAAAATTTTTGCAAAATTTTATTTCTAAAGAAAATTTTTGCAAAATTTTATTTCTGTAGAAAATTTTTGCAATATTTTATTTCTATAGAAAATTTTTGCAATATTTTATTTCTATAGAAAATTTTTGCAAAATTTTATTTCTATAGAACATTTTTGCACAATTTTATTGCTTTGGAAAATTTGTGCAATGTTCTTGATTCTATAGAAAATTTTTGAAAAAAACTTATTTCTATAGGATTTGTATGCCATTTTTTTTTGCAAAATAGGTATTTTTTTTGCCAAATACCTATTTTCGGTATAGGTATTTTTGCCAATTTTTTTTTTTGCAAAATTTTATTTCTATAGAAAATTTTATCAAAATTTTATTTCTATAGAAAATTTTGTCAAAATTTTATTTCAATAGAAAATCTTTTAAAAATTTTATTTCTAAAGAAAATTTTTGCAAAATTTTATTTCTATAGAAAATTTTTGCTATATTTTATTTCTATAGAAAATTTTTGTAAAATTTTATTTCTATAGAAAAATTTTGCAAAATTTTATTTTTACAGAAAATTTTTGCAAATTTTTATTGCTATAGAAAATTTTGTCAAAATTTTATTTCTATAGAAAATGTTTGCAAAATTTTATTTCTATAGAAAATGTTTGCAAAATTTTATTTCTATAGAAAATTTTGTCACAGTTTTATTTCTATAGAAATTTTTTTAAAAATTTTATTTCTAAAGAAAATCTTTGCAAAATTTTATTTCCATAGAAAATTTTTGCAAAATTTTATTTCTATAGAAAATTTTTGCAATATTTTATTTCTATAAAAAATTTTTGCAATATTTTATTTCTATAGAAAATTATGTCAAAATTTTATTTTTATAGAAATTTTTTTTCAAAATTTTATTTCTATAGAAAGTTTTCTCAAAATGTTATTTCTATAGAAAATTTTCTTAAAATTTTATTTCTATAGAAAATTTTCTCAAAATTTTATTTCTATAGAAAATTTTCTCAAAATTTTATTTCTATAGAAAATTTTCTCAAAGTTTTATTTCTTAAGAAAATTTCGTCACAGTTCTATTTCTATATAAAATTTTGTCAAAATTTTATTTCTAAAGAAAATTTTGTCACAGTGTTATTTTTATATAAAATTTTGTAAAAATTTATATACAAAAATTTTTGTCAAAATAGATCTCCCGATTTGCTTTCTCGAGCTTCTATACACCACAATTTTTATCCGGAGCACTCAAAGCTTATAATACCCACCTTAACGTTCGTGTTTATTGGGTTTATTTCTATAGAAAACTTTGTCAAAATTTTATTTCTATAGAAAATTGTTGCAAAATTTTATTTCTATAGAACATTTTTGCACAATTTTATTGCTTTGGAAAATTTGTGCAATGTTTTTGATTCTATAGAAAATTTTTGAAAAAAACTTATTTCTATAGGATTTATGCCAATTTTTTTCTGCAAAATAGGTATTTTTTTGCCAAATACCTATTTTCGGTATAGGTATTTTTGCCATTTTTTTTTTGCAAAATTTTATTTCTATAGAAAATTTTATCAAAATTTTATTTCCATAGAAAATTTTTGCAAAATTTTATATCCATGGAAAATTTTTGCCAAATTTTATATCCATAGAAAATTTTTGCCAAATTTTATTTCTATAGAAAATTTTCTCAAAATGTTATTTCTATAGAAAATTTTCTCAAAATTTTATTTCTATAGAAAATTTTCTCAAAGTTTTATTTCTAAAGAAAAATTTGTCACAGTTTTATTTCTTAAGAAAATTTTGTCACAGTTTTGTTTCTATAGAAAATTTTTGCAATATTTTATTTCTATAGAAAATTTTTGCAAAATTTTATTTCTATAGAAAAATTTTGCAAAATTTTATTTTTACAGAAAATTTTTGCAAATTTTTATTGCTATAGAAAATTTTCTCAAAATTTTATTTCTATAGAAAATGTTTGCAAAATTTTATTTCTATAGAAAATTTTGTCAAAATTTTATTTCTATAGATAATGTTTGCAAAATTTTATTTCTATAGAAAATTTTCTCAAAGTTGTATTTTTAAAGAAGATTTTGTCACAGTTTTATTTCTATTGAAAATTTTTGCAAAATTTTATTTCCATAGAAAATTTTTGCAAAATTTTATATCCATAGAAAATTTTGCCAAATTTTATTTCCATAGAAAATTTTCTCAAAATTTTATTTCTGTAGAAAATTTTCTCAAAATTTTATTTCTATAGAAAATTTTGTCAAAATTTTATTTCTATAGAAAATTTTCTCAAAATTTTATTGCTATAGAAAATTTTCTCAAAATTTTATTGCTATAGAAAATTTTCTCAAAATTTTATTTCTATAGAAAATTTTGTCAAAATTTTATTTCTATAGAAAATTTTCTCTAAGTTGTATTTCTAAAGAAAATTTTGTCACAGTTTTATTTCTATAGAAAATTTTTGCAAAATTTTATTTCCATAGAAAATTTTTGCAAAATTTTATATCCATAGAAAACTTTGCCAAATTTTATTTCCATAGAAAATTTTCTCAAAATTTTATTTCTGTAGAAAATTTTCTCAAAATTTTATTTCTATAGAAAATTTTGTCAAAATTTTATTTCTATAGAAAATTTTCTCAAAATTTTATTTCTATAGAAAATTTTCTCAAAATTTTATTTCTATAGAAAATTTTCTCAAAATTTTATTTCTAAAGAAAATTTTCTCAAAGTTTTATTTCTAAAGAAAATTTTGTCAAAATTTTATTTCTTAAGAAAATTTTGTCACAGTGTTATTCCTATATAAAATGTTGTCAAAATTTTATATTTATAAAAATTTTTGTCAAGATAGATAGATCTCCCGATTTGCTTTCTCGAGCTTTTATACACCACAATTTTTATCCGGAAACGTAGAGTGTGCTCAAAGCTTACTTATAATATCCACCTTAAAGGTGGGTATTAAGATCCCATTATGGGGCTAAAATAACCAAGTTTTGACCGTTACTTTTCTTTAATTTTTGCAGGAACTAAACTTTTTCAATTGCTACTTTGTATCATTAATACAAAATTTCTAGAAAATTAATTTGCTCCCGGTATACATGAGTGAGATTTTAAAAACGGCAACAATGATTACTATGCTAACATGCAATAACGACCTCTATTGGGTTTTGCCAGCAATGTATGTAAACATCTTTGAGCATGAGCATATACTCTATGGTAATATGGCAACCCTTTCAATCAGCTGTAAATCATAAAAAGAAATCGCGCTCTTTTCCAGTATGCATACGTGTGTGTGTGTGTTAGATTAGTAGCAAATGAAAACTAAAAGTAACAGTAACAATGATGATGACAAGTTATTTTAAATTAAAAAGAAAATATGGAATAGAACAGAGTGTAAATAATAATACACAAAATGAAAATAAATATGATATAAAAAGTGATTTAATTAAAAGTGATTGTTTAAGAGATGATAAATTTGTTAACATATGAAACTTCCATTAGGAAAACTATTGTAAGACATGTGTTCAATTAAGATTAATTTTGAAGTTATATTATAAAGATCAGAATTTACTATCAGTGGATTTAAATATCGAATAGATTCATGATTGACTATTTGAAATCAGTGAACTTAAATTATTTTACAGATTGTTAACAAAAAAAAAAAAAAAACAAAGTAAAACAGGTTTTACCCCCCTTCTTAGCCATTTGATTTAACAGCCATCACGCAAGCGTCAAAAAGCCGGTCAAAATGTTTTGGTGGAGATATGTGAGTTTTTTTTGTTATTGCTTTTTTTCTTATTAGACAACACAACTTATTTCATTGCTCGTGCATGGGGTTCGTTTCTTTTCGAGCCGAACTAGACAGGTTGTAGTCAGCTGAGATTGTTTGAAGTTCAATGGAGTCGACATTGGTATTGAGCTACATATTGTCATACATATAGAAAATTTTGACAAAATTTTCTTTCTATAGAAATTTTTTGGAAAATTTTATTTCAATAGAAAATTTTCTATAGAAATTTTATGTCTACAGATTTTTTTCTCAAAATTTTATTTCTATAGAAAATTTTGTCAAAATTTTATATCTATAGAAAATTTTTGCAAAATTTTATTTCTATAGAAAATATTGTTAAAATTTTATTTCTATAGAAAATGTTGTCAAAATTTTATTTCTATAGAAAATTTTTTCAAAATTTTATTTCTATAGAAAATTTTGTCAAAATTTTATTTCTATAGAAAATTTTGTCAAAATGTTATTTCTACAGAAAATTTTGTCAAAATTTTATTGCTATAGAAACGTTTGTCAAAACTTTATTTCTATAGAAAATTTTGTCAAAATTTTATTTCTATAGAAAATTTTGTCAAAATTTTATTTCTATAGAAAATTTTGCCAAAAATTTTTTTCTATGAAAATTTTGTCAAAATTTTATTGCTATAGAAACGTTTGTCAAAACTTTATTTCTATAGAAAATTTTGTCAAAATTTTATTTCTATAGAAAATTTTGCCATAAATTTATTTCTATAGAAAATTTTGTCAAAATTTTATTTCTGTAGAAAATTTTTTCAAAATTTTATTTCTATAGAAAATTTTGTCAAAATTTTATTTCTATAGAAAATTTTGTCAAAATTTTATTTCTATAGAAAATTTTGTCAAAATTTTATTTCTATAGAAAATTTTGTCAAAATTTTATTTCTATAGAAAATTTTGTCAAAATTTTATTTCTATAGAAAATTTTGTCAAAATTTTATTTCTATAGAAAATTTTGTCAAAATTTTATTTCTATAGAATATTTTGTCAAAATTTTATTTCGGCTCAACTGCAGTTTATGGGCCCCTCACCGAATTGCTTAAAATTAATATATGTTGTGTCATTCGGTGAGCTGATTCCAACAAAGTGACCCATACCCGGGGGAAGTACCCGGGTCTTGAGATATAGCCCTCCAAAGGGTCAATAAAAACTTGATATATCTCTTTTGTTTTTTGCCCAATCTAGACAAACTTGGTATCATATGTAAGCTTATTCAATGCACTTTTATACGCAAAAAATATTTTTTTAATATTTAATTTAGTTTGGGAGATATAAATAAAAAAAGAAAATTTTTACCCTATTTTTTTGTTATTTTCATTATATCTCAAAAAGTCTTCGATTATACCCTAACATTTTTTACAAATAGCTTGAAAGCCTATATTCTGGCTTTTTGATTGATGTACTACATGTCTTTATAAGTCCACCTTTAGCAAAGTTATGGAGTTTTTATTCTGAGTAGACAAAAAATGTATTATTACTGAAATAATTTTTGTATGTAAGTATTAACCCAAGGGGGACAAGTGGCTGGCCGGACAGAGTCCAAAGTGGGCTAACGTGGACCCAAGGGGGGAGAGTAAATATGTTCCCCCCTTGTGTTTGCGTTAGCCCACTTTGGACTCTGTCCATAGGAGAAAGTCTTAAACCCCGGCCGAAGGCCGGCTACTCTCCCCCCTTGGGTCCACGTTAGCCCACTTTGGACTCTGTCCGGCCGGCTACATTTCCCCCCCTTGGGCCTGCGTTAGCCCACTTTGGACTCTGTCCATAGGAGAAAGTCTTAAACCCCGGCCGAAGGCCGGCTACTTTCCCCCCTTGGGTCTGCGTTAGCCCACTTTGGACTCTGTCCATAGGAGAAAGTCTTAAACCCCGGCCGAAGGCCGTCTACTCTCCCCCCTTGGGTCCACGTTAGCCCACTTTGGACTCTGTCCGGCCGGCCACTTTTCCCCCTTGGGTTAATACTTACAACATACAAAAATTATTTCAGTAATAAAACAATTTTTTTTCTACTCAGAATAAAAGCTCATTAACTTTGCTAAAAATGGACCTATAAAGACATGTAGTACATCAATCAAAAAGCCAGAATATAGGCTTTCAAGCTATTTGTAAAAAATGTTAGGGTATAATCGAAGACTTTTTGAGATATAATGAAAATAACAAAAAAATAGGGTAAAAATTTTCTTTTTTTATTTATATCTCCCAAACTAAATTAAATATTAAAAAGATATTTTCTTGCGTATAAAAGTGCATTGAATAAGCTTTCATATGATACCAAGTTCGTCTAGATTGGGCAAAAAATAAAAGAGATATATCACGTTTTTATTGACCCTTTGGAGGGCTATATCTCAAGACCCGGGTACTTCCCCCGGGTATGGGTCACTTTGTTGGAATCAGCTCACCGAATGACACAACATATATTAAATTTAAGTAATTCGGTGAGGGGCCCATAAACTGCAGTTGCTCCGAAACGTTTGCCAAAACTTTATTTCTATAGAAAATTTTGTCAAAAATTTATCTCTATAGAAAATTTTGACAAAATTTTATTTCTGTAGAAATTTTTTTCAAAATTTTATTTCTATAGAAAATTTTGTCAAAATTTTATTTCTATAGAAAATTTTCTATAGAAATTGTATGTCTACAGAAAATTTTGTAAAAATTTTATATTTCTAGAGAAAATTTTGTCAAAATTTTATTTCTATAGAAAATTTTGTCAAAATTTTATTTCTATAGAAAATTTTGTCAAAATTTTATTTCTATAGAAAATTTTGTCAACATTTTATTTCTATAGAAAATTTTGTCAACATTTTATTTCTATAGAAAATTTTGTCAAAATTTTATTTCTATAGAAAATTTTGTCAAAATTTTATTTCTATAGAAAATTTTGTCAAAATTTTATTTCTATAGAAAATTTTGTCAAAATTTTATTTCTATAGAAAATTTTGTCAAAATTTTATTTCTATAGAAAATTTTGTCAAAATTTTATTTCTATAGAAAATTTTGTCAAAATTTTATTTCTATAGAAAATTTTGCCAAAAATTTATTTCTATAGAAAATTTTGTCAAAATTTTATTGCTATAGAAACGTTTGTCAAAACTTTATTTCTATAGAAAATTTTGTCAAAATTTTATTTCTATAGAAAATTTTGCCATAAATTTATTTCTATAGAAAATTTTGTCAAAATTTTATTTCTGTAGAAAATTTTGTCAAAATTTTATTTCCGTAGAAAATTTTTTCAAAATTTTATTTCTATAGAAAATTTTGTCAAAATTTTATTTCTATAGAAAATTTTTTCAAAATTTTATTTCTATAGAAATTTTTGTCAAAATTTTATTGCTATAGAAAATTTTTTCAAAAATTTATCTCTATAGAAAATTTTGTCAAAATTTTATTTCTATAGAAAATGTTATTTTTAGAGGGCATATAGTGACATCACATACCAAATTTCATACGGATCGGAAGATATTTGTTCTTCCAAGAGGCTTCGGAGAGCAAATCTAGGGATCGGTTTATATGGGGGCAATATTTAATTATGGACCGATATGGCCCATTTGTAATACCATCCGTTTTACATTAATAACAAATTCTTATACAAAGTTTCAAGTCGATAATTTGTTTCTTTCGGAAGTTAATGTGATTTTAAAATACGAACAACAGCCGGACGGACATTGTTAGATTGACTCAGAGTATCACCACGACCCAGAATATATTATATACTTTATGGGATCAGAGGACGGTTGCCACAGTTGGTAGATTCTACTGCAAATGGTAGATTTTTTACTGTTTGTTAGATTGGTAGAATTCTTTTGGTGGCGAATAATCCAAATTTTTATATAGAAATAAAATTTTGCTAAAATTTTCTATAAAAATAAAATTTTGCTAAAATTTTCTATAGAAATAAAATTTTGCAAAAATTTTCTATAGAAATAAAATTTTGCAAAAATTTTCTATAAAAATAAAATTTTGCAAAAATTTTCTATAGAAATAAAATTTTGACAAAATAAAGATAGAAACAAATTTTTGACAACATTTTCTATAGAAACAAAATTTTGATAAAAATGTCCTATAGAAATAAAATTTTGATACAAAAAAAAATTGACATCATTTTCTATATAAATAACATTTTCTATAGATAGAAAAGTTTGATTACAATTTCTATAGAAATAAATTTTTGAGAAAAATTTTTATAGAAATAAAATTTTCAATGGAAATAAAATGTTGACTTTATCCTATCAACATTTTCTATAGAAATAAAATTTTGTTAAACATTTTGTATAGAAATAAAATTTTGTTAAAAATTTTCTATAGAAAAAAGTTTATTAAAAATGTTCCATAGAAATAAAATTTTGTAAAAAATTTTCTATAGAAATAATTTTCAATGGAAATAAAATGTTGACTTTGTCCTATCCACATTTTCTATAGAAATAAAATTTTGTTAAAAATTTTATTTCTATAGAAATAAAATTTTGACAAATTTTTCTATATAAAAAAGTTTATTAAAAATTTTCCATAGAAATAAAATTTTGTTAAACATTTTCTATAGAAATAATTTTCAATGGAAATAAAATGTTGACTTTGTCCTATCAACATTTTCTATAGAAATAAAATTTTGTTAAAAATTTTCTATAGAAATAAAATTTTGACAAAATTTTCTATACAAAAAAGTTTATTAAAAATTTTCCATAGAAATAAAATTTTGTTAAAAATTTTCCATAGAAATAAAATTTTGTTAAAAATTTTCTATAGAAATAAAATTTTGTTAAAGATTTTGTTAAAAATTTTCTATAGAAAAAAAATTGTTAAAAATTTTCTATAGAAATAAAATTTTGTTAAAAATTTTCTATAGAAATAAAATTATCTATAATCATCATTAAAGGTCAATATTATTTTTTTCAGTGTATGAGTTTAATTTTAACTTTAAATTGAATTTAATTTTATTTTTAATGCTTCTTCGTTTTGCAAATCTCTTTTCAGGTATCGGATTATTGTGTGTTGCAAACCTATGCTCGTATCAAAGATACCATGCATTGGTTCATCGTTCGATGTAGGGTATATTGGAATATGAACAAAATGTAAATAAATGGTTCGGTATGATGCTGTTGCGTTTAGTCGCAGTTACAACTTTGTCGTGGTAAAACGTCTCTAAGCGGAAACGGAAATTGAATTTTTCGAAATTTTTTAAATAAAAAAAAAATTATATATATGTCAAATCTCACGTTCAAAAATCGCATTAAATAAAAACAAAATCGAAAGAAGAGGTTTTTCCGGGTAAATGTGAATTTTGAAATTTCCCTTAAAAAAATATCGAAAATTAAAGAATCATTTGTCTAAGAAAAAAAATTATATTGTAAAGAAAAAATCTTTGAAATCGCAAAATTTGTGTTTATAAAATCAAATTGGTGAAATAATTGGAGTTCAATAAAATATTTGTCAGAGTGTTTTTTAAAAATTTAGAGTGTTTTATAAAAATTAAAAAAAAAAATCTAAAATTTTCTTAAAGTATATTGGTTAAAAGAAATACCACCAAACAAAATCTTAGCATTAAAACTACTCAAAGGAAATTGCTGATTTTCAACGACATTTACGACATATCCTGTAGAAAAAAACCCAAGAGTAAGGTAAGTTTTTGTAAAAAACACAAACTGAAAGTTTGAAAAAAAAAGTTGGTAAAGCATTATTGACCATTGATCTAAACTGCAGCAGCATCAATCTATTTGCAGCCACTACATTTTGTCAAACTTTGTCCTATCAACATTTGTCAATCTCCGAGACTTTTATAACTGCATTTATTTCCACAAAAAAGGAATAATTTGAAAAAAAAAAAGAACTGGGGTTTTCCTGACCACACACACACTCACACATACGCTAGTCACTCACTGGCCACTTCTGTGATTAACATCTTCTGTCAGTTATCCTGTCACTGATTGTTGGTTGCAGGCAAGCAAAGTTTTCCC
Organism: Haematobia irritans; assembly: GCF_050003625.1. Lineage (NCBI taxonomy): Eukaryota > Metazoa > Arthropoda > Insecta > Diptera > Muscidae > Haematobia > Haematobia irritans. The sequence goes on from NC_134400.1 coordinate 12,858,901, forward strand.
CTGAATCCAAAAAAAAAAAAAAACAGAGTAAAGTGCATGAAAGCATCGACAATAGGGGAGAGCCTAGGACAAGGGAAAACGTGTCAAAAGTTTTCCAAGGGCCAGTCTTTGGCTTTAAGACAAATTCTCTTTTCAACAATTGCAAATTGCAAGAACAGCAGTGATAACAACTGAGTGCATGCTGCCTGCCAAGCTCTGGTAAAGTGTAAGTGCCAGAAAAACGACAGACAACTACGATGACCTTGGACAAGAAATGTGGTTGGCTGGCTGGTTGGCTATTTGGTTTGCCAGCTAACAGATATGCTAAGGAAATTAGGGAATTACATACAGACACATACATATGTGTATGTGTGTTTTGTATTCAAATGTCCTTTTGTAACAATGGAACAGGATATTACAATCTCAAAGATAGTAGCATCAAGAGTAAAAGGATTGAAAGCATTTTGCTGACATATTTCATTCAAAATATTAAAATTACTACACAATAGCTTGGAAAACTTTCCTTTCGATACGGGTCAATCCAAGGCAAAACTAAAACACTTAAAAAATACACTGAAAACAAATTTCTGTCAACATTTAATTCTATAGATAATTTTGTCAAAATTTTATTTTTATAAAGAAAATTTTGTCAAAATTTTATTTCTGTAGAAAATTTTATCAAAATTTTATTTCTATAGAAAATTTTGTCAAAATTTTATTTCTATAGACAATTTTGTCAAAATTTTATTTCTATAGAAAATTTTGTCAAAATTTTATTTCTATAGAAAATTTTTGCAAAATTTTGTCAAAATTTTATTTGTATTGAAAATTTTGTCAAAATTTTATTTGTATTGAAAATTTTGTCAAAATTTTAATTCTATAGAAAATTTTGTCAATTCTTTTTTATATAGAAAATTTTGTCAAAATTTTATTTCTATAGACAATTTTTGCAAAATTCTATTTTTGTAAAATTTTATTTCTATAGAAAATTTTGTCAAAATTTTATTTCTATAGAAAATTTTGTCAAAATTTTATTTATATAGAAAATTTTTGCAAAATTTTATTTCTATAAAAAAATTTGTCAACATTTAATTCTACAGAAAATTTTGTCAAAATTTTATTTTTATATAGAAAATTTTGTCAAATTTTTATTTCTATAGAAAATGTTGTCAAAATTTTATTTTTATATAGAAAATTTTGTCAAAATTTTATTTCTATAGAAAATTTTGTCAATTTCTCTTTATATAGAAAATTCTGTAAAAATTTTATTTCTATAGACAATTTTTGCAAAATTTTATTTCTATAGGAAATTTTTGCAAAATTTTATTTCTATAGAAAATTTTGTCAAAATTTTATTTGTATTGAAAATTTTGTCAAAATTTTAATTCTATAGAAAATTTTGTCAATTTTTTTATATAGAAAATTTTGTCAAAATTTTATTTCTATAGACAATTTTTGCAAAATTCTATTTCTATAGAAAATTTTATTTCTATTGAAATTTTTTGTAAAATTTTATTTCTATAGAAAATTTTGTCAAAATTTTATTTCTATAGAAAATTTTGTCAAAATTTTATTTCTATAGAAAATTTTGTCAAAATTTTATTTCTATAGAAAATGTTTGCAAAATTTTATTTCTATAAAAAAATTTGTCAACATTTAATTCTATAGAAAATTTTGTCAAAATTTTATTTTTATATAAAAAATTTTGTCAAATTTTTATTTCTATAGAAAATGTTGTCAAAATTTTATTTTTATATAGAAAATTTTGTCAAAATTTTATTTCTATAGAAACATTTATCAAAATTTTATTTCTATAGAAATTTTTGTCAATTTCTTTTTATATAGAAAATTCTGTAAAAATTTTATTTCTATAGACAATTTTTGCAAAACTTTATTTCTATAGACAATTTTTGCAAAATTTTATTTCTATAGAAAATTTTTGCAAAATTTTATTTCTATAGAATATTTTGTCAAAATTTTATTATACCCTTCACAACTACTGTGGTACAGGGTATAATTAGTTTGTGCATTTGTATGTAACGCCAAGAAGGAGTAATCATAGACCAACCTTTTAGTAGAATTAAATTCTGAGTCGATTTAGCTTTGTCCGTCTGTCTGTTTGTCTGTCTGTCTGTTGATGTATTTTTGTGTGCAAAGTACAGCTTGCAGTTTTAGTCCGATTGTCCTAAAATTTGCTATAGGGTCTTGTTTCGGCTCAAAGACAATCCCTATTGATTTTGGAAAAAATCGGTTCAGATTTAGATATAGCTGCCATATATATTTTTCACCGATCTGGCCATAATTGGCGTGTATATCAACCGATCTTACTCAAATTCCGTACATCCGAATATTTTATGAGTCTCGAAAACCCTGCAAAATATCAGCCAAATCGGTTCAGATTTAGATATAGCTCCCATATATAGCTTTCGCCCGATTTACACTCATTTGCCCACAGAGGCCAATTTTTTGCTCCGATTTAGTTGAAATTTTGCATAGGGAGTAGAATTAGCATTGTAACTATGCGTGCCAAATTTGGTTGAAATCGGTACAGATTTAAATATATCTCCCATATATTGCTTTCGCCCGATTTACACTCATATGACCATAGAGGCCAATTTTTAACTCCGATTTAGTTGAAATTTTGCACAGGGTGTAGAATTAGCATTGTAGCTATGCGTGCCTAATTTGGTTGACATCGGTTCAGATTTAGATATAGCTCCTATATATATATGTTTTTCTGATTTCGACAAAAATGGTCAAAATACCAACATTTTCCTTGTAAAATCGCCACTGCTTAGTCGAAAATTTGTAAAAATGACTCTAATCTTCATAAACTTCTAATACATATATATCGAGCGATAAATCATAAAAAAACTTTTGCGAAGTTTCCTTAAAACTGCTTCAGATTTAAATGTTTCCCATATTTTTTTACTAAAATTGTGTTCCACCCTAGTGCATTAGCCAACTTAAATTTTGAGTCTATAGATTTTGTAAAAGTCTATCAAATTCTGTCCAAATCGAGTGATATTTAAATGTATGTATTTGGGACAAACCTTTGTATATAGCACCCAATACATTTGACGGATGTGATAAAGGGTGATACGTCAAAATTTGGTCAAGGGAAAACGTGTGTACATCGGTGAAATCGTTTATTTAAAAAATCAAATTAAATTTCTTTTTCAAGTTCAATTAGTATAAAATTCAGGAAAAATATTCAGTTAGGCTTTCGCTTTTCCAAATCCGAATTGCCGGGCCTTACGCTTGACACCTGCCATCAGATTTTGTACAGCCACCTTGTCCACCTTCTTCGCCGCAGAAAGCCAGTTTGCCTTGAACTGCTGCTCGTCCTTAGCAGTTTTTTTGGTCTTCTTTAGGTTCCGCTTGACAATAGCCCAGTATTTCTCAATTGGGCGGAGCTCTGGCGTGTTGGGAGGGTTCTTGTCCTTGGGAACCACCTGCACGTTGTTGGCGGCGTACCACTCCATGGCCTTTTTACCGTAATGGCAAGATGCCAAATCCGTCCAAAACAGTACGGAAGTTCAGGAAAGGCAGCATACGTTTATTCAAACACTCTTTCACGTAAATTTCTTGGTTGACAGTCCCGGAAGCTATGAAAATGCTGCTTTTCAAGCCTCAGGTACAGATGGCTTGCCAAACCAGATATTTCTTTGCGAACTTTGACAGTTTTACCTTTACCTTTCCCCTTCCTTTTGCCGTATAAAACTCCTGTCCCGGAAGCTGCTTGTATTCGGCTTTGACGTAGGTTTCGTCGTCCATTACCACGCAGTCAAACTTCGTCAGCATCGTCGTGTACAGCCTCCCGGATCGCGCTTTGGCCGTCGTATTTTGTTTATCATCGCGATTTGGAGTCACTACCTTCTTGTAAGTCGATAGTCCGGCTCGTTTTTTGGCTCGATGCACGGTTGTAGACGATACACCCAGCTTATTTGCGGCATCTCGGAGAAAGAGGTTAGGGTTTCGCTTGAAACTACCGGCTACTCTCTTTGTCGTCTCAGCGGCTTCCGGTTTTCGATTTCCCCCAGATCCAGGCTTCCTGGCTGTCGACAAACGTTCCCCAAACACTTTAATTACATTTGTAACGGTTGATTTGGCAACTTTTAGCGATTTTGCCGACTAAACTACAAGTGTAGCTTAACCAACAGAGGAAAATAATGTTTGTCAAATTTATTTGGGTAAAGCCCTATAGACTGCAAGATGGTTGGATGGACGCACGTTTCGGAATTACAACATTCCTCATCAGCATCCTCTACTTGCAGCAAAACTATCAACCAATTATCAGAATAAATTCAGGCAGTTCATTAAAAAATGCATTGCAAACATTTTCTATAGAAATAAAATTTTGCAAAAATTTTCTATAGAACTAAAATTTTGCAAAAATTTTCTATAGAAATAAAATTTTGACAAAATTTTCTATAGAAATAAAATTTGAACAAAATTTTTTGGAGAAATAAAATTTTGAAAAAAAAATCTATAGAAATAAAATTTTGACAAATTTTTTTATAGAAATAAAATTTTGACAAAATTTTCTATAGAAATAAAATTTTGACAAATTTTTTATAGAAATAAAATTTTGAAAAAATTTTCTATAGAAATAAAATTTTGACAAAATTTACTACTGAAATAATGTTTTACAAAAATTTTCTATAGAAATAAAATTTTAACAAATTGTTTTTGAGAAATAAAATTTTGACATAATTTTTTGGAGAAATAAAATTTTGTTAAAATTTGTTATAGAAATAAAATTTTGACAAAATTTTTTGTAGTAATAAAATTTTGAAAAAGATTCCATAGAAATAAAATTTTGACAAATTTTATTATAGAAATAAAATTTTGACAAATTTTTTATAGAAATAAAATTTTGAAAAAATTTTCTATAGAAATAAAATTTTGACAAATTTTATTATAGAAATAAAATTTTGAAAAAAAATCTATAGAAATAAAATTTTGACAAAATTTACTACTGAAATAATGTTTTACAAAAATTTTCTATAGAAATAAAATTTTAACAAATTGTTTTGGAGAAATAAAATTTTGACATAATTTTTTGGAGAAATAAAATTTTGTTAAAATTTGCTATAGAAATAAAATTTTGGCAAAATTTTCTCTAGTAATAAAATTTTGAAAAAGATTCTATAGAAATAAAATTTTGACAAATTTTATTAAAGAAATAAAATTTTGACAAAATTTTCTATAGAAATAAAATTTTGACAAAATTTTCTATAGAAATAAAATTTGAACAAAATTTTTTGGAGAAATTAAATTTTGAAAAAAAATCTATAGAAATAAAATTTTGACAAAATTTTCTATAGAAATAAAATTTGAACAAAATTTTTTGGAGAAATAAAATTTTGACATAATTTTTTGGAGAAATAAAATTTTGTTAAAATTTTCCATAGAAATAAAATTTTGCAAAAATTTTCTATAGAAATAAAATTTTGCAAAAATTTTCTATAGAAATAAAATTTTGACAAAATTTTTTGGAGAAATAAAATTTTGAAAAAAATCTATAGAAATAAAATTTTGACAAATTTTTTTATAGAAATAAAATTTTGACAAAATTTTCTATAGAAATAAAATTTTGACAAATTTTATTATAGAAATAAAATTTCGACAAAATTTTCTACGGAAATAATATTTTGACAAAATTTTCTATAGAAATAAAAATTTGCCAAAATTCACACAATTTTCTATAGAAATAAAAATTTGCGAAAATTTTCTATAGAAATACAATTTTGACACAAAATTAACTATAGAAATAATGTTTTACAAAAATGTTCTATAGAAATAAAATTTGAACAAAATTTTTTGGAGAAATAAAATTTTGACATAATTTTTTGGAGAAATAAAATTTAGTTAAAATTTTCTACAGAAAAACAATTTAAAAAAAAATCTATAGAAATAAAATTTTGACAAATTTTTTTATAAAAATAAAATTTTTACAAAATTTTCTATAGAAATAAAATGTTGACAATTTTTTTTTATAAAAATAAAATTTTTATAAAATTTTCTATAGAAATAAAATTTGGACAAAATTTTCTATAGAAATATAATTTGGACAAAATTTTTTACAGAAATAAAATTTGGACAAAATTTTTCATAGACATTTTTTTTTCAAAATTTTCTATAAAAATAAAATTTTGACAATATTTGTAGCTTCATTCTACTTTTTAATTAGAAATATTTTGGTGACATATTTTTTTCTGTTTATAACTAGTATTTTTTTTCGTGAAATGTCCCACATATACGAGTATACATGGCCATATATGGTATATGGCATTTTTTTGTGAAAGGCTTTGCAAAGAAAAAGGACCATTTTGATTGAATTTAAACAATTCTCATCATAGGTCATTTCCTTTCAACGAGTACGTATTTTGTTGTGTGTTCAATGTTCAAAGGACTATTATGGAAATGGTTTTTTGAATATAAATAAAAAGATTTTATTGAAGACATTGTTATACTCAAAAAAAAAAAAAATAAATAAATAAAAATAAAAAAAATAAAGGGCCACCTAAACCTAAAGAAGGCTAACGAACTATGCTCAAAGGACAATCCTTCTAAAAGGATTTTATTTTTAATAGGATTTATGCGAAAGAAAATCTTCTTAATAAAATTGAGTAGAATTTAGAAGTAAATTAATAAATGTTAGGAATTTAAATATTTCTACTAAATTCTTATTTCCATTGTGTAGAATTCAACAAAAGCCACAATATTTTCAACCAATAAAAAAATCAAATTTTTTTTATTTGATGATTGTGTGAATTTTAATTTTAAACAAATATTAAGTAAAAACTTAGGTAAATATGAATGTAGCATAGAAAGAATAAACAAATCTCTATACAATACATAAGAAGAAAAAACTCAACATCAAATTGGCCAATAATTAATGTTTCCACATGAATTGTAAATTTGAACGCAACAACCAAGTTTTATTCTGTGAATGTGCAACAACAAATATGTAACGAAAATCAAAATAAATCGAATATTATTACTTCAAATTGTGGAAATAAACAAAAAAAAATCAACGGATGGTTTATACTAAATCACTGTTTATATTTAACTATGCATAAAAAAACCATGGCTGCATCTAAAAACGAAAATTACATTCAAAAAAATGCATAAATATATACGAGGGTAATATGGGAGTTGTAATCAGAATTTAAAAATTCTGTTTTAATTTCTTAACATTTTTCACATATTTGGATATTGATATTTCGTTAGTTTAGCTTTCGAGAAATGCCAAATAAAAAAGGAATTTTGATATAGAATTTTTTAATTCAAATGAAACGTTTTTCAAAGTAAATTCAAATTAGATGGGGTCGAGATGAATTTTCTTTGTAAACTAAAATTTAGCAAAATTATTTTTATATTTAATATTGGCAAATTGTTTGGAATCCAACGCGAAGAATTTTTTTGACGGTAAAATGTTCATGAAAAAATTCAATATATACTGGCCCTACTAATGCCTAAGGTTATGGGAATCTCACGATAGGTCACGTGACGATCTGACATTATCAGTTGGGACACAGCATCAATGGTTTCCAGAACAACCGATCTCAACGAAATTCTTCTTGGAGTGAACTGCGACCTCGGTTGAATTCACCATACCGTCGATAAACTCTAGTCTTTGATAAAGCCTCAAACGACCGTCAAAGCTATCATACGCCACACGAAAGTGGCTCTGCAATATTTTGGACCTTTTCCAACGACGCTGCGTCTTGCGATCATAGAAACTTTTTGTTTTTTTTTTTAAGCCAACCGTCTTATACTCCAAAATTCTCCAGGGGCAAAAGTTCAACGGATTGAGATCCAGTGACGAAATTCGTCTTGGAGTGAACTACAAGCTCGGTTGAATTCACCATACCATCGATAAACACTAGTCCTTGATGGAGTGGCTTCACAGTAGCTCTGCCATATTTTGGCCCATTCCCAACGAAGTCTTGAGATCATCGACACTTTGGTATTTTTTAAAGGCAATATTTTCACACTTCAAAATTCGACATGGCCAATAGATCAACGTATTCACAGATTTGAAATGAAGCGATGGAACCTCCTTTTTAAGTCATTCTTGGTTAACATGTGCTGAGTCCTATTGGAATGTCAATAATCTACGAACAAAATTGTTATCTACCCAGGGCTTCAATACTGTCTTTAGGACATTTTGTCGTTAATATTTGGTGCCATAATATTTTGACCCCATTGTCAATACAAACGGGAGCGACCATCTGCCTTTATTGGGGCCCATATAATTATAGTCGGCGGCGCTTGAGTTCTGATGGCCACTTGTAAGTGTAAATTTTGAGCTGGTCTCTTTGGCAAGTAAACCCAATGATTTTTTTTTCGGATAAAACAAAATTCCGAAAGTGGCCTTTCCTACTCGAAATTGACCCGCTGGTAATAATTAATATGTTATTAAATAAAAATTATTTAATGGGACATCAGTTCGTATGATTAATTTAAATACGTGGTCACGGGGTCGTATGAATGATAGCGTTTATCATACGTTTATTTCTTAAATTGATTATAATTTCAGAAAATTATTTATACCCATATAGAAAACAATTTATTAACAGTTTATCTAAGAAATGTATATGGTAAATGTAGTCTTAGCGGTCTCTTTAACCTTTTTTGTATATGGGGGGTTCTAATCACGGTTACATTTTGAGTAAAAAAATCTACCAACATTTGAAGACAATTTTATCAAAAATCTACCAAATTTAAAAAATCTTATATTGCTATAATTTTATTTGTCAATTTTTTATTTCTATAGAAAATTTTGTCAACATTTTATGTAAAAAGTTTATTTCCATAGAAAATTTTTGCAAAGTTTTTTTTTGCAAAGAAATTTTGTCAAAATTTCATTTATAAAGAAAATTTTGTCAAAATTGTATTTCTATAGGTTAGGTTGGGTATAGTGGCAGCACGATATTTAAGGCTCACTTAGACTATTCAGTCCATTGTGATACCACAGTGGTGAACTTCTCTCTTATTACTGAGTGCTGCCCTATTCTATGTATAGCTCAATGACAAGGGATATCCTTTTTATAGCCGAGACCGAACGGCGTTCCACATTGCAATGAATCCACTTAGAGAAGATTTTGCAAATGGGCCATATCGGTCCACTTTTAAGTAAAGTAAAAATTGGTCCACATCGGTCCATAAATATATATAGCCCCCATAAAAACCGATCCCCCGATTTGGCTTGCGGAGCCTCTAAGAGAAGCAAATTTCATCCGATCCGGCTGAAATTTGTTACATGGTGTTAGTATATGGTCTCTAATAACCATGCAAAAATTGGTCCATATTGGTCCATAATTATATATAGCCCCCATATAAACTGATCCCCCGATTTGACCACCGGAGCCTCTAAGAGAAGCAAATTTCATCCGATCCGGCTGAAATTTGGTACATGGTGTTAGTATATGGTCTCTAATGACCATGCAAAAATTGGTCCATATCGGTCCATAATTATATATAGCCCCCATATAAACCGATCACCAGATTTGACCTTCGGTGCCTTTTGGAGAAGCAAAATTCATCCGATCTGGTTGAAATTTGGTACGTGGTGGTAGTATTTGATATTTAACAACCATGCCAAAAGTGGTCCATATCAGTCCATAATCATATATAGCCCCATATAAATCGATCTCGAGATTTGGTTTTGGAGCCTCTTGGAGGAGCAAATTTCATCCGAGTGAGTTTAAATTTGGTACATTGTGATATTATATGGTCATTAACAACCATGCCTGCCTAGGTCCATATCGGTCTATAGTTATATATATCCCTCAGATAAATCGATTTCCAATCACACAAAAATTGGTCCATATCAAGTTCATAATTCTATATAGCCCCCATATAAGCGACCCCCATATTTCAATTCTGGCTCTCTACGTACCGTGCAAAAAGTCCATATCGATTCGTAATTATCTAATATATACAACGTATGGACTAATTCACAATTTAGAAAACGATGTTAAGAAGTTTTAAGATACCACAACCGAAGTATTTCGATTGTGGATGACAGTCTTTCGTAGAAGTTTCTACACAATTCATGGTGGAGGGTACATAAGATTCGGCCTGGCCGAACTTACGGCCGTATATACTTGTTTATCATACCCTTATTTCTTAAGTTGATTATAATTTCAGGAAATTATTTATGCCCAATTACAAAACAATTTATTGACAGTTTATAGAAGAAATTTATATAGTAAAAGTAGGCTTGAAGTTAATTTTTTGTACATGGGGGTTCTAATCACGGTTGCCACTCATGTCAAAATTAATCTACCCAAATTTTATTTATATAGAAAATTTGATCAAAATCTTATTTGTATAGAAAATTTTTGCAAAATTTTATTTCTGTTGTAAATTTTCTCAAAATATTCTTTCTGTAGAAAATTTTTATCATTTTTATACAAATTTCTGTAAAAGTTTATTTCTATAGAAATTTTATTTTTATAGAAAAATTTTGCAAAATTTCATTTCTATAGAAATTTTTTGGAAAATTTTATTTTTTATAGAAAATTTTTGCAAAATTCATTTCTATAGAAATTTTAGTCTAAATTATAGTCTAAATTTTTCGCTATAGAAAATTTGGTCTAAATTTTTGTTCTTGTTAAAATTTTATTACTATAGAACATTTTGTCATAATTTCATTTCTATAGAAATTTTCGTCAAAATTTAATTTCTATAGAAATTTTTGTCAACATTTTATTTCTATAGAAAATTTTTGCAAAATTTTATTTCTATAGAAAATTTTGTCAAAATTTTATTTCTATAGAAAATTTTGTCAAAATTTTATTTCTATAGAAAATTGTTGCAATATTTTATTTCTTTTTTAATTTTATTTTAATAAAAAATGTTGTCCAAATTTTATTTCTATAAAACTTTTTGCAAAATTTTATTTCTATAGAAAATTGGTCTAAAATTTTTTCCTGCTGAAAATTTTGTCAAAACTTTATTAAATTTTTGTCAAAATTTAATTTCTATAGAAAATTTTGTCAAAATGTTATTTATATCGAAAATTTTTGCAAAGTTTTATTTATATAGAAAATTTTTGCAAAATTTTATTTATATAGAAAATTTTTATAGAAAATTTTATATAGAAAATTTTTGCAAAATTTTATTTCTATAGAAATTTTCGTCAAAATTTAATTTCTATAGAAATTTTCGTCAAAATTTAATTTCTATAGAAATTTTTGTCAAAATTTTATTTCTATAGAAAGTTTTGTCAAAATTTTATTTCTATAGACAATTTTGTCAAAATTTTATTTCTATAGAAAATTTTGTCAAAATTTTATTTCTATAGAAAATTTTTGCAAAATTTTATTTCTATAGAAATTTTTGTCAAAATTTAAGTTCTATAGAAAATTTTGTCAAAATTTTATTTATATAGAAAATTTTGTCAAAATTTTCTTTATATAGAAAATTTTGTCAAAATTTTATTTATATAGAAAATTTTTGAAAAATGTTATTACTATAGAAAATTTTGTCATAATTTTATTTCTATAGAAATTGTTGTCAAAGTTTAATTTCTATAGAAAATTTTGTCAAAATTTTATTTCTATAGAAAATTTTGTCAAAATTTTATTTCTATAGATAATTTTTGCAAAATTTTATTTTTTAGAAAATTTTTGCAAAATTTTACTTATATAGAAAGTTTTTCCAAAATTTTATTTCTATAGAAGTTTTGTGCAAAATTTCTTTTCTATGGAAAATTTTGTAAAAATTTTATTTCTATAGAAAATTTTGTAATAATTTTATTTCTATAGACATTTTTGTCAAAATTTAGTTTCTATAGAAAATTTTGTCAAAATTTTATTTATATAGAAAAGTTTTGCAAAATTTTATTTATATAGAAAATTTTTGCAAAAATTTATTTATATAGAAAATTTTTGCAAAATTTTATTTCTATAGAAAATTTTTGCAAAATTTTTTCCTATAGAAATTTTTGTTAAAATTTAATTTCTGTAGAAAATTTTGTCAAAATATTATTTATATAGAAATTTTTTGCAAAATTTTATTTGTATAGATAATTTGTGCAAAATTTTATTTCTATAGAAAATTTTTGCAAAATTTTATTTTTTAGAAAGTTTTTGCAAAATTTTACTTCTATAGAAAGTTTTTGCAAAATTTTATTTCTATAGAAATTTTCGTCAAAATTTAATTTCTATAGAAATTTTCGTCAAAATTTAATTTCTATAGAAAATTTGTGCAAAATTTTATTTCTATAGAAAATTGGTCTACAATTTTTTCCTATAGTAAATTTTGTCAAAATTTTATTTCTATAGAATTTTTTGTCAAAATTTTATTTCTATAAAAATTGTTGTAAAATTTTATTTCTATAGAAAATTTTTGCAAAATTTTATTTGTATAGAAATTATCGTCAAAATTTAATTTCTATAGAAATTTTTGTCAAAATTTTATTTCTATAGAAATTTTTGTCAAAATTTTATTTCTATAGAAATTTTTGTCAAAATTTTATTTCTATAGAAAATGTTCGTCAAAATTTTATTTTTTAGAAAATTTTTGCAAAATTTTACTTCTATAGAAAGTTTTTCCAAAATTTTATTTCTATAGAAGTTTTGTGCAAAATTTCTTTTCTATGGAAAATTTTGTAAAAATTTTATTTCTATAGAAAATTTTGTCATAATTTTATTTCTATAGACATTTTTGTCAAAATTTAATTTCTATAGAAAATTTTGTCAAAATTTTATTTATATAGAAAAGTTTTGCAAAATTTTATTTATATAGAAAATTTTTGCAAAAATTTATTTATATAGAAAATTTTTGCAAATTTTTATTTCTATAGAAAATTTTTGCAAAATTTTTTCCTATAGAAATTTTTGTCAAAATTTAATTTCTGTAGAAAATTTTGTTCAAAATATTATTTATATAGAAAATTTTTGCAAAATTTTATTTGTATAGATAATTTGTGCAAAATTTTATTTCTATAGAAAATTTTTGCAAAATTTTATTTTTTAGAAAATTTTTGCAAAATTTTACTTCTATAGAAAGTTTTTTCAAAATTTTATTTTTATAGAAATTTTTTGCAAAATTTCTTTTCTATAGAAAATTTTGTCAAAATTTTATTTCTATAGAAAATTTGTGCAAAATTTTATTTTTATAGAAAATTGGTCTAAAATTTTTTCCTATAGAAAATTTTGTCAAAATTTTATTTCTATAGAATTTTTTGTCAAAATTTTATTTCTATAAAAATGTTTGTAAAATTTTATTTCTATGGAAAATTTTTGCAAAATTTTATTTGTATAGAAATTTTCGTCAAAATTTAATTTCTATAGAAATTTTTGTCAAAATTTTATTTCTTAGAAAATTGTTGCAAAATTTTATTTCTATAGAAATTTTTGTCAAAATTTTATTTCTATAGAAAATTTGGTCTAAATTTTTTTCCTATAGAAAATTTTGTCAAAATTTTATTACTAAACAAAATTTTGTCATAATTTTATTTCTATAGAAATTTTTGTCAAAATTTTATTTCTATAGAAATTTTTGTCAAAATTTTATTTCTATAGAAAATTTTTTGCAAAATTTTATTTTTTAGAAAATTTGTGCAAAATTTTACTTCTATAGAAAGTTTTTGCAAAATTTTATTTCTTTTTTTTGGAAAATTTCTTTTCTATAGAAAATTTTGTAAATATTTTATTTCTATGGAAAATTTTAGCAAAATTTTATCTCGGAAAACCTTTTTCCTTTGACCTTTGCTTAGTTTTTTCAAAGGCAATTCTATTTACCATTTACAAGTGTGAACCTCGTATATAGTAAATTTTATGTTAGCTTAATTAAATTGAAAAATAAAATCTCCATGCGAATTTCAAAGTAATTTGGCCAGCTGCACTAACAGTAATCAAAAAAAAAAACTACGAATTTACTAAGTACTTACGATGCCATATGAAAAAAAGTAGAACTATTATTACATTTTCGATTGCATTACAATCAATGTTCTGCTATACACTCAACAATAATAAAGAAAAAAATTTACTCGGCAAAAAAGTTTCCAAAAAAGAAGTTTGAATACCAAAACTTGTGATCCGGAAGTAGTGCAAAATTTAAGCATACATTGTCATAGGATGGAAGTACTCCGTTTTTGTATTCATTGCATTGGCTTTGATGAAATTTAAAAATTTTGAAAAAATTTAAATGGCAATGGGCGTATTAAAAAGTTTGCCATTCCGTTTCTAACGTATCCAAATATCGATTTTCGACTACATCATTTTTGTTTGACTTTTTCCTTACCCTGTAGTCTATCCACTTTATGTCCATCCATTCCACTAATAGCCTAACGAACTGTCTACATTCCACAAATATGCTTATTTACCTTGATCTGGGAAATATGATAACATCATTCGAGGTTATTCCATTGTCCAGCGATATCTATCTTAAATAGATAATAAGCCTTTTCCTTATTACAATCCTTATTTTAGGCTAAAATAATGTCAACAGTTATTCGAGAAGCTTTTCAATCTGCTTTTGGCTTAGACCTTTTACCCTTTTGACTTTTGTACAGCATGTATTCATGTGGCATAAAATCCCTGCTGCCCTGCCTCATACAAATGTTCTTTCTTCCATATCCATATAAATGAGGGAAGATGGCTAACATCAAGGACATTGTAATTACGCATTATTCTCTGCTTAAATTAAAAACAAAAAAAACACTAACAAAAGGATACTGAACATTACCTCTTACACATAGCATTTACCAAATTGTCCTTACAAGATTTTATCCTAATCATGACGGAATTAAAATGTTATACAAGAAAACCAGGTCATTATTGTGTGGAAATGTTTATGGAATTAGAAATGTACCGAACGAAATTTTTTATTTCGTTTACGCAATGAGTGAGTCAGGGATTAGGATTAAATTTAGTCGAAAAAAAAAACAAAAAGAAACCAATTAAGAATGATCAAAAAGGTTACACGCAGAGAAGAAAGACAAAATTTTCTATAGAAATAAAATGTGGCAAAAGTTTTCTATAGAAATAAAACTTTACAAAAATTTATTATAGAAATAAAATTTTGCAAAAATTTTCTATAGAAATGAAATTTTACAAAAATTTATTATAAAAATAACATTTTTACAATATTTTCTATAGAAATAAAATTTGAACAAAAATTTCTATAGAAAAATTTGTGTCAAAATTTTATTTTTTTATATGTTATTTCTATACAAAATGTTTGTCAAAATTTTATTTCTATAGAAAATTTTTGTTAAAAATGTTTTTCTGAAATTTTACAAAAATTTATTATAGAAATAACATTTTGACAACATTTCTATAGAAATAAAATTTGAACAAAAATTTCTATAGAAAAATTTGTGTCAAAATTTTATTTTTTAAATGTTATTTCTATACAAAATGTTTTTCAAAATTTTATTTCTATAGAAAATTTTTGTTAAAAATGTTTTTCTATAGAAAATTTCATTCAAATTTTATTTCTCTAGAAAATGTTATCGAAATTGTATTTCTATACAAAATGTTTGCAAAATTTTATTTCTCTAGAAAATTTTGTCGAAATTGTATTTCTATACAAAATGTTTGCAAAATTTTATTTCTATAGAAAATTTTGTCCAAATTTTATTTCTATAGAAAACTTTATCAAAATTTTATTTTTCTAGAATTTTTTTTTTCAAAATTGTATGTCTATAGTTTTTTTTTTGTCAAAGTTTTATTTCTATAAAAAATTTTGTCAAAATTTTATTTCTATAGAAAATTTTGTCAAAATTTTATTTCTGTAGAAGATTTTGTCAAAATTTTATTTCTATAGAAAATTTTGTCAAAATTTTATTTCTATAGAAAATTTTGTCAAAATTTTATTTCTATAGAAAATTTTGTCAAAATTTTATTTCTATAGAAAATTTTGTCAAAATTTTATTTCTATAGAAAATTTTGTCAAAATTTTATTTCTATAGAAAATTTTGTCAAAATTTTATTTCTATAGAAAATTTTGTGAAAATTTTATTTCTATAGAAAATTTTGTCAAAATTTTATTTCTATAGAAAATTTTGTCAAAATTTTATTTCTATAGAAAATTTTGTCAAAAGTTAATTTCTATAGAAAATTTTGTCAAAAATTTTATTTCTATAGAAAATTTTGTCAAAATTTTATTTCTATAGAAAATTTTGTCAAAATTTTATTTCTATAGAAAATTTTGTCAAAAATTTTATTTCCAAATTTTATGTCCAAATTTTATTTCTATAGATAATTTTTTCCAAATTTTGTTTCTATAGATAATTTTTTCCAAATTTTGTTTCTATAGAAAAATTTGTCAAAATTTTATTTCGATAGAAAATTTTGTCAAAATTTTATTTTTCTAGAAAATTTTGTCCAAATTTTATTTCGATAGAAAATTTTGTCAAAATTTTATTTCTATAGATAATTTTGTCCAAATTTTATTTCTATAAAAAACTTTATCAAAATTTTATTTCTATAGAAAATTTTGTCTACATTTTATTTCTATACAAAATTTTACTTCTATAGAAAATTTTATTAACAATTTTATTTCTATAAAGACTTTTGTCAAAATTTTTTTTCTACGGAAAATATTTGCAAAATTTTATTTCTACAGAAAATTTTTGCAAAATTTTATTTCTATTATAGAAATAAATTTTGACAAAATTTTCTATAGAAATAAAATTATGACAATTTTTTTAAAGAAATAAAATTTGTTAACAAATTTTGTTATAGAAATAAAATTTTGCCAAAATTTTCTATAGAAATTAAATTTTGACAAAATTTTCGATAGAAATACAATTTTGACAAAATTTCTATAGTAGCAGAATTTTGACAAAATTTTCTATAGAAATAAAATTATCACAAAATTTGTTTAAAGAAATAATTTTTTTTTAACAAAATTTGTTATACATTATTTTTTATATATATTATTTATTTAATTGACAAAATAAAATTTTTTAACAAAATTTTTTATATAAATTTTGCACAAATTTACCATAGAAATAAAATTTGCGAAATTTTTCTATAGAAATAATAAAAGTTGACAAAATTGTCTATAGGAAAAAAATATTTGTGACAAAATTTTCTATAAAAATAAAATTTTTTAACAAAATTTTTTATAGACTAAAATTTTACAAAAATTTACTATAGAAATAAAATTTTGAAACAATTTTCTAAAGAAATAAAATGTTGACAAAATTTTTTATAGAAATAAAATTTTTTAACAAAATTTTCTATATAAATAAAATTTAGAAAAAATTTTCTATAGAAATAAAAGTTTGCAAAAATTTTCTATAGAAATAAAATTTTGTCAAAAATTTTCTATAGGAGAAAATTAGCAAAAATTTTCTATAGAAATAAACTTTGGACAAAAATGTCTACAGAAATAAAATTTGGACAAAATTTTCTATGGAAATGGGACAAAATTTTCTATGGAAATGGGACAAAATTTTCTATATAAATAATTTTTGACAAAATTTTTTATAGAAATAAAAATTTTCTATATAAATAATTTTTGACAAAACTTTCTATATAATTAAAATTTGCAAAAATTTTCTATAGAAATAAAATTTTGCAAAAAATTTTTATTGCAATAAAATTTTGCAAAAATTTTCTATAGAAATAAAATGTTGACAAAATTTTCTATTGCAATAAAATTTTGACAAAATTTTCTACAGAAATAAAATTTTGACAAAATTTATCCCCAGTGTACAAACACAACTCTTACCTACACTACAGCTTACACTCTAATAACGTTCAAGGGATAGAATCAAGACATCACAAAATATTGAATACCAAGATAATCCTATACGCAAAAACACATGAAACAAGAAACAAAAAAAAGAAAAAGTGAATTCCTTTAATTATCTAACTAATTAGAAGATTCCTTTTCAAGGATTATAATGTGTAACGAAAATTCTATAGAATCTAAGAAGAGCAAGTAAAAGGAGAGGGGATGTGGTCGTATATAAGGTTAGAAAAAGGATTTTTACCCACAATAATTATATCCTTTCAATGTGATACCCATGCATGGGGTTCATGGCTATGTGTACATGGGACAAGGCACAAACATACACGCACACACACACATCCATGGGGCTACCTATCTACATAGAGCTTTAATTATTTAATCTTAGATATCCTTTTGTAGTCGTCCTTTTGCTCTTTGAAATTGTTGCCGAATGAAAAGCCTTTTTGTCCAATTTATGGGCGGGGAAATCTTATTTGATTGGCAACTAGGCTAAAAGCATAAAATTGCATTGTTAACACATTTTATAAAGGCCAAACTGCTGAGAGTTTACCAACTCATCTAAATGTTTGATGTTGTTAAATTACGTAGTTAATGTTTCATTGTAGCATTTTAAGGGCTTGAGAGTGAGCGAAAGAGAGGGAATGTTAACACATTAACCTTCCCCTTTGTATGGCTCTCTGGGTTGTAATTACTTTGTAAATGTATTGACAATTGTGGTCGTAACACTCATTGACATATGAAGATAGAGAGGGAGAGAAAGAGTAGGGAATTTGCAAAGTTCCTCTACAGTGAAGAGAGCATAACACCAAGAACAAAAACATGCCAACCTTCACACATATAGACATTAAAAAATCAGCATCTTTATTCTCAGTATAGAAACTCTTCTATTTTTATAGAAAATTTTGTCAAAATTTTGGATCTATAGAAAATTTTGTCAAACTTTTGGATCTATAGAAAATTTTGTCAAAATTTTGGATCTATAGAAAATTTTGTCAAAATGTTATTTCTATAGAAAATTTTGTCAGAAATTTAATTTCTATGGAAAATTTTGTCAAAATGCTATTTCTATAGAAAATTTTGTCAGAAATTTAATTTCTATAGAAAATTTTGTCAAAATTTTATTTCTTTAGAAAATTTTGTCAAAATTTTATTTCTTTGACATATGTTGCCAAATTTTATTTCTATAGAAAATTTTGTCAGAAATTTTATTTCTATAGAAAATTTTGTCAAAATTTAATTTCTATAGAAAATTTTTTGCAAAATTTTATTTCTATAGAAAATTTTGCCAAATTTTATTTATATAAAAATTTCTGGCAAAATGTAATTGCTATTGAAAATTTTGTCAAAATTTTATTTCTATAGAAAAGTTTGTCAAAATTTAATTTCTTTAGAAAATTTTGGCAAAATTTTATTTCCTAGAAAATTATGTCAAAATTTTATTTCTATAGAAAATTTTTTCAAAATTTTATTTCTATAGAAAATTTTGTCGAATTTTTATTTCTATAGAAAATTCTGTGAAAATTTTATTTCTATAGAAAATTTTGTCAAAATGTTATTTCTATAGAAAAGATTGTCCAAAATTTCATTTCTATAGAAAATTTGTCAAAAATTTATCTCAATAGACATTTTGTCAAAATTTTATCTCAATAGAAATTTTGTCAAAATTTTGTGTCTATAGAAAATTTTGTCAAAATTTTATCTCTATAGAAAATTTTGTCAAAATTTTAGATCTATAGAAAATATTTCTTAAAATTGTATTTCTATAAAAAATATTGTCAAAATTTTATCTCTATATAGAAACATTTGTCAAAATTCCATTTCTTTAGAAGAATTTGTCAAAATTTTATGTCTAGAAAATTTTATCAAAATTTTATTTCGTTACAATATTTTGTTAAAATTTTATTTCCTAGAAAATTTTGTCAACATTTTCTTTCTTTAGGAAAAGTTGTCAAAATTTTATTTCTATAGAAAATATTGTCAAAATTTAATTTCTATAGAAAATTTTGTCAGAAATTTAATTTCTATAGAATATTTTGTCAAAATTGTATTTCTTTAGAAAATTTTGTCGAAATTTTATTTCTTTAAAAAATGTTGCCAAATTTTTTTTCTATAGACAAGTTTGTCAGAAATTTTATTTCTATAGAAAATTTTGTCAAAATTTTATTTCTATAGAAAATTGTGCAAAATTGTATATCTATACAAATTTTTGGCAAAATGTAATTGCTATTGAAAATTTTGTCAAAATTTTATTTCTATAGAAAAGTTTGTCAAAATTTAATTTCTTTAGCAAAATTTAATTTCTTTTTGGCAAAATTTTATTTCCTAGAAAATTATGTCAAAATTTTATTTCTATAGAAAATTTTTTCAAAATTTTATTTATATAGAAAATTTTGTCGAATTTTTATTTCTATAGAAAATTTTGTCAAAATTTTATTTCTATAGAAAATTTTGTCAAAATGTTATTTCTATAGAAAAGAATGTCCAAAATTTCATTTCTATAGAAAATTTGTCAAAATTTTATCTCAATAGACATTTTGTCAAAATTTTATCTCAATAGAAATTTTGTCAAAATTTTGTGTCTATAGAAAATTTTGTCAAAATTTTAGATCCATAGAAAATATTTGTCAAAATTGTATTTCTATAGAAAATATTGTCAAAATATTATCTCTATATAGAAACATTTGCCATTTCTTTAGAAGAATTTGTCAAAATTTTATGTCTAGAAAATTTTATCAAAATTTTATTTCGTTACAATATTTTGTTAAAATTTTATTTCCTAGAAAATTTTGTCAACATTTTCTTTCTTTAGAAAAAGTTGTCAAAATTTTATTTCTATAGAAAATATTGTCAAATTTTTATTTCTATAGAAAATTTTGTCAAAATGTCATCTCTATAGAAAATTTGATCTCTATAGAAATTGTGTCAAAATTTTTGTTTCTATAGAAAATTTTGTCAAAATTTTATCTCTATAGAAAATTTTGTCAAATTTTTAGATCTAAAGAAAATATTTGTCAAAATTGTATTTCTATAGAAAATATTGCCAAAATTTTATTTTAGAAAATATTGTCAAAATTGTATCTCTATATAGAAACATTTGTCAAAATTTCATTTCTTTAGAAAATTTTATCAAAATTTTATTTCTGTAGAAAATTTTGTCAAAATGTTATTTTTATAGAAAAGTTTGTCAAAATTTCATTTCTATAGAAAATTTTGCTAAAATTTTATATCAATAGAAATTTTGTCAAAATTTTGTGTCTATAGAAAAATTTGTCAAAATTTTATCTCTATAGAAAATTTTGTCAAAATTTTAGATCTATAGAAAATATTTGTCAAAATTGTATTTCTATAGAAAATATTGTCAAAATTTTATTTCATTAGAAAATATTGTCAAAATGTTATCTCTATATAGGAGCATTTGTCAAAATTTCATTTCTTTAGAAAATTTTGTCAAAATTTTATGTCTTTAGAAAATTTTATCAAAATTTTATTTCGTTACAAAATTTTGTCAAAATTTTATTTCCTAGAAAATTTTGTCAACATTTTCTTTCTTTAGGAAAAGTTGTCAAAATTTTATTTCTATAGAAAATTTTGTCAAAATTTTATTTCTATAGAAAATGTTGTCAAAATTTTAGATCTATATAAAATATTTGTCAAAATTGTATTTCTATAGAAAATATTG
This sequence comes from Haematobia irritans, assembly GCF_050003625.1. Lineage (NCBI taxonomy): Eukaryota > Metazoa > Arthropoda > Insecta > Diptera > Muscidae > Haematobia > Haematobia irritans. The sequence continues at coordinate 12,880,292 of NC_134400.1, forward strand.
CTAAAATTTTATTTCTTTAGAAAATAGTGTCAAAATGTTATCTCTATATAGAAACATTTGTCAAAATTTCGTTTCTGTAGAAAATTTTGTCAAAATTTTATGTCTTTAGAAAATGTTATTAAAATTTTATTTCGTTACAAAATTTTGTCAAAATTTTATTTCCTAGAAAATTTTGCCAAAATTTTATTTCTTTAGAAAATTTTGTCAACATTTTAGATCTATAGCAAATTTTATTTACTTTGTTTCAGGGTTTGGGGGCTAATTTTCATGGGGCCTCTAGTCATTGCGCCCTCAATCACATTTATCCAACAATCCAACAGATGCGTATTTACTTCCTTACATACTTACGTATACAAAAAGAGTCGCTCTCTGTCGTTTGTTTGTTTTAATGTTCGACATTTAAACAATTTTGTCTATTGTTCTACTTTTGTTCCAACGCTTTGTTATGGATGTCGTCCTTGTCACTGTTGCTACTGCTGCTGGTCCATGAGTTGTCCTCGGTAGTATTGTTATAGTTGTTGTAGTTGTAGTAGGATGACTGCTTGTTCTCTCCTAAGTAGTTTAAATGGCATAATCTTGTGGACGAGTACCAGTAGGAATGATGGATATGTTTGTGGTAGAGATTTAGGTTAGATAGCTATGGTGGGAGTTTGGTTGGGTGGGGCGGAGGTGGGGAGATATGAAACAAAATGGATATGGGCAAAAAATGGATAAAACTTATAAATTGTGATTACTGGGTCAATTTCCTGACAATGTGTCTTGTTGTAGATCATCATGAAAATGATTTGCTTTTCTCATTCACTGTTTGTGTTTTAGATTTAGGCGTGAATAGCCCGGGGGACCTTGGATTGAGGGTTGGGGGTAATTAATCTTGTCATAAGCTTCTAATGGCTATAACGCACATAATTGGAAATCACTTTTGCAAGGTCATTTAATTGACTTAGATTGTTTGATTACTCGGCAAAGGCTTATAACACATGCTACCGCATCCAAATGTATGGTCATAGTATTGGGAATTTGGTTCGCATGACAACTAATGCCTGCCAGATAGAATCGATCTTAAAATCCTTTTCTAAGTATGCAAATGGAATTAGTATTAGTGAGTTCGTCCATTTGTAATTGCTGTAAACGTTTTGTTTTAATTAAACTCACATAATATAAAGTACACTCAAAACAAAAAATGGTTATTTGGATTCAAAGATTTTAACCTCCCTTAGATTGTAAATATGTCGAATTTTAAATTCCTTTAAAAAAAAATTGTCAAAATTTCTTAAAACTTCTAGCTAACTATAGACCAAAATGGACCTAGTTAGGCATGGTTGTTAACGGCCATATATTAGCACAATGTACCAAATTTCAACTGACTCGGATGAAATTTGCTACTCCAAGTGGCTCCAAAACCAATTCTCGGGATCGGTTTATATGGGGGCTATATATGACTATGGACTGATATGGACCACTTTTGGCATGGTTGTTAAATATCATATACTACCACCACGTACCAAATATCAACCAGATCGGATGAATTTTGCTTCTCCGAAAGGCACCGGGGGTCAAATCTGGGGATCGGTTTATATGGGGGCTATATATAATTATGGACTGATATGAACCAATTCCTACATGGTTTTCGGATACCATATACTAACATCACGTACCAAATTTCAACCGAATCGGATGAATTTTGCTCTTCCAAGGGGCTCCGGAGGTCAAATCTGGGGTTCGGTTTATATGGGGGCTATATATAATTATTGACCGATGTGGACCAATTTTTGCATGGTCATTAGAGACCATATACCAAGACCATGTACCAAATTTCAGGCGGATCGGATGAAATTTGTTTCTCTTAGAGGCTCCGGTGGTCAAATCGGGGGATCGGTTTATATGGGGGCTATATATAATTATGGACCGATGTGGACCATTTTTTGCAAGGCTGTTAGAGATCATATGCTGACACCATGTACATAATTTCAACCGGATCGGATGAAATTTGCTTCTCTTAGAGGCTCCTCAAGCCAAATCTGAGGATCGGTTTATATGGGGACTATATATAATTATAGACCGATGTGGACCAATTTTTGCATGGTTGTTAGAGACCATATACTGACACCATGTACAAAATTTCAGCCGGATCGGATGAAATTTGCTTCTCTTAGAGGCTCCGTTGGTCAAATCGGGGGATCGGTTTATATGGGGGCTATATATGATTATGGACCGATGTGGACCAATTTTTGCATGGTTGTTAGAGATCATATGCTGACACCATGTACAAAATTTCAGCCGGATCGGATGAAATTTGCTTCTCTTAGAGGATCGGCAAGCCAAATTTGGGGGTCCGTTTATATGGGAGCTATACGTAAAAGTGGACCGATATGGCCCATTTGCAATACCATCCGACCTACATCAATAACAACTACTTGTGTCAAGTTTCAAGTCGATAACTTGTTTCGTTCGGAAGTTAGCGTGATTTCAACAGGACGGACGGACGGACATGCTCAGATTGACTCAGAATTTCACCACGACCCAGAATATATATACTTTATGGGGTCTTAGAGCAATATTTCGATGTGTTACAAACGGAATGTCAAAGTTAATATACCCCCATCCTATGGTGGAGGGTATAACAATGTCTACAAAATTTTTCTGTAACGAAAAAATTTCTATAAAATTTTCTCTAAAGAACAAATTCTAACGACAAAATTTCTATGAAATTTTCACTAAAGAAAAAAATTGTATAAAATTTTCTCTATAGAAAAAATTCTATGGCATTTTCTCTAAAAGAAAAAAAATCTATGAAATTTTCACTAAAAAAAAATTGTATGAAATTTTCTCTGAATTCTTTTTGGCGAATGCTATAGAATTTAGAGAAATATACCTACACGGTTGAAAAAGACTGTTTTTCATATGTTTGGCTATAAACATTATATGTTTGGAACACAAATTTTTAAACACAATATTTTTGAGTGCAAGCATATAATGTTCATAAACTAGCATAACATGTTTGGGACATATATGTTAATATGTTAGAACATATTATGTTTGGGACATAAAATGTTTGTAAATATAATATGCTTGAATGCAAACATATATTAATTTAGAAATAGCCTATAAACATATATGTGTTTAGTAGCTTGGAGCGCTATTTAACAGGGAGCGATATTGAATTAAGTTGGTGGTTGTTGCTTGTTATTACAAAATTAACATTTTATTTTTCCTTGGGCAATTGATCAGCTACTTCTTTGATCCTTACAAACTGTGTGGTCCGCTGTTCGAATCCCCGTCCGGCAAAAGGTAAAATTAAAATAAAATAAAAAATCATAAAATTGAATAATTTCTTCTACAATGTTTGTATTACAGAAAAATGTGCTAAGAACTAAAAAATCTCGTGGAAGTGAGAAAGATGTCGGGGAATATACAATTGGTCAGAAACAAAATTTTGAGCATTCAGGTCGAAAACCTATGTTGTTAGCACCTATATTACCTGTATATTTTCATAATTCATTATGATTGTAAATATATAAATAAATAAATAAAATTTTGAGCACAATATTGTTTGGGAGTATTTTGTTTAAGCATATAATATTTTTGGGTGCAAAATGCTTCCAAACATATTATATGGTCACATAATAACATATTGTTTTTTGGAAGACAACATTATTGAATTTGGATGCAAAAATACAAAATGTTTGGAACTTAGACTACCCAAACATATATTGTTTAGACCAATATGCTTTCAAACATATTATATATTGGTAGAGATCAAACATATAAATGTTTGGGCAATACCCAAAAATGTATATGCTTGAAGCAAAATATGTTTGGGAGTATATGTTACAGAAGCGATTTTTTGTGAGGGTGTACATAAAATTTGTAGGAAACTTAGAGGGAGCATCTAATGCGAAAATAGTATATTACAATTTTGTCATAACCGCACCGAAGGACTTCCCCCTTGTCTAATTATGTTCTATGATCTATCCTTCCGTCTCATTTTTCTGGACAGACCAGACTGAATCTGCATGAAAATAAATTAAAATTTTTACAATTAGATTGTCTCTGTGTGAAATTTCATCCGTATTTACTTGTTTTGCATTTTTGTATTCGTTAACTTCATTTCGTAACAAACTATTTTTGTATTTCTGTTTTTTGTTTCGTCTTTAAACATTTTTGTTGTGGTTTTCTCTTCTACCTTCATTTCATAATTTTTTGTATTTTCGTTTAGTTGTTTATTTGCACAGAGATTTAGTTACTTGTTCATTGTTTGTGTGATGTTTTTTTTCTTCTTTAAGTTTGTTCTTATTCTAGGTTTCTTAACTTATTATTATTTTTTCCTTTGTGTTATTTCTTTCTAATTCTGTTGCAGTTTGGCATTGTCGTTTCATTAAGTTTTCTTACATTTTTTGTTGTTATGTTAGAAAACACCAAGATTTTTTTTATTGCATTTTTTCTTCCATTTATTGTTCTCATTGCCATTGTTGGTCTTGGTCAATGCAGACTTTGGAGCAATGTCAGAAGGGGGCGGGTTATGGGTGATTTTTTGCATATAAATTATTATTTTATTATTTTTTTTTTCATAAAAGACTTGAAGTGATTTCCTCTAAGATCTGGTTCTACAACTTCCACTCAGTTCGCCTCCATGGTTGCACTATGTCTGCTCGGTTACTTTCCTGCTTGTCTGCTACTATGTTCGCTAAACGTTTTACTTGGGTCAAGTTTTCGATTTTATGATTTCATGCCCTCCTTTATTAACTAAGAAAATATTGGCCTTCTAATGAAGATTTGCGAAGTAAATTATAGATCATCCAATTCACTATTTTTGTTAAAGAATGAATAAAAATTTAAGTTTAACCATCCGTTAATGTTGTATGCCTTTGAAATAAAGCAACAGCTTTTTCTATGAAGTTTTCTCTAAAAAAAATTGTTTTCCAAAGAAATAAAATTTTCTCTAAGGAAAAAAATTTTCTGTGAAGAAAAAATTTCTATGAAATTTTCTGTGAAGAAAAAATTTCTATGAAATTTTTTCTAAAGAAAAAATTTCTATAAAATTTTATATAGAGACAAAGTGTCTACGAAAATTTCTCTTAGGAGCTTTTCTCTTAAGAATAAATGTCTATGAAATTTTCTCTAAAGAAAACATTTATATGAATTTTCTCTAAAAAAATTTCAATGAAATATCCTATAAAGCAAAAATGTCTATGAATTTTTTTAAAACAAATTTCTGTGAAATTTTGTCTAGAGACAAAATGTCTATGAAATTTTCTTTTAAACAAATTTCTGTGAAATTTTCTCTAAAGAAGAGATTCTATGAAATTGTCTCAACAGACAAAATGACAATAAAATTTTCTTTACAGACAAAATGTCAGTAAAATTTTCTCTACAGACAAAATATCTATGAATATTTTCTCTAGAGACAGAATTTCTACGATATTTTCTCTAGGGACAAAATTGCTATGAATTTGCCTCTAAAGACAAAATTTATATTAAATTTTCTCTAAAGACAAAATTTCTATGAAATTTTCTTAAAAGACAAAATTTCTATTAAATTTTCTCTAAAGATAAAATTTGAATGAAATTTTCTTAAAAGACAAAATTTCTATTAAATTTTCTCTAAAGATAAAATTTGAATGAAATTTTCTCTAAGGACAATATTTCTATGAAATTTTCTCTAAAGACAAAATTTCTATGAAATTTTCTTAAAAGACAAAATTTCTATGAAATTTTCTCTAAAGACAAAATTGCTATGAAAAACTTTCTCTAAAGACAAAATTGCAATGAAATTGCCTCTAAAGACCAAATTTCTATGAAATTTTCTTTAAAGACAAAATTTCTGTGACATTTTCTCTAAAGACAATATTTCTATGAAATTTTCTCTAAAGACAACATTTCTATGAAATTTTCTCTAAGGACAAATTTGCTATGAAATTTTCTCAAAATTTCTATAAAATTGTCTCTAAAGACAAAATTTCTATAAAATTTTCTTCAAAGACAAAATTTCTATAAAATTTTCTGTAAAGACTAAATTTCTATGAAATTTTCTCTAAAGACAAAATTGCTATGAAATTTTCTCTAAGGACAAAATTTCTATAAAATTTTCTCTAAAGACAAAATTGCTATGAATTTGCCTCTAAAGACAAAAGTTCTCTGAAATTTTCTTTCAAAACAGAATTTCTATGAAATTTTGTTAAAAGACAAAATTTCTATTAAATTTTCTCTAAAGAAAAAATTTCTATGAATTTTTCTCTAAAGACAAAATTTCTATGAAAGTTTCTTCAAAGAAAAAATTTCTATAAAATTTTCTGTGAAGACTAAATTTCTATGAAATTTTCTCTAGGGATAGAATTTCTGCGAAATTTTCTCTAAGGGCAGAATTTCTATGAAATTTTCTTCAAAGACAACATGTTTATGAAATGTTTCCTAGAAACAAACTGCCTATGAAATTTTCACTAAAGACGAAATATCTATGAAATTTTATTCAAAAACAAAATTTCTATAAAGTTTTTTTTTTGTAAAGACAAAATGTCTATGAAAATTTCTGTAGAGACAGAATTTCTATGAAATTTTCTCTGCAGAAAAATTGTCATGAAATTTTCTCTAAAGTAAAAGACAAAATTTCTATTAAATTTTATCTAAAGATAAAATTTGAATGAAATTTTCTCTAAAGACAATATTTCTATGAAATTTTCTCTAAAGACAAAATTTCTATGAAATTTTCTTCACAGACAACATGTCTATGAAATGTTTCCTAGAAACAAACTGTCTATGAAATTTTCACTAAAGACGAAATATCTATGAAATTTTATTCAAAAACAAAATTTCTATAAAGTTTTTTTTTGTAAAGACAAAATGTCTATGAAATTTTCTCTTGAGACAGAATTTCTATGAAATTTTCTCTGCAGAAAAATTGTCATGAAATTTTCTCTAAAGAAAAAATTTGTATGAAATTTTATCCAAAGATAAAATTTCTATGAAAGCTTCTTCAAAGAAAAAATTTCTATAAAATTTTATGTAAAGACTAACTTTCTATGAAAAGTTTTTCTAGGGATATAATTTCTATGAAATTTTCTCTAAAGACAAATTTTCTATGAAATTTTCTTCAAAGACAACATGTCTATAAAATGTTTCCTAGAAAAAAAACTGCCTATGAAATTTCCTCTAAAGACAAAATGTCTATGAAATTTTTTGTAAGACAATTTCTTTATGAAATTTTCTCTAGGACAATTTCTGTATGAAATTTCTTCTAACGACAAAATTGCTATGAAATTTTCTCTAAGGACAAAATTTCTATAAAAATTTCTCTAAAGACAAAATTTCTCTGAAATTTTCTTTAAAAACAAAATTTCTATGAAATTTTCTTAAAAGACAAAATTTCTATGAAATTTTCTTAAAAGACAAAATTTCTGTTAAATTTTCTCTAAAGATAAAATTTGAATGAAATTTTCTCTAAGGACAAAATTTCTATGAAATTTTCTCCAAAGACAAAATTTCTATGAAATTGCCTCTAAAGACAAAATTTCTATGAAATTTTCTCTAAAGACAAAATTTCTATGAAATGTTCTTAAAAGACAAAATTTCTATGAAATTTTCTCTAAAGACAAAATTTCTATGAAATTTTCTTCAGAGACAACATGTCTATGAAATGTTTCCTAGAAATAAACTGTCTATGAAATTTTCACTAAAGACGAAATATCTATGAAATTTTATTCAAAAACAAAATTTCTATATAGTTTTTTTTTTTGTAAAGACAAAATGTCTATGAAATTTTCTCTAGAGACAGAATTTCTATGAAATTTTCTCTGCAGAAAAATTGTCATGAAATTTTCTCTAAAGACAAAATTTGAATGAAATTTTCTCTAAAGACAACATTTCTATGAAATTTTCTCTAAAGACAAAATTTCTATGAAATTTTCTCCAAAGAAAAAATTTGTATGGAATTTTCTCTAAAGACAAAATTTCTATGAAAGTTTCATCAAAGAAAAAATTTCTATAAAATTTTCTGTGAAGACTAAATTTCTATGAAATTTTCTCTAGGCATAGAATTTCTACGAAACTTTCCTCTAAGGACAGAATTTCTATGAAATTTTCTTCAAAGACAACATGTCTATGAAATGTTTCCTAGAAACAAACTGTCTATGAAATTTTCTCTAAAGGCAAAATTTCTATGAAATTTTTTCTCAGAAAATTTCTGTATGAAATTTCTTCTAACGACAACATTGCTATGAAATTTTCTTAAAATTTCTCTAAATACAAAATTTCTATAAAATTTTCTTCAAAGACAAAATTTCTATAAAATTTTCTGTAAAGACTAAATTTCTATGAAATTTTCTCTAAAGACAAAATTGCTATGAAATTGCCTCTAAAGACTAAATTTCTATGAAATTTTCTCTAAAGACAAAATGTCTATGAAATTTTCTTAAAAGCAAAATTTCTATGAAATTTTCTCTAAAGACAAAATTTGAATGAAATTTTCTCTAAAGACAATATTTCTATGAAATTTTCTCTAAAGACAAAATTTCTATGAAATTTTCTCCAAAGACAAAATTTCTATGACATTTTCATTGAAGACAAAATTGCTATGAAATTTTTATTGAAGACAAAATTGCTATGAAATTTTCTTTAAAGAAAAATTTTCTATGAAATTTTCTCTACAGCCAGAATTTCTATAAAATAACTCAAAAAAAATTCTATGAAATTTTCTTCAAAGACAAAATTTCTACAAAATATTCTGTGACGACAAACTGTGTATGAATTTTTTTTTCTAAAGACAAAATTTCTATGAAATTTTATTCAAAAACAAAAATTATGAAATTTTTGTTTTCTGTAAAGAAAACAATTCGATAAAATTTTCTTCAAAAGCTAAATTTCTATGAAATTTCCTATAAAGAAGAAATGTCTATGAATTTTTCTTTAAAGAAAAAATTGTCATGAAATTTTCTCTAAGATAAAATTTCTATGAAATTTTCTCTAAAGACAAAATTTCTATGGAAGTTTCTTCAAAGACAAAATTTCTATAAAATTTTCTATAAAGACAAAATTTCTATGAAATCTTCTCTAGGGATAGAATTTCTACGAAATTGTCTCTAAGGTCAGAACTTCTATCAAATTTTCTTCAAAGACAACATGTCTATGAAATGTTTCCTAGAAACAAACTGTCTATGATATTTCCTCTTAAAAATTTCTATGACATTTTTTCTAAGACAATTTCTTTTTGAAATTTCCTCTAAAAATTTCTATGAAATTTTTTCTAAGACAATTTCTTTATGAAATTTTCTGTAGGACAATTTCTGTATGAAATTTCTTCTAGCGACAAAATTTCTATAAAATTTTCTTCAAAGACAAAATTTCTATAAAATTTTCTGTAAAGACTAAATTTCTATAAAATTTTCTCTAAAGGCAAAATTGTTATGAAATTGCTTCTAAAGACAAAATTTCTATAAAATTTTCTTTAAAGACAAAATTGCAATGAAATTGCCCCTAAAGACAAAATTTGAATGAAATTTTCTCTAAAGACAAAATTTGAATGAAATTTTCTCTAAAGACAAAATTTCTGTGACATTTTCTCTAAAGACAATATTTCTATGAAATTTTCTCTAAAGACAAAATTTCTATGAAATTTTCTCTAAGGACAAAATTTCTATGAAATTTTCTCCAAAGACAAAAATTCTATGAAATATTCATTGAAGACAAAATTGCTATGAAATTTTCTCTAAGGTCAAAATTTCTATATAATTTTCTTTAAAGAAAAATTTTCTATGAAATTTTCTCTACAGCCAGAATTTCTATAAAATTGCTCAAAAAAAAATCTATGAAATTTTCTTCAAAGACAAAATTTCTACAAAATTTTCTGTGAATACAAACTGTGTAAAATTTCATAAATTTTTCTGTAAAGAAAACAATTCTATAAAATTTTTTCTAAAGAAATCAATTCAATGAAATTTTCTCTAAAGAAAACATATCCATGAAATTTTCTTCAAAAGCTAAATTTCTATGAAATTTCCTATAAAGAAAAAATGTCTATGAAATTGTCTCTGAAGAAAAAATTTCTATAAAATTTTATCTAAGGAAAAAAATTAAGATTTTCCAAACTGCAATAAAGCAAGATATTATTATATATTATTATTATATTTATTTATATTTTGTATGTTTTATTTTAAAGAAAATAAATCTAAATGCAAGATTAAGGTCTTTGTTTGCCAATTATATGCGATTTGTTTTTTTTAATCTGTATAAAAGCAGAAAAAACAATTGCACACAAACACCAGTGATTGTCATTCATGAATGTAGTATAAACGAGTAGACAAAAAGGTGCACATACAGAGTAGTATGATAATCAATGAAATAACCTAAAACACATTTTTTCAATATGAAGATAAAATGAGAATTTCATAGAAATTAGAAAACATTTCTTAGAAATTTTTTCTTTAGAGAAAATTTTATGGATATTTTTTCCTTACAGAAAATTTCATAGAAGTTTTTCTTTAGAGAAAATTTTATAGAAAATGTTTATTTAAAGAAAATGTAATGGAAATTTGTTTTAGAGAAAATTTAATGAAATTTTTTTCGTTAGAGAAAATTTTTCTTTCTTTCTAGAAAATTTTTCTTTAAAGAAAATTTAATAGAAATTTCTTTTAGAGAAAATTGAATGAAATTTTTTTCGTTAGAGAAAATTTCATAGAAAATTTTTCTTTAGAGAAAATTTCATAGAAATTTTGTCTTAAGAAAAAAATTTAATAGAAATTTTTTCTTTAGAGAAAATTTCATAGAAAATTTGTGTGTTTCTTTAGAAAAAATTTAATGGAAATTTTTTCTTTAGAGAAAATTTTATGGAAATTTTTCTTTAAAGAAAATTATGCACTTTTCTCGAAAGAAAACAAATTGTTTGAAATTTTCTCGAAAGACAAAATCTCTATAAAATTTGCTCTAAACAGAGAATTTCTATTTTTGGTTATTTTTAGATCTGTTCTAAAATGGGCTTTCAATTCTATGAAATTTTTATGAACTTGTTTCTATAGAGAAATTTTAATGGACATTTTTTCTTTAGAGAAAATTCCATAGAAATTTTTTTCTTCAAAAAAAAATTTATGGAAATTTCACAGAAATTCTTTATTTGGAGAAAATTTCACAAAAAAAAATCTTTAGATAAAGTCTTATGGAAATTCTTTTTTTTTTTAGGGAAAATGTCATACAAATGTTTTCTTTGGAGAACAATTTCATAGAAATATTTAAATAAATATTTTTCTTTTTTCAATTTTTCTTATTAAATTCCTTTTGCATTTTATTATAATTCATTTTGATATACATATACACTATGATAGCAAACATAAGCTTGAAGAATAAAGTTAGAAAATCAAACGCCATAAACAAACATGGAAGGTGGTTCTACAGATAGTTACTTCACAAAGCCAGCTTAGCTGGACAACCTTAAAGACAAGTGACTTTTCTTGAATTTTTATTAAGCCAATTGTTTTTGCTTTACAGGTGGGTGGAAATATTTTATTTTTATTTAAATATGAATAAGACTCAAACCATTTGATATGATTATCAAAATAAAGATTCGTTTGGACCTTTACCAGTTTGCACTTTGAATAGAAAAACTAAGTGAACTAGAATGTTTGTTTAGAAAATATATCATCATTTTATTATAAATATAAGACAAAGAGAAGATTTTTACCCCATTTTTGTTTGAATATCGCATTTAAATTTAACATTATAAAAAATGTTAAAATTTTTAGATAAAAAAGATATTTTTTTCTCTAAGCGTTAAGCGAAAAAAAATAGTTAAATTACTTCAAAGTCAAGTACAAAGACCAGGAGGTAGGTGCAGGAGAAGTAGCAAACGCTGTATTATTCTAAACCACTAACCAAAAAACTTATCGTAAATTGTTGCTGTAATTTTTGTGTTCGAATAAAAAACCCTTTACAAAAATTTATTCGTTCGCTCTTCTCGTTCTTTCATTTGTTTATAAAGTTGTAAGAATGAATAGAAAATTGTGCGAGCGTTGCTCACAGCAAGGATGAATATCGGAAAAGAAAAACACAAAAACCAAAGTATTTCGCTACTTATGAGATTTTATTACAAAAAATTACTAAATTCCAACAAACAGTGGAGAAAAACGAAAAAAAACTGCAAAGAGAAAATTTCATAGAAATTTATCTTTAGAGAAAATTACATGAAAATTTGTCTTTCATTTCTTTCAATTCAAATTTTTCTTTCAAAATTTCACAGAAATTTTGCCTTTCATAGAAATTTTGACTTTAGAGAAAATTTCACATAAATTTTATCTTAAAAAAAATTTCATAGAAAATTTTCATTAGAGAAAATGTCATAAAAATTTGGTTTTTAGAGAAAATTTCATTGACATTTTATCTTTAGAGAAAATTTCATAGAAATTTCGACTTTAGAGAAAATATCACACAAATTTTATCTTTAGAGAAAATTTCATAGAAACTTTGTCGTTAGAGAAAATTTCATAGAAATTTTGCCTTTAGACGAAATTTCATGGAAATTTGTCTTTAGAGAAAATTTCATAGAAATTTTGCCTTTAGACGAAATTTCATGGAAATTTGTCTTTAGAGAAAATTTCATAGAAATTTTGCCTTTAGACGAAATTTCATGGAAATTTGTCTTTAGAGGAAATTTCATGGAAATTTTGCCATTGGAGAATATTTCATAGAAATTTTGCCATTGGAGAATATTTCATAGAAATTTTGTCTTAAGAAAACATTTCATAGAAATTTTTCGTTAGAGAAAATTTCATAAAAATTTGGTTTTTAGAAAAAATGTCAATGTTTTCTTTAGAGAAAATTTCGTAGAAATTTTGACTTTAGAGAAAATTTCACACAAATTTCATCTTTAGAGAAAATTTCATAAAAACTTTGTTTTTAGAGAAAATTTCATAGAAATTTTGCCTTTAGACAAAATTTCATGGAAATTTGTCTTTAGAGAAAATTTCATGGAAATTTGTCTTTAGAGAAAATTTCATAAAAACTTTGTCGTTAGAGAAAATTTCATAGAAATTTTGCCTTTAGACGAAATTTCATGGAAATTTGTCTTTAGAGAAAATTTCATAGAAATTTTGCCTTTAGACGAAATTTCATGGAAATTTGTCTTTAGAGAAAATTTCATAGAAATTTTGCCTTTAGACGAAATTTCATGGAAATTTGTCTTTAGAGAAAATTTCATAGAAATTTTGCCTTTAGATGAAATTTCATAGAAATTTGTCTTTAGAGGAAATTTCATGGAAATTTGTCTTTAGAGAAAATTTCACAGAAATTTTGCCATTGGAGAATATTTCATAGAAATTTTGTCTTAAGAAAAAATTTCATAGAAATTTTTCGTTAGAGAAAATTTCATAAAAATTTGGTTTTTAGAAAAAATGTCAAAGTTTTCTTTAGAGAAAATTTTATAGAAATTTTGACTTTAGAGAAAATTTCACACAAATTTCATCTTTAGAGAAAATTTCATAAAAACTTTGTTTTTAGAGAAAATTTCATAGAAATTTTGCCTTTAGACAAAATTTCATGGAAATTTGTCTTTAGAGAAAATTTCATGGAAATTTTGTTTTCAGAGAAAATTTCATAGAAATTTTGTCGTTAGAGAATATTTCATAGAAATTTTGTCGCAAGAAAAAATTTCATAGAAATTTTTCGTTAGAGAAAATTTCAAAAAAATTTGGTTTTTAGAGAAAATTTAATTGACATTTTTTCTTTAGAGAAAATTTTGTAGAAATTTTGACTTTAGAGAAAATTTCACACAAATTTTATCTTTAGAGAAAATTTCATAGAAATTTTGCCTTTAGACAAAATTTCATGGAAATTTGTCTTTAGATAAAATTTCATGGAAATTTGTCTTTAGAGAAAATTTCATGGAAATTTGTCTTTAGAGAAAATTTAATCATAATTTTTCCGTTAGAGAAAATTTCATAAAAATTTGGTTTTTACAGAAAATTTCATTTACATTTTTTCTTTAGAGAAAATTTCATAGAAATGTTGCCTTTAGAGAAAATTTCACACAAATTTTATCTTTAGAGAAAATTTCATAGAAACTTTGTCTTTAGAGAAAATTGCATAGAAATTTTTTCTTTGGAGAAAATTTCATGGAAATTTGTCTTTATAGAAAATTTCATGGAAATTTGTCGTTAGAGAAAATTCCATGGAAATTTTGCCTTTTTTGCAAAATTTCATGGAAATTTGTCTTTAGAGAAAATTTCACAGGAATTTTGCCTTTCGAGAAAATTTCACACAAATTTTATCTTTGGAGAATATTTCATAGAAATTTTGTCTTTAGAGAATATTTCATAGAAATTTTGTCATAAGAAAAAATTTCAAAGAAATTTTTCGTTGCATAGAATTTGTTTCATTAGAGAAAATTTCATACAAAGTTTTTGTTAGAGAAAATTTCATAGAAATTTTTTCGTTAAAGAAAATTTTATAATAATTTTTTCGTTAGAGGAAATTTCATAGAAATTTTTTCGTTAGAGAAAATTTCATAGACATTTTGAGATTAGAGAAAATTTCATAGAAATTTTTTCGTTAGAGAATATTTGATAGACATTTTTTCGTTACAGAAAATGTCGTAGTAATTATTTCGTTAGTGAAAATTTCATATAACATTTTTCTTTAGAGAAAATTTTATAGAAATTTTTTGGTTAGAGAAAATTTCGTAAGAAATTTTTCGTTAGAGAAAATTTCATAGATTTTTTTTCATTAGAGAAAATTTCATAGATTTTTTTTCATTAGAGAAAATTTTATAATAATTTTTTCGTTAGAGGAAATTTCATAGAAAATTATTCGTTAGAGAAAATTTCATAGACATTTTGTGATTAGAGAACATTTCATAGAAATTTTTTCGTTAGAGAATATTTGATAGAAATTTTTGTCGTTAGTGAAAATTTCATAAAACATTTTTCGTTAATGAAAATTTCATACAAAATTTTTCGTTAGAGAAAATTTCGTAGAACTTTTTTCGTTGGAGAATATTTCATAGAATTTTTTTTTCGTTAGAGAAAATTTAATAAAAATTTTTTCGTTAGAGGAAATTTAATACATTTTTTTTCCGAGAAAATTCCATTGAAATGTTTTTCGTTAGAGAAAATTCATAGAAATTTTTTCGTTGGAGAAAGTGTCATAGACATTTTTTCATTAGAGAAAATTTTATATAACATTTTCGTCATAAGAAATTTTTCGTTAGAGAAAATTTCATAGAATTTTTTTCATTAGAGAAAATTTCATAGAATTTTGCCTTTGGAGAAAATTTCACACAAATTTTATCTTTGGAGAATATTTCATAGAAATTTTGTCTTTAGAGAATGTTTCATAGAAATTTTGTCGTAGGAAAAAATTTCATAGACATTTTTCGTTAGAGAAAATTTCATAAAAATTTGGTTTTTACAGAAAATTTCATTGACATTTTTTCTTTAGAGAAAATTTCATAGAAATTTTGACTTTAGAGAAAATGTCGCACAAATTTTATCTTTAGAGCAAATTTCATAGAAACTTTGTCTTTAGAGAAAAAGAAAAAAATTCTATGCAAATTTTCACAGAAATTTTGTCTTTAGCGAAAACTTCATGGAAATTTTTCTTTCGAGAAAATTTCACAGAAATTTTGCCTTTGGAGAATATTTCATAGAAATTTTGTCTTAAGAAAAAATTTCATAGAAATTTTTCGTTAGAGAAAATTTCATAAAAATTTGGGTTTTTAGAGAAACTTTCATAGAAATTTTGACTTTAGAGAAAATTCCACACAAATTTTATCTTTAGAGAAAATTTCATAAAAACTTTATCTTTAGAAAAAATTTCATAGAAATTTTGTCTATAGAGAAAATTTCATGGAAATTTGTCTTTAGAGAAAATTTCATGGAAATTTGTCTTTAGAGAAAATTTCACAGAAATTTTGCCTTTGGAGAAAATTTCACACACATTTTATCTTTAGAGAAAATTTCATAGAAACTTTGTCTCTAGAGAAAATTTCATAGAAATTTTGTCGTTAGAGAAAATTTCATAAAAATTTGGTTTTTAGAGAAAATTTCATTGACATTTTTTCTTTAGAGAAAATTTCATAGAAATTTTGACTTTAGAGAAAATTTCACACAAATTTTATCTTTAGAGAAAATTTCATAGAAACTTTGTCTTTAGAGAAAATTTCATAGGAATTTTACCTTTGGAGAATATTTCATAGAAGTTTTGCCTTTAGAGAAAATTTCATAGAAATTTCACACAAATTTTATCTTTAGAGAAAATTTCATAGAAACTTTGTCTTTAGAGAAAATTGCATAGAATTTTTTTCTTTGGAGAAAATTTCATAGAAATTTGTCTTTAGACAAAATTTAATGGAAATTTGTCTTTAGAGAAAATTTCATGGAAAGTTGTCTTTAGAGAAAATTTCACAGAAATTTTGCCTTTGGGGAATATTTTATAGAAATTTTGTCGTAAGATAAAATTTCATAGAAATTTTTCGTTAAAGAAAATTTCATAAAAATTTGGTTTTTTAAATAAAATTTCATTGACATTTTTTCTTTAGACAAAATTCTATAGACATTTTGTCTATAGAGAAAATTTCATAAAGTTTTTTTCGTTACAGAAAATTTCATTGTCATTTTTTCGTAAGAGAAAATGTCATACAAATTTTTTCGTTAAAGAAAATTTCATAGAAATTTTGTGCTTAGAGAAAATTTTGTCTTTAGCGAAAATTCCCTAAACATTTTTTTATTAGAGAAAATTTCCTAGAAATTTTGTCTTTAGAGAAAATTTCAAAATTTGTATAGAAATATAATATTTGTCCCTAGTGTCTACACGACATTAATGAACGAAGGATAAAAGCCCTGTAGGAAGGGTTATGCCAAATATTTGTTGGTCTTTCAAGTCAGAGCCAGGCCATTGGCAACTGCAACAGCATTATATGAATTTTATATAATTGCGTTTTTTTCCACTATGCTCCCATTTTTCTTTTGGAGATTTCTGCTCGTAGTTTTTATACATAGTGTTTTTTTTTTATTCGTATTCCTCCGGTTTATGGTGAAATAGAGTTTTCCAGGCGGCTTTTGAGGCAATGGCTATGCGACTATATCTTGTACTTGCGTCTCCCAAGTGGTACAATTACGCAAATTGCAATTATGCGGTGGTATGAATTTTTTAACATGCACTTCGGTCTAGTGAAGTGTAGAATAACAGAGCATAGACATTTGGAAAGGATATAGCAAAGGGACAATGATAAGTGGACTTAACAAAAATAATGAGTGAATAGAAGGACTTGCTTTTTTTGTATTTGCTCACCTTATACATTATTCGAATATGGAAAATATCAACAGAATACTTTTGTTAGTCTTGTAGTTGAAATATTTAATGTCATTTCATCATTCAAGATTGAAGAGATTTTTCCGGAAATATTTTGGTTACAAAATTTTTTTTTTTAAATTTTTTTGTTAGAGGAAATTTTACCAAAAGGTTTTCGTTAGAGAAAATTTCACCAATGTTTAGAAAAAAATTAATATTTCGTAGTCATTTTCAATATACAATTGAAACAAAACGAATTTTGAAACAAATACTTATGTAGACCATATTTTGACGCTTACTGTATATCTCAATAAATAGAATTAAAATTACTATTTAAAGTCTTTTGCAGCACATAAGGATTTTTACAATATTATACCGCAAATATGTAATCCTCCACCACTAGAAGGCAACATTTTATATAATTATTGGTAATAAGTACATAATTAAAGGTTAATGAGAGTAAAGCAGCAACTTCAATAACTAATTATGACTGTGGTTTTTCTAGCCAGTAGCCAGGCTAAACAGCGTTACTGTATACAAAAATCACAATGTTGTGTACCACATAGAGAGGTATGTGTGTGTAAGGTCGTTCATATCATATTAACTCTTCAACAGGATACTCTAAAGGATTCCAAAGAGTCCCTTCCATATTCTCTCTACTCTAGTGATCTAAATTGCGTTTCTCCTAATAAGTAAATGAATCCTTGACTCATTGTAGCTGAAGTATAATTTTGTGTTGTTACAAACATTTTTATGAAGGACGAACATATCTATGTTAGGGCTGGAGAAAGACCTTGCATTTTCTATTAGAAGATGGTGATGAGCATTAGCTTGTATCCTTCAAACAGTCCGGGTGAGTGTGTGTGTTTTCTTGGGTGAAAAAATAAAAAAATGCCAAAGAGTTTTTTTTATGCCACAAACTGTTAAAAAGTTAGTTATGAAAATAGTTGTTGCTTCGTTTCTCTGTGGATTTTTAATCTCCAACATTGGGACACAAGGAAACAAGACAAAAATAACAACAATAAAAGTCCAGCATTCATACACCGAAAGGATTTTCTTCGAAGAATATTAAAAAAAATCATTAGAGCAAATTTCTTAAAAACCGTTTTCATAAAAAGTTTTTCGCTAGAGAAAATTTAATTGAAACGTTTTTTGTGAGAGAAAATTTCATAGAAATTTTTTCATTAGAGAAAGTTTCATTGAAATTTTTTCATTAGAGAAAATTTCATAGAAATTTTGTCGTTAGAGAAAATTTCATAGAAATTTTGTCGTTAGAGAAAATTCCATAGAAATTTTGTCTTTATAGAAAATCTCATAGTACGAGTAATTTTGTCATTGGAGAAAATTTTATAGATTTTTTTTGTTAGAGAAAATTTCATAGAATTTTTTCCGTTAGAGAAAATTTCATAGAATTTTTTCCATTAGAGAAAATTTCATAGAATTTTTTCTATTAGAGAAAATTTCATATATTTTTTTCCGTTAGAGAAAATTTCATAGAATTTGTTCCATTAGAGAAAATTTCATAGCATTTTTTTTTTATAGAGAAAATTTCATAGAAATCTTTTTGTTAGAGAAATTTTTTCGTTTGATAAAATGGCGGAAATATTTTCGTTAGAGAAAATTTCATAGACATTTTTTCGTTGGAGGAAATTTCATAGAAAATTTTTCATTAGAGAGACTTTCATAGAAATGTTTTCTAATGAAAACATTTCTATGAAAACATTTCTATGACACATTTCTATGACATTTTATAAAAAATTTTTCATTAGAGAAAATTTTTTCGTTAGAGAAAATTTCATAGACATTTTTTCGTTAGAGAAAATTTCATAGACATTTTTTCGTTGGAGAAAATTTCATAGAAAGTTTTCATTAGAGAAAATTTAATAGAAATAGTTTCGTTAGAGAAAATGACATCGACATGTTTTCGTTAGAAAAAATGACATAAACATGTTTTCGTTGGAGAAAATTTCATATAACATTTTTCGTTAGAGAAAATTTCATAGAAATTTTTTCGTTATAGAACATTTTATAGAATTTTTTTCGTTAGAGAAAATTAAAAAAAAAATTTTCGTTAGAGAAAATTTCATAGAAATGTTTTTCGTGAGAGAAAATTTCATAGAATTTTTTTCGTTAGAGAAAATTTCGTACACATTTTTTCTTTAGAGAAGATTTCATAGATAATTTGTCGTTAAGAGAAAATTTCGTAGATTCTTTCGTTAGAGAAAATGTAATTAAAAATTTTTTCTTTGGAGAAAATTTAATAAAAATTTTTCGTTGGAGAAAATTTTATACAAATGTTTTTCGTTAGAGAAAATTTTGTAGAAATTTTTTCTATAAAAAAATTTCACACTAAAATTTAATATAATATAAAAAAATTTCACAGAAAATTTAATAAAAATTTTTTTGTTAGAGAAAATTTTTTAGAAATTTTGTTGTTAGAAGAAATTTTCTATACCATTTGTCGTTAGAGAAAATTTCATAGAAATTTTTTTGTTACAGAAAATTTCATAGAATTTTTTTTTTTTTAGAGAAAACTTCATAGAAATGTTTTCGTTAGAGAAAATTTCATATAACATTTTTCGTTAGAGAAAATTTTATAGACATTTTTTGGTTAGAGAAAATTTCATAAGAAATTTTTCGTTAGAGAAAATTTCATAGAATTTGTTTCATTAGAGAAAATTTCATACAAATTTTTTGTTAGAGAAAATTTCATAGAAATTTTTTCGTTAAAGAAAATTTTATAATAATTTTTTCGTTAGGGGAAATTTCATAGAAATTTTTTCGTTAGAGAAAATTTCATAGACATTTTGTGATTAGAGAAAATTTCATAGAAATTTTTTTGTTACAGAAAATTTCAAAGAAATTTTTTCGTTAGAGAAAATTTAATAAAAATTTTTTCGTTAGAGAAAATTTTTAGAAAGTTTTTTTGTTAGAGGAAATTTTCTATACCATTTGTCGTTAGAGAAAATTTCATGTAACATTTTTCGTTAGAGGAAATTTTCTATACCATTTTTCGTTAGAGAAAATTTCATAGAATTTGTTTCATTAGAGAAAATTTCATACAAATTTTTTGTTAGAGAAAATTTCATAGAAATTTTTTCGTTAAAGAACATTTTATAATAATTTTTTCGTTAGAGGAAATTTCATAGACATTTTTTCGTTAGAGAAAATTTCATAGACATTTTGTGATTAGAGAAAATTTCATAGAAATTTTTTTGTTACAGAAAATTACATAGAAATTTTTTCGTTAGAGAATATTTCATATAAGATTTCGCGTTAGAGAAAATTTTATAGAAATTTTTTGGTTAGAGAAAATTTCATAAAAAATGTTTCGTTAGAGAAAATTTCATATATTTTTTTTCATTAGAGAAAATTTCATAGAAATTTTTTGTAAGAGAAAATTTCATATAACATTTTTCGTTAGAGAAAATTTTATAGACATTTTTTGGTTCGAGAAAATTTCATAAGAAATTTTTCGTTAGAGAAAATTTCCAACAAATTTTTTGTTAGAGAAAATTTCATAGAAACTTTTTCGTTAAAGAAAATTTTATAATAATATTTTCGTTAGAGGAAATTTCATAGAAATTTTTCGTTAGAGAAAGTTTCATAGAAAATTTTTCATTAGAGAAAATTTCATAGAAATTTTTTCATTAGAGAATATTTGATAGAAATTTTGTCGTTACAGAAAATGTCGTAGTTTTTTCGTTAGTGAAAATTTCATATAACATTTTTCGTTAATGAAAATTTCATAGAACATTTTTCGTTAGAAAAAATTTCATAGAATTTTTTTTCGTTAGAGAAAATTTAATAATATTTTTTTGGTGGAGAAAATTCCATTGAAATATTTTTCGTTAGAGAAAATTCATAGAAATTTTTTCGTTAGAGAAAGTTTCATAGAAATTTTTTCATTAGAGAAAATTTTATATAACATTTTCGTCATAAGAAATTTTTCGTTAGAGAAAATTTCATAGAATTTTTTTCATTAGAGAAAATTTCATAGAAAAATTTTCGTTAGAGAATATTTCATAGAAATTAAATGTAGTAAATTTTTAAATAAAAAAGTGATGTTTTTCAAATTATTTTCATTACACAGCAATTATCGGAATTTATAGTCTCTATAACTCAAAGAATAATTAATCTTAATAGTAAATGTATCTTAAAAATTGTACTTGAGAGTCCTACTTAGGAACTGTGTGCACTATATATAAATACTTTATCTATTTGTTTATTTGTAGTAAAATTGTATATATAAACCTAAATAAATAAATGAAAAAAAAAAAAAATGTAGTAAATTTTTCGTTAGTGAAAATTTCATACAACATTTTTCTTTATTGAAAATTTCATAGACAATTTTTCGTTAGAGAAAATTTCATAGACACCGTGGTGCATGCCCGCCTTGCATACACAAGGTCGTGGGTTCGATTCCTGCTTCGACCGAACACCAAAAAGTTTTTCAGCGGCGGATTATCCCACCTCAGTAATGCTGGTGACATTTCTGAGGGTTTCAAAGCTTCTCAAAGTGGTTTCACTGTAATGTGGAACGCCGTTCGGACTCCGTTCGGAGGTCCCTTGTCATTGAGCTTAACATGGAATCGGGCAGCACTCAGCGATAAGAGAGAAGTTCACCAATGTGGTATCACAATGGACTGAATAGTCTAAGTGAGCGTGATACAACGGGCTGCCACCTAACCTAACCATAGACATTTTTTCGTTGGAGAATATTTCATAGAATTTTTTTTTTTGAGAAAATTAAAAAAAAAAAATTTTGTTAGAGAAAATTTAAAAAATTTTTTCTTTATTGGAGAAAATTCCATTGATAAGTTTTTCGTTAGAGAAAATTCATAGAAATTTTTTCGTTAGAGAAAGTTTCATAGAATATTTTCAGTAGAGAAAATTTGACAGACATTTTGTGCATAGAGAATATTTGATAGAAATTTTGTTTTTAGAGAAAATGTCATAGAATTTTTCTCGTTAGAAAAAATTTCATATACATTTTTTTGTTAGAGAAAATTTCATAGAATTTTTTTTGTAGAGAAAACTTCATAGAAATTTTTTCGTTAGAGAGGAAATTTGATAGAATATTTAGAGAAAATTGTTTTTCTTGAGAGAAAATTTCATAGAAATTTTTTCGTTACAGAAAATTTCATAGTAGCTTTTTTGTTACAGAAAATTTCATAGAATTTTTTTTTTGAGAAAATTTCATAGAAAGTTTTTCATTCATTCATTTCGAGAAAATTTCATAGATTTTTTTCTTTAAAGAAAATTGCCTAGACATTTTTAGAAAAAATTTGATAAAATTTTTTTCGTTAGAAAAAATTTAATAAATTTTTTTTCGTTAGAGAAAATTTCATTTAAATTTTTTTCGTTAGATAATATTTCATAGAATATTTTTCCTTAGAAAATTTGATAAAAATTTTGTTTTTAGAGAAAATTTAATAGACATTTTTTCCTTAGAGAAAATTTCATAGATTTTTTTCTTTAGAGAAAATTGTATAGAAATTATATCGTAAGAGAAAATTTCATAGAAATTTTGTTCATGAGAAAATTTCATAGAAATTTTTTCATTAGATAGAATTTCATAGAAATTTTTCGTTAAAGATAATTCATAGAAATTTTTCGTTGGAGAAAATTCATAAATCTGTTTTCATAGAAATTTTTTCGTTAGATAAAATTTCATAAAAATTTTTTCATTAGAGAATATTTCATAGAAATATTTTCGTTAGAAAAAATTTAATAGAAATTTTTTCATTAGAGAAAATATCATAGAAATTTTTTCGTGAGAGAAAATGTGAAATTGGAAAACTATATATAGTCTTTTAGACAATATTTTATAGACATTTTTTGTTTGAGAAAAAATCATAATAGCAAAAGTTTCGTTTTTTTTCGAGAAAATTTCATAGAAATTATTTCATTCATTTGTGCTGTAGATATTTTCGGTGTAGATTTTTAAAGATTTTGCTTGCTCAGTGAGTGGGTTCTTCAGTTGTGCTGCATATCAGTCAGTAGTGGCTTTCCATTGCCCTTTTATCTATCCTCCAGAGATGGTTGCGGTGCCAAGCAAGGTTTCATAACAACAACAGCTCAGCTCAACCGCAATATTTTAAGTGTTAAACAAATGATTATAGTTTGTAGGATTTTTTTTCTTCCTTCCTATCTTTGAAGCCAGAACATGGTTATTGTTTTGTGATGCTCGACAAAAAAATAAAAAACAAAAACATTATGGCTTGAGGATAAGGCCACATTTGGTGTTGAATTCAGCTTCTACTCGTTTGTTTTTTGGAATTTATCCAGCCTGACTTTTTTATTTTGTTAAAAAATTTATGAAAACAAAATCAGTCGGGGAATTTGCCTTACCCACCACCACCAACAAAAGAAAAATAAAGAGGCGAGAATAGCATATTTTTTTGTAAATGAAAATTTTTGCCATTCTTGTGCCAAGTCAGGGTTGAAAAAAAAAAAAAAAACAGCAAAACTAAGAAAAACCACATCCCATGAAACTGATGCTGGGGGGTTATTGTTTTGTTCTGCCACTTTGGATTTTGCCACATTTCGTTGTTGTTCATTTTTAACCAGGCTGTTTTTTTTCTCTCGTTCTGTTCTATTTATTCTATTTTTTTGTTCTGTATATTCTGCCTCCATATTATCCATATGAGAACATATATTTAACAATTGTTAGTCATATCCATAACGTATCCTCCTCTTTCGCAAAGTGAAAGAAACCATAAAAAGCAAGTGTCTTTCTTTTTTATTCACTGACAGTCATAGTAGTCCTTGAAGATAGGATGCTTTTGGATCTGGGCAATGAGGATGTATTAAATGTACACTTCATGAAACGAGGTTGGGAAAGGAAAATCGAAGCATCAATAGAAAATTTTGTCAAAAGTTTATTTCTACAGAAAACTTTGTGAACATTTTATTTCTAAAATTTTGTTAAAATTTTGTCAAAATTTGTCAAAAAAAAAGGAAATTTTGTCAAAATTTCATTTCTTTAGAAAATTTTGTAAAAGTATTATTTCTATAGAAAATTTTGTCAAAAATTTATTTCTATAGAAAATTTTGTTAAAATTTTATTTCTATAGAAAATTTTGTTAAAATTTTATTTCTATAGAAAATTTTGTTAAAAATTTATTTCTATAGAAATTTTTGTCAAAATTTTATTTCTATAGATTTTGTCAAAATTGTATTCCGATAGGAAATTTTGTCAAAATTGTATTTCTATAGAAAATTTTGTCAATAATTTATTTCTATAGAAAATTTTGTCAAAATTTTATTTCTAAAATTTTGTTAAAATTTTATTTCTAAAATTTTGTCAAAAATTTATTTCTATAGAAAATTTTGTCAACATTTTATTTCTATAGAAAATTTTGTCAAAATTTTATTTCTAAAGAAAATTTTGTTAAAATTTTGTTTCTATAAAAAATTTTGTCAAAATTTTATTTCTATAGAAAATTGTGTCAAACTTTTATTTCTTTAGAAAATTTTGTCTAAATTTTATTTCTATAGAAAATTTTGTCAAAATTTTATTTCTATAGGAAATTTTGTAAAAATTTCATTTCTTTAGAAAATTTTGTCAAAAATTAATTTCTATAGAAAATTTTGTCAACATTTTATTTCTATAGAAAAATTTGTCAAAATTTTATTTCTATAGAAATTTTTGTCAAAAATTTATTTCTATAGAAAATTTTGTCAAAGTTTTATTTCTATAGAAAATTTTGTTAAAATTTTATTTCTATAGAAAATTTTGTCAAAATTTTATTTCTATAGAAAATTTTGTCAAAATTTTATTTCTATAGAAAATTTTGTCAAAATTTTATTTCTATAGGAAATTTTGTAAAAATTTCATTTCTTTAGAAAATTTTGTCAAAAATTAATTTCTATAGTAAATTTTATTAAAATTTTGTTTCTATAGAAAATTTTGTTAAAAATTTATTTCTATAGAAAATTTTGTCAAAATTTTATTTCAAAATTGTATTTCTATAGGAAATTTTGTCAAAATTTTATTTCCATAGAAAAAAAATTTTGTCCCGATTTTATTTCTATAGAAAATTTTGTCAAAATTTTATTTCTATAAAAATTTTTGTCAAAATTTTATTTCTATAGAAAATTTTGTCAAAATTTTATTTCTACAGAAAATTTTGTCAACATTTTATTTCTACAGAAAACTTTTGTCAAACTTTTATTTCTACAGAAAATTTTGTCAAAATTTTATTTTTATAGAAAAGTTTGTCAAAATTTCATTTCGTTAGAAAATTTTGTCAAATTTCATTTCTTTAGAAAATTTTGTGAAAACATTATTTCTATAGAAAATTTTGTCAAAATTTTTATTTCTATAGAAAATTTTTTCACAATTTTATTTCTATAGAATATTTTGTAAAAGAATATTTCTATAGAAAATTTTGTCAACATTTTATTTATATAAAAATTTTTGTCAAAATTTTATTTCTATAGAAAATTTTGTCAGAATTTTATTTCTATGTAAAATGTTTGTCAAAATTTTATTTCTATAAAAACTTTTGCCTAAATTTAATTTCTATAGAAAATTTTGTTAAAGAAAATTTTGTTTGTAGAATATTTTGTCAACATTTTATTTCTAAAGAAAATTTTGTTAAAATTTTGTTTCTATAAAAAATTTTGTCAAAATTTTATTTCTATAGAAAATTGTGTCAAACTTTTATTTCTATAGACAATTTTGTCAAAATTTTATTTCTTTAGAAAATTTTGTCAAAATTTTATTTCTATAGAAAATTTTGTTAAAATTTTATTTCTATAGAAAATTTTGTCAAAATTTTATTTCTATAGACAATTTTGTCAAACTTTTATTTCTATAGAAAATTTTGTCAAAATTTTATTTCTATAGCAAATTTTGTGAAAATATTGTTTCTATAGAAAATTTTGTCAAAATTTTATTTCTATAGAAAATTTTGTCAAAATTTTATTTCTATAGAAAATTTTGTCAAAATTTTATTTCTATTGAAAATTTTGTCAAAATTTTATTTTTATAGAAAATTGTATTGCTATTAAAAATTTCTTAAGTACCTCTTAAATGGAGAGGAATATTTTGCACAATTTACCAAACCATCAAGAATTCTATCAATCTGCCCAACAATAAAAAATCTACCATTTTGGGTAGATTTCTACCAACTGTGCCAACCGTGTTTCGTACACGGCAACGAAAGCAATTTTAGTCTTTCATAAATGATTCCCACATCCCGTAAACTCTGTTTTATTTTTTTTTTTTTTTGGTTCAAAAATTTTTTACAGTTAACATATTTTTGAGATAAAACTTTTTATATATTTAATAAAAAATATATTAAATTTTTTACAGTTAACATATTTTTGAGATAAAACTTTTTATATATTTAATAAAAAATATATTAAATTTTTATATGTTGTTGTTAATAAACGATCCTGAACAAATTATGCAGGTAAGTTACAAAGCAAAAAATAAATTCCCTCTCTCTTAATGAGTGATAATATGTGTTTCTCCTAAATTAAATTAACATACACCGGTAAAAATATAAATTCTTAGCTATTTTTCAGTATCTAAAGCCATTGCTTTAAATGTTAAATTAATTTGATATTATTTTTATTATTTTATTTATGTATAATTTTAAACTAATGACAATTTCTCATAAAGTATTAAATTCCTATCAAATATCAGTTAAGTTCCTACCAAATATCATTTCGTGTTAAAATTCCATTTTAACGGAGATCAATGTGATTATGAATAATAGAATGGTTGATGTATGTGACTACTATAATTAGCATAACGTATACGCATACCTAGACAATTAATTAATATTACTTATACGTTTAGTGGTCAAACGAATAAGAGGAAACTTTATATTTATTAAAAATGTGGTTTTATTTCCATAGAACATTATGTCAAACTTTTATTTCCATAGAAAATTTTGTCAAAATTGTATTTCCATAGAAAATGTTGTCAAAATTTTAGTTCCATAGAAGATTTAGTCAAAATTTTAGTTCCACAGAAAAGTTTGTCCAAATTTTATTACTATTGAAAATTTTGTCAAAATTTTATTTCTATAGAAAATTTTGTCAAAATTTTATTTCTATAAAAAAATTTTGCAAAATTTTATTTCTATAGAAAATTTTGTCAAAATTTTATTTCTATAGACAATTTTGTCAGAATTTTATTTCTATAGAACATTTCGTGAAAATTTTATTTCCATAGACAAAAAATTTTGTCCAGATTTTATTTCTATAGAAAAGTTTTGCAAAATTATGTTTCTATAGAAAATTTTGTCAAAATTTTATTTCTATAAAAATTTTTGCAAAATTTTATTTCTATAAAAAATTTTGTCAAAATTTTATTTCTATAGAAAATTTTGTCAAAATTTTTTTTCTATAGAAAATTTTGTCAAAATTTTCTTTCTATAGAACATTTCGTGAACATTTTATTTCCATAGAAAAAAAATTTTGTTCAGATTTTATTTCTATAGAAAATTTTGTCAAAATTTTATTTCTATAGAAAATTTTGTCAAAATTTTATTTTTATAGAAAATTTTGTCAAAATTTTATTTTTATAAAAAAATGTTTGCATAATTTTATTTCGATAAAAAATTTTGTCAAAATTTTATTTCTATGGAAATTTTGTCAAAATTTTATTTCTATAGAAAATTTTGTCAAAATTTTATTTTTTATAGAAAATTTTGTCAAAATTTTATTTCTATAGAACATTTTAGCAAAATTTTATTTCTATAAAAAATTTTTGCAAAATTTTATTTCTATCGAACATTTTTGCTAAATTTAATTTCTATAGGAAAATTTTGCTAAATTTGATATCTATAGAAAATTTTGTCAAAATTTTATTTCTATAGACAATTTTGTCAAATGTTTATTTCTATAGACAATTTTGTCAAATTTTTATTTCTATCCACAATTTTGTCAAATTTTTATTTCTATAGACAATTTAGTCACATTTATATTTCTATAGAAAATTTTTTCAAATTTTTATTTCTATAGGAAATTTTGTCAAAATTTTATTTCTATAGAAAAGATTTACAAAATTTTATTTATATAGAAATTTGTCTAAATTTTTTTCTATAGAACATTTTTAACAAAATTTTATTTCTATAGAAAATTTTTACAAAATTTTATTTCTATAGAAAATTTTTGCAAAATTGTATTTCTATAGAAAATTTAAGTATCTCTTAGTTGGAAATGTTCATATATCCCTCGTACAAATACAAAGTAAATTGTTAAATGTGATTGTATGTGATTTGTTGATGTGACTGAAGTATGTCTGTGTATGTTTCCTTCCTGTCTAGATGACTGTTTTCAGTTGGCGGCACTGAAGTATGCCTTAGTGCTAGAAATTCGTTAACTGTTTACTTGTCCGTTCTTCCTTCCTTTAACTCTCTCTGTCTCTCACTCTCTGCCACTCATCCATTTTTTGTAATCTAAATCGCTAAGAGAAACTGGTATATGTGTGTTAGTGTGAGAGTGTGTAAAAAGTGTTTGTCTATCCATTTGTAATGCATCCCTAAATGTTTGTTTGTCTTCTATGCTCTTGTTCGTCGTCTATTAGAATTTCGTTGTTGCTGGATGTTTGTCTTTGGAATTTTCTAAAAGTTTAGATTTTTTTGTTACTCCAAAAAAAAAAAAAAAAAAAAAAACAGCAACAACAACAAAAAATACGGAATTACATAAAAGAAAGGATTTTTGTTTTTTGTCTAGCAAGTCCTTGGTTCTATGCATAGATATTTGCTACAATTTTTCAGTTTTCAAATATAATTTTTCCAACAATATTTTTGTTCATCTATTTGTTGGAACGTATAGCAACAATTTTCCTTTGATATCCTTGGCATATATATGTATTTTTTTGTTTTATATTATTTTTTTACCAAAGAGGAAATAATAATTGTTGACAGTTGTGTGTTGTTGTGTTTGTGTTTGTTGTTGTATTTTATACAAAGCCTTCATACCAAAGCCAGCCTCTTGTGACAAATTTCCATATGTGGCACAAGAATTAAAAGTCTTTTGGACCACCATTATTTTTTTAAATATGAGCATATACCATGAGGCTACAGAAAAGGGGCATTTTCTTTTTGTTTTTTTTTTTTTTTGGTGCGGAAATGCAAAAATTAATGGGTTTCATATTCTTTAAACACCAGCATCACAGTATATCCTCTATATATAAAGTGTTAAAGGACATTTGTATGTATGTCCACTAGCCTAAAAAGTCCATGAGTACTCTAACAATGTCTTTAGAGGAAAATGCATAAAGCGTGTATGGACTTCCTTTTCCTTAGACTTATTTATGAAAGCTATGGCTTTACCACCATAGGCCTATGGTCTTATGCAAATTTTAAAATTACCACATTTTCTTTATACTAAAATATATACTCTTAAAAAAAATAAAATAAAAGTGGTCTAAATATTCTGTGAGGTCGTAGTTAAAATATCCTCTGATATAGGTTTGAAGGTTGTGATGTGTAGAGAAATAAAATTTTGACAAAATTGTCTATAGAAATAAAATTTTGACAAAATTTTCTATAAAAATAAAATTTTGACAAAATTTTCTATAGAAATAAAATTTAGACAAATTCTCTATGCAAATAAAATTTTGACAAAAAAAATTTATAGAAATAAAATTATGCAAAAATTTTCTTAAGAAATACAATTTTGACAAAAATTTCTATATAAAAAAAAAATTTGGAAAAATTTGTCATAATTTTATGTCAATATAAAATTTTTGCAAACTTTTATTTCTGTAGAAAATTTTGTCAAAATTTTATGCCTATAGAAAAAACATTTTATAGATATAAAATTATGCAAAATTTTTCTGAAGAAATAAAATTTTGACAAAAATTTCCATATAAAAAAAATATTGGAAAAATTTTATTTCTATAGAAAATCTTATCATTATTTTATTTCTATATACAATTTTTGCAGCAGTTTATTTCTGTAGAAAATGTTGTCAAAATTTTATGCTTATAGAAAATTCTTGCAAAATTTTAGTTCTGTAGAATATTTTGTCAAAATTTTATTTCTATAGAAAATTTTGTCAAAATTTTATTTCTATAGCATGCCCATCTTGCATACAGTCGTACATAAAATTTTCACAAAATTTTTAATAGAAATAACATTTGGACACAATTTACTATATAAATAAAATTATGACAAAATTTTTCAAAAATTTCCATAGAAATAAAATTTTGCAAAAATTCCCATAGAAATAACATTTTGCAAAAAATGTCTATAGAAATAACTTTTTGACACCGTGGTGCAATGGTTAGCATGCCCGCCTTGCATACACAATGCGATTCCTGCTTCGACCGAACACCAAAAAGTTTTTCAGCGGTGGATTATCCCACCTCTGTAATGCTGGTGATATTTCTGAGGGTTTCAAAGCTTCTCTAACTGGTTTAACTGCAATGTGGAACACCGTTCGGACTCGGCTATAACAAGAAGGTCCCTTATCATTGAGCTTAACATGGAATCGGGCAGCACTCAGTGATAAGAGAGAAGTTCACCAATGTGGTATCACAATGGACTGAATAGTCTAAGTGAGCCTGATACATCAGGCTGCCACCCAACCTAACCCAGCCTAACATTTTGACAAAATTTCCTGAAGTAATAAAATGTTGACAAATTTTCCTATAGCAATAAAATTCTGCAAACATTTTCTATAGAAATAAAAAAATGAAAATTTTTGCAAAATTTTATATCTATAGAAAAGTTTTGCAAAATTTTATTTCTATAGAAAATTTTTGCAAAATGTTATTTTTATAGAATAGTTTGTAAAAATTTTATTCCTATCGAAAATTTTGTCAAAATTTTATTCCTATAGAAAATTTTGTCAAAATTTTATTTTTATAGAAAATTTTGGCAAAATTTTTTGCCTATAGAAAATTCTTGTAAATTTTTTTTTCTGTAGAATATTTTGTCAAATTTTTATTTGTATAGAAAATTTTGTCAAAATTTTATTTCTATAGAAAATTTTGGCAAAATTTTATTGCTATAGAAAATGTTGTCAAAATGTTATTTCTATAGAATATTTTGTCAAAATTTTATGCCTATAAAAATTTTTCTTAAGATTTTATGTCTTGTCAAATTTTTATTTGTATAGAAAATTTTGTCAAAATTTTATTTCTATAAAAAAAATTTTATTTCTATAGAAAATTTTGACAAAATTTTATTGCTATAGAATATGTTGTCAAAATTTTATTTCTATAGAAAATTTTGTCAAAATTTTATGCCTATAGAAAATTTTGTTAAAATTTTATGTATATAGAAATTTTATTAAAATTTTATGTCTATAGAAAATTTTGTCAAAATTTTATTTCTATAAAAAATTTTGTCACAATAAATTTTGTTAAATTTTTTTTATAGCAGTTTGTCAAAGTTTTGTCTATAGAAAATTTTGTGTCTATAGAAAATTGTGTCAAAATTTTATGTCTATAGAAAATTTTGTTAAAATTTTATGTCTACAGACAATTTTGTTAAATTTTTATTTTTATAGAAAATTTTGCCAAAATTTTATTTCTGTAGAAAATTTTGTCAAAATTTTATATCTATAGAATGTTATGTCAAAATGTTATTCTATAAAAAAAATTATTAAAATTTTATTTCTATAGAAAATTCAAAAGGTAGGACAACGCATAAAAGCCGAGGCATCTGTAAGTGGTCCATGTCCACATGCCTGTGTCAGAGGAGAGTATCAGTGAAACGTTGATTTTTTTTCTATGCCTGGAACTTATGATTGTTGAATATATGTTTTGTTCTCCCTTTTGTTTTCTTTTCCTTGGATACTTGCTAAGACATAGTCTGAGTTAAGAAATAGGCCCCTGTTTATTGCACTTCCTTTAGACATTATCCATATCATTT
Organism: Haematobia irritans; assembly: GCF_050003625.1. NCBI lineage: Eukaryota > Metazoa > Arthropoda > Insecta > Diptera > Muscidae > Haematobia > Haematobia irritans. The sequence goes on from NC_134400.1 coordinate 12,912,407, forward strand.
TAACGACAACACTAGAGTACAGACTATTAAAAAGCATCTCTTATATTCCTTAATGTATTTTTTGCATAATTCATGTATGACATGGAAGCCACCAAGATGCAAGATGACTAGCATGTCCTTCTTGCATACAGTGGGTCAAGTTTGACATTTCTGAAGTGGTGTCATATAGTGTGGGGCATATTAAAAATAAAAATAATTGATGCTTAGATAGGATTGTTTTCAATAATAAAAAAATCGATCTAAAATTCTCGATTAAACAGGTTTAGTCTCCTAAATCCATTAATTTGATTAAATTTTCTATAGCAATAAAATTTTGCTAAAATTTTCTATAGAAATAAAAGTTTGACAAAATTTTCCAGAGAAATAAAATTTTGACAAAATTTAATAAAATGGGGAGATAGTTTTATAAAAAAAATTGACAACATTTTTTATAGAAATAACATTTTGACAACATTTTTTATAAAAATAAAAATTTAACAAAATTGTCTGTAGATATAAAATTTTAACAAAATTTTTTATAGAAATAAAATTTTGACAAAATTGTCTGTAGATATAAAATTTTAACAAAATTTTTTTATAGAAATAAAATTTTGACAAAAATTTCTATAGACACAAACTTTTGACAAAATTTTTTATAAAAAAAAAATGTTGACAAATTTTTTTATAGAAATAAAATTTAGACGAAATTTTCTATAGAAATAATATTTTGGCGAAATTTTCTATAGAAATAATATTTTGGCGAAATTTTCTATAGAAATAAAATGTTGACAAAATTTTCTATAAAAATTAAATTTTGACAAAATTTTCTATAGAAATAAAATTTTGACAACATTTTCTATAGAAATAAAATTTGGACAATTGGAATTTTACAAAAATTTTCTATAGAAATAAAATTTTGACAAAATTTTCTATAAGAATAAAATTTTTACAAATTATTCTATAGAAATAAAATTTTGCAAACATTTTCTATAGAAATAAAATTTTGACAAACTTTTCTATAAAAAAAAAAGTTTTGACAAATTTGCTATAGAAATAATAAGACGAAATTTTCTATAGAAATAAAATTTTGATAAAATTTTCTATAGAAATATTATTTTGGCGAAATTTTCTATAGAAATAAAATGTTGAAATACAATTTTGACAAAATTTTCTATAGAAATAACATTTGGACAAAATATTCTATAGAAATAAAATTTTACATAAATTTTCTATAGAAATAAAATTTTGCAACAATTTTCTATAGAAATAAAATTTTGCAAAAATTTTCTATAGAAATAAAATTTTGACAAAATTTTCTGTAGAAATAAAATTTTGACAAAATTTTTTATAGAAATAAAATTTGCACAAAATATTCTATAGAAATAAAATTTTACAAAAAATTTCTATAGAAATAAAATTTTGCAAAAATTTTCTATTGAAATAAAATTTTGACAAAATTTTCTGTAGAAATAAAATTTTGACAAAATTTTTTATAAAAATAAAATTTTGCAAAAATTTTCTATAGAATTAAAAATTTGCAAAAATTTTCTATAAAAATAAAATTTTGCAAAAATTTTCTATAGAAATAAAATTTTGACAAAATTTTCTATAAAAATAAAATTTTGCAAAAATTTTCCATAGAAATAAAATTTTGCAAAAATTTTGACAAATTTTCTATAGAAATAATAAGACGAAATTTTCTATAAAAATAAAATTTTCTATAGAAATAAAATTTTGACAAAATTTTTTATAAAAATAAAATTTTGACAAAATTTTCTATAAAAATAAAATTTTCTATAGAAATAAAATTTTGACAAAATTTTCTATAAAAATAAAATTTTGCAAAAATTTTCTATAGAAATAAAATTTTGACAAAAATTTTGACAAATTTTCTATAGAAATAATAAGACGAAATTTTCTATAAAAATAAAATTTTTTATAGAAATATTATTTTGGCGAAATTTTCTATAGAAATAAAAATTTGCCAAAATTTTCTATAAAAATCAAATTTTGAAAACATTTTCTATAGAAATACAATTTTGACAAAATTTTCTATAGAAATAAAATTTGGACAAAATATTCTATAGAAATAAAATTTTACAAAAATTTTCTATAGAAATAGAATTTTGACAAAATTTTTTATAAAAATAAAATTTTGACAAAATTTTCTATAAAAATAAAACTTTGCAAAAATTTTGACAAATTTTCTATAGAAATAATAAGACGAAATTTTCTATAAAAATAAAATTTTGATAAAATTTTCTATAGAAATACAATTTTGACAAAATTTTATATAGAAATACAATTTTGACAAAATTTTCTATAGAAATAAAATTTTGACAAAATTTTCTATAGAAATAAATTTTGGACAAAATATTCTATAGAAATAAAATTTTACAAAAATTTTCTATAGAAATACAATTTTTTAAAAATTTTCTATAAAAATAAAATTTTGCAAAAATTTTCTATAGAAATAAAATTTTGACAAAATTTTGTGTAGAAATAAAATTTTGACAAAATTCTGTATAAAAATAAAATTTTGCAAAAATTTTCTATAGAAATAAAATTTTGCAAAAATCTTCTATAGAAATAAAATTTTGCAAAAATTTTCTATAGAAATAAAATTTTAACAAAATTTTCTATAAAAAAATAAATTTTTGAAAAAATTTTCTATAGAAATAAAATTTTGCAAAAATTTTCTATAAAAAAAGTTTTGACAAATAATTATAGAAATAAAATTTTGACGAAATTTTCTATAGAAATAAAATTTTGACAAAATTTTAGATTCAAAATTTCTTAAATTTTATGAAATCATTGCTGCAAAATCTCTGGGAGTCCAATGGAAGGTTCTCGAGAACGGCTTCTCTTCCAAAATAGACCACACATTAGGGTTTGCATTGAAAAAGTGAAATTTTAATGTATGACGTCAATTTTTATTCTCTCTCTCCAGGGGAAACAAATCCTACAAAAAAGTCAACCACCCTCAAGATTACATTTTACACTCGCCTGGATTTTATTAGCCTGTTGAGTGAGAAAAATCCTTTAGTTTTTTTTTTTTGGTAAACGCTAGAAATTAACTTCAATATCCCGCAAGCATGTTCTCTTCATAGATAAAAACCATAGAAAATGTCATGAACATTTTCACCCACTGTGAAAGTCAGTATGGGGGGCCATACGGTCAGATTTCAGTTTTTTGTTGTCGCTCTCTATATATCGCCCTCTCTCTCCTCTCTCTCTCCTCTCTCTTTCTCTGTCGACTTGCCTTTATATTGTTGGCAGTTTTTCTATGGGATAATGCTTTCTATGTTTTTATGTCTATTCATCCGCTAGTTAAGCTTGTTTTTTTCTTTTGTCCATACAGAAGAATGGTGATAGAATGAGATAACTAGATGGAGCGGGGAGGGAGGTCACATAGAATAGAAAATGAAAATACCATTCATGTTTATATTTGTACAGCTGCAGCAGAGCGTCATCATGGTTGTAAGCTCATCATATTCGGTCATTGCTTGTTGCAGTTATTAGGGAGTTGGGGATTTTGTGTTGTCCTGTAGCCATTCTTGATGTCCTTGTTGTCTTCCCACTACTGCAGCTACTACTACTACTACTACTATGGCACGTCATCATTATTCGTATAATATTCATTCATTCATGTGATGTAAACATGCACATTCTGTGCCTGTTTTTATAGTCTTTTATAGATTTACACCGGTGCCGGAAAGCATAGCAGTTTTAGAACGAACCATAGTCTATGAGACAGACTTATGAGTTACCAGTTGTTGTGGTAGAATAGTTGGTGGCCAGAGGATATTTTTGTTTTTGGGTGCATATCTATTCATTTATTGGTGCACTGAATGGACATCCATTCAATATGCGAGCAAAAAGGGAGCTTCCAATATTATAGCATGGATTCCCAATCCTTGTGATGCGGAAGTAGGGCCCATTTGGATTATCTCCATTGATTTTTGTTTTAAAAGGGCTATATTAAATTATGGACTAGTTCTGGTGTGGTGTTACTTAAGGGGGCAAATCAATATCATTTACCGAATTTCAGGTGGATCGGATGTCATATATGGTCCGATATGCCCCATTTGCATAATGCGGCGACCAATATGAAGTCTTTGTAAAGGGTGATTTGTTAAGAGCTTGATAACTTTTTTTTTTTTTAAAACGCATAAAATTTGCAAAATCTCATCGGTTCTTTATTTGAAACGTTAGATTGGTCCATGACATTTACTTTTTGAAGATAATTTCATTTAAATGTTGACCGCGGCTGCGTCTTAGGTGGTCCATTCGGAAAGTCCAATTTTGGGCAACTTTTTCGAGCATTTCGGCCGGAATAGCCCGAATTTCTTCGGAAATGTTGTCTTCCAAAGCTGGAATAGTTGCTGGCTTATTTCTGTAGACTTTAGACTTGACGTAGCCCCACAAAAAATAGTCTAAAGGCGTCAAATCGCATGATCTTGGTGGCCAACTTACCGGTCCATTTCTTGAGATGAATTGTTCTCCGAAGTTTTCCCTCAAAATGGCCATAGAATCGCGAGCTGTGTGGCATGTAGCGCCATCTTGTTGAAACCACATGTCAATCAAGTTCAGTTCTTCCATTTTTGGCAACAAAAAGTTTGTTAGCATCGAACGATATCGATCGCCATTCACCGTAACGTTGCGTCCAACAGCATCTTTGAAAAAATACGGTCCAATGATTCCACCAGCGTACAAACCACACCAAACAGTGCATTTTTCGGGATGCATGGGCAGTTCTTGAACGGCTTCTGGTTGCTCTTCACTCCAAATGCGGCAATTTTGCTTATTTACGTAGCCATTCAACCAGAAATGAGCCTCATCGCTGAACAAAATTTGTCGATAAAAAAGCGGATTTTCTGCCAACTTTTCTAGGGCCCATTCACTGAAAATTCGACGTTGTGGCTCGTTAGTAAGTCTATTCATGATGAAATGTCAAAGCATACTGAGCATCTTTCTCTTTGACACCATGTCTGAAATCCCACGTGATCTGTCAAATACTAATGCATGAAAATCCTAACCTCAAAAGAATCACCCTTTACAAAAAAAGTCTGGTGTGTGATTTCAACAAACCGAGGGACGACTCTGAATTTAAATTAAATTTAAAATCCATATTAAAATTTAATTACTTTTTAATTTAATTTTTAATTTAAATTAAATTTAAACTTAAATTTTTATATTTAATCAAATTCAACAGACGGACGGACAACGACTGAATTTAAGTTTTTAAATTAAATTAAATTAAATTTTAATTTTAATTTCAATTTTAATTTCAATTTGAATTGAATTTATATTTAAAATTAATTAAAATTTAATTGAATTTAAATTATATAAATGAAATTTAAAAAAAAAAACACATAATTAAAAATAAATTCAAATTCAAATTAATGTGATCAAAATCCATATTAAAATTAAAATTTAATTAATTTTTGTACAAATTTAATGTAAAGTTTAAATTAAATTAAATTTTTTAAATTTAATTGTAAATTTAAATTTAAATTGAACAGACGGACGGACGACTCTGAATTCAAATTAAATTCAAATTAATTAATTAATTCAAATTTTAATATGGACGTTTAATTCAGAGTCGTCCGTCCGTCTGTTGAATTTAACTTTGAATTTAATTTATAATCAATTAAATAAAATTTAAAAAAATTTAATTTAAATCAAAATGTAATTTAAGTTTGAATTTAATTTATAATGAATTAAATAAAATTTAAAAAAGTTAATTTAAATTAAAATGAATGTCCATATTAAAATGAAAATCCATATTAAAATTAAAATTTAATTAATTTTTTAACGTTTAATTTGTAATTTAAATGTTTAAATAATTAATTAATTTAAATTTTAATATGGATTTTAAATTTTATTTAAATTCAGAGTCATCCGTCTGTTGAATAAATTTAATTTAAATGTGACTTTAATTGAAATTTAAAATTAATTAAAATTAAATTTAAATTGTAAAAATTAAAAAAAAAATAATTAAAAATAAATTAAAATTCAAATTACTTTGATAAAAATCCATATTAACATTTAAATGTAATTTTTAATTTAAAGCTTAAATTTAAATTTAAAACCAATTAATTTTAAATTAAATCGAATTATATAAATTAAATTAAAAAAAAAAATTAAAAATAAATTAAAATTCAAATTCATTTGACAAATAAATAAATTAAATTTAATTATTTTTTTTTTTAATTTTTAATTAATTAATTTAAAATTTTAATTTAAATTTTAGTATTCAGATTGAGAGTCGTCCGTCTGTTAAATTTAAATTTAATTTTATTTATATTTAATTAAAATTAAAATTTGCATTAAATTTACATTATATAAATTAGGTGAAAAAAATTATTAAAAATAAATTAAAATTCAAAATAATTTGATCCAAATCTACATTAAAATTCCATTATTTTTTTTTTATTTTTAATTAAAATTTAATTTAATGTTTAAATTTAATTTCAATTTAAGTTCAAATTTAAATTGCACAGACGGACGGACGACTCAGAATTTAAATTTAAGTTAATTAATTATTTAAAATTTAAATTTTAATATAGTTTTTGAATTTAATTTAAAAGTCGTCCGTCCATCTGTTGAATTTAAATTTGAACTTAATGAAATTTAAATTTAAATATTAAATTAAAAATCATTTAATAAAATAATTTAAAATTCAATTAAAAGAAACCAAATATCTTTTTGTTTAGTGTTTCAGTATGTCTAATACTTAATTAGGCTGTCACATATCAGAAAATATTACAGACTGAACAAACAATGCACCTAAGACGAATATTTTTTCTCTCTCTCTCTTTCTCTTTTTCTCTTAACTCATCATACTTATTATACTGTGTGGCCTAAATTTTTCTTCACATCATTTCTAGGCCGTCTCTGTCGTCGTTGTCATTGCTTATACTTCCTCAAGTCATCCTTCATTGTTGCTTGCTACATGTTAACAAGTTAGTTCCGATGTTCTTTTTTTTATAACCTATTTTTAGCTATTTTTGTAAGCTTCATAGACCAAATGTAGAAAGGTTTATGTTTTGGGAGGAAGAGAGAACGAGAGAGCGAGAGCAGTGGTGAGACAGAGTGAAAGAAAAAGTCAACATTTATGATTATCATCGCCTAATGATGATGAATATAATTTTCTTTTAATAACTCGAGGCAAAGTTCCGTCACGCTTTTCGTCCTCTTCGGGGTTTTGTTTGCGCCAGCATCCTGTCAAGCCTGACATGCCTTGGAATAGCTAAGGCTCTGGCAAACACAAAACAAATAAAAGAAACTATGCTCATCATGAAAATTAATATTGTCCATTAGTGCTTATTAGGGTATTGTGCTCTAGGATAAATTTTGCTAGAAGGGTAAAACTAAGAAAATTGAAATTTTTGAAATATTTTTATTCATCAAGAATGAAAAAAAAACTGACATCTTATGGCTAACATAGCCAATCATGGATATTAAAGTATTTTTAGAAAATAAAAAAAAGTGTATTAACATGGAATCTTTCAATATGGGGGGAATATGGCAAAGGATGGTATTGAATACATTGCCTAGCTGCTAATGAAGGAGCAGATGAACCTCAGGACCTATTTGTATGATTTTTTGTGTAAACAAAAAAATACTCGAAATCGAACATACTTAGTTAGATTGTCTTGATATTTCGCATACCACCAACAAACGATTTCAATGTGTTGCAAATAAAATGATGTAGAGTAGAGAACAATTATTAGTGATGGCGCAAAATATTCACAATATTATTTATTGATGTCGCATATCATGGTAAATGGTTCAGTTATTCGAAATAGTTCTCATATCCTAGAACTTCTCCGCCAGTTTGTATACTGAGCAATTTTATTACTTATACGCAATTATGTACCTTTTAAATATTAATATTCATTATACGCAATATGATCATTGGTTCGTATACGGATAAATAATATTAAGTACACGCATTAGAGTACCATTTAAATAAAATTAATTATGCGCAACATGGTCCATAGAGTATTGTTGAAGTCAGTTTCAAGAATTTCATCGATCTATGTTCTATTTTTGTGCATGCAATTTTTAAGTAATTTGTCAAAATTTTTTTTCTCTATAAAATGTCAAAATTTTATTTCTATAGAAAATTTTCTCAACATTTCATTTCTATAGAAAATTTTGTCAAAATTTTATTTCTATAGAAAATTTTGTCAAAATTTTATTTCTATAGAAAATTTTGCCAAAATTTTATTTTTATAGCAAATTTGTC